>NC_052325.1:42085595-42430007 GCF_016432855.1 Salvelinus namaycush
CCGTCATTGTAAAATAAGAATTGGTTCTTAACTGGCTTGCCTAGTTAAATTAAATTTTAAAAAGTGTTCATCAATAGATAATTGGAAGATGGAGAGCACTACAACAAGAGCACTTCAAGTGTTGTTTAAAGCATGGCGGTGAGGGAGAAAACAAGCTAATCATTGAATCATCAGATACAATGTATCTTACAAGTAACAAAATGAAAAAAACACTAACAGACAAATTGTATTCCAGGAACCACAAAAACACCTTCCAAGATATTAAGAATGTCATCTCTCTCTAGTGACATACTGTATGCATCCCAAATGGCACCCTATTCCCTATATAGAGTGCACTACTTTTGACCAGACCCCATGGTAAGGCAGAATGGGGTGCCATTTGGGATGCACACTACAGTATGTCTCCATGTAGACCATTCTCCCATATAGGGCTCCGGTCAACAGTAGTGCACTATATAGGGAATAGGATCCCATTTGGGACAAAACCACTGCTATCATTTTCACAAGAACCTATCATATCATACAGATACAGATGGAATTCTCTCTGAGTCTCAAAGGGTTAACAAAATCCAAAAAGCAGAGGTTGCCGTCTCGGTGGTTCCCATGGTAACGGCTCCCCATGACTGAACTGAGCACGCTCAGAATTGAACGTGCTTCTCTGTGTGACTCCTGCTCTAGCTGAAGGATCCTGGCTGTGCTGTGCTGCACTGGGCATGACACACACAAACAGCTACCACACACTTACACACAGATTTCACCATAAACCTGAATTAGGATAAAATAGGTTGTGACACAGCAGTTGTAATCCCGGGTTTGGATTACTGTAACAGAATATACAGTACAAACACACACTTCACACTTACACACTGATTTCACCATAAACCTGAGTTCAGACATGGGATTAGGGTGAAATAGGTTATGTCACAGCAGTTGTAATTCTGGGCTATTACAATATAGTCTATTACAATATTACAGGATTCCTGGCTTTGTAGTATTTTAATAGACTATACAAATATACATATATGCCATACTTCTAAATTATAAGCATATGAGCTAGGAATATCCTGTGACTTCTATTCTACAGATGCTTTCATTCATTGTGTTTGTTCATCCATGAGCCAGGAGTAAAATTAGCTGAATGTCAATATCTCATTATCTAATTTAACCCGGAAATGAGGTAAGACATTCCAACAGGTGTAATTGTAAGTTACTACATTTACACTATATTTGTAATACCAAACACTAAAACGCCTGTTGGAAATGAATTTGGGGCAATCAAAAGGCACTGATAACATTCTCTAAGAGCATACAGTGTGCCTACGGGCCCTGGTCAAATGTAGTGCACTATATAGGGAATAGGGCGCCATTTGGGACCGCCATTTCTCTTTTTGTGTCACAACCATGTGGCGGACAGACAGAGGCTTCCCAACAGTCCTCTCTGTGACTGCTAAATCACGGCTCTGATTGCTTTCCTCGTCTGTTTGATGGTGCAGCTCGACCTAGCACTCAGTCAGCCGCCCAGCAAGCCTGCCGAAGACCAGCACGATGGCGTCCCAAATGGCACCCTATTCCCTATATAGTGCACTACTTTTGACCAGACCCCATGGTAAGGCGGAATGGGGTGCCATTTGGGATGCACCCTACAGTATGTCTCCATGTAGACCATTCTCCAGAATGAAAATTACCCTCTTCCTGCACGGCACAGCAGCCACAAGCATTCCTTCTTGTAAGCTAATTGCTGCTTTCTGTGGCTCTGGTAGAAAGTATATTAAATGCCAATTGATATAAAGGCAAAATCACAAGCGCAAGCTGAAGGCGGACGCAGCCGAGGAGACAACGGATTAGGAAAATGAAAAAGATACCTCTGGTCATACTTTACAGAGGGGTAAGGAGTGACTACGCCTTCGTAAAATCAAAAATGCTTGGGCGGAGCGCATCGTTTTGATTTACGTGAGATGAGAATATACAAAATCGACAAAACTTCCTCTTGACAGGAAACACCAAGGTTAAAAGTGGTCGGTAATTGTCAGTTGAGCCAGTGTTGATTTGTTGGCATTAGCGACACATCCGATGCAGTGAGTGTGCCCTTGCCAATCTGACCATGTCGTGTCATTAGGCTTTTAAAAAGCAATGCCATCTCCTCTAGTGGGCTACTACTACTGACCAGCCCTATAAAGTGGGGTTTGGACTGTGTCCCAAACGTCTCCTTATTCCCTATGTAGTGCACTATTGATCAGTGCAATTGGGCTCCGGTCAAAAGTAGTACACTAAATAGGGAATAGGGTGCCATTTGGGATGCAGCATTGGTCTCTACATTAATCATGGATGTGGCCTTGGCTTTCAGGATAACACTCAAACCCTAGGAGTCTTATCTCAGGCCATTCTTGGCATACGTTTGTTTGCATCTTCAAGCCAAGCTCTCAAAGCCCCTTAAAGCCAAATATTTTTTTCTGTTCTATCAGAGTCCAACGTTTCATGGTCTACATCCCAAATACCTATTCCCTACATAGTGCACTACTTTTGACTAGAGGCTTTGGTCAAAAGTAGTCCATTAGGTAGGGAATAAGGTGCTATTTGGGATGCAGCCCCGAGCTGTCCAAGTGGAGGCCACTTCTTGGGGCCAAGTGGCCCCGTCGGTCACTGTTAACAGGCATGTTCTGTGTGACCGCTACTTCATATCCAGCTCTGGTGTCCCACGGAATTACCACTTCCATTTGCTTAACTCCAATAAAAATATCTACTGTTGACTGCCAGAGTGATCCCACAGATCCCATCATCATCCATAAGCAATCTACCATACTGGATCATGTAGCCGGGAGCCAGCCAGTCAATTACTCCAACCAAATAGGCTTTGCAAAAGATTAGGGAGTAGCTGTTGGAAATAGTACAAGGTGGAGACTTAGGCTTAAAAAAAGTAGCAAAGTGTAATATCAGCTGTATACATGCACCGTAAAATGAGCCACTTTCAAATCATTGCCATTTTGACCACTATATTTCCTCAGTCTGAGCGTTTCCTTTCCCATCAGTGAGACTGAGCCGCTAAGATGCTTCATCAATCACTCTCCCTAGTCACCCTCTGCTCCACGCTGTGCGGAGCAGCTGCGACTCCTAAAGCCACATCCCCACTGCCTCTCATAGATCACTGTAACATCACAAAATCAGGTTCAAGGTATAGCCATTTGTAGAGGGGAGATGGTGGGCACCTTTATTCATTTTCTAGCACACTACTTTTGACCAGGGATATGGGCTATAGTAGTGCACTATATAGGGAATAGGGTGCCATTTGGGGGACACCCACACTGTCTTCCTGAAGTCCCCAGTTTAGCCCTTGACTGGCTCACAACTGGCATGGATCAGGCTGCGCTAAGTAGAGCAAAGACTCCCTGCATACCTTAGTAATCTTGGTGTGATCCTCTCTTAAGGACTTGTATGTCTGCCCTGTCGGTCTATCTGCAGTGATCAGTGACACTCACAGACGGGCATCTGAGGCTGCATTAACTCGGTCCGCAACCCCTTGCCAACTTACTGCATCTTAAACCCAACCACATCCACTGCCACTTACGGTAATATTTTGTACATGCATAAAGAAGGGGTAGTATTGCAGAGCCCGTGGTCTAGTGATAACCACTCTTACTTTATGCACATGTTTGCACTACCCACCAGAGCCTGGGGTTCAATCCCCGGCGCCACCCCTCTACCTTGTTTCTTCCACTTCCTTACCTGTCTCCCTGTCTGATTTCAGTACAGTCTCAGAAAAATCCACTTCAAAACAAAGGTCACTAGACCCCATTATGCTCTTGAAGACAGAGAGAGTAAACCATCCTGAAGGTCCTTCAGATCAGGGCTCTTGCATCTTTAGTGTGGGTGTTGAAGGTAGACCGACAAGGCTACTGCATCCTACCACATCCACTCCCATTCTATCATACCATACTATGCATAAATAAAAAGGAAAATGTGTCCGGGAACCCCAGAACTTCCCAGACATACAGTAGAACGTGATCCATCCCACAGGTCATGTAGGTTAGGGGTCGGGGGTCAAATGTCTTACCTCTTTGGTGTGGGTGTGGAAGGAGACCGACATGTCCAGCAGCAGTTTCCTCTGCTCCACCCGCCGGACAAAGTCTTGGATCCTGACCTCCAGGTGCCGTGCTGCTTTGTAGATCTCCTCCGGGTCACATTCCCCAGTCTGGGCCAGCTGCTCGGCCGCCTCCAGGAGCTTGTCTGCGTTGGTGTAGGTGTTCTGGTACCCAGAGAAGACAAGCAGGCAGCTCAATTAGATGAGGACAACACAATCAGGTAAAGAACTGTATCTGTCTAAAGTCTCTGCTCTCTGCAGGGCCCAACTACTGCAACGCTGAGGCCTCTTGAGTTGGTAGAGAATTGTGTCTGTTTGTCTGCACTCTGTCTCCGCACGCTTTGACTGACTACTGCCCTCTGATGTCTCGCTCTCTCCTCCACCGCCAGAGACAGACAGGACCTCTCTCTCTGATTGGCGCCTCCACTAAACTGCCTCAAAAACAGTTCCATTCACACGTATACAGCAGGGCCATCGGTGCAGAGTGGTATGGTAAATCCCTGGCTATCTTCCATATGTGCTAATCCCACAGCCTGGCAGGGGACAAGTGTGGTCTCTGGATGGACACAGCAGTGGAGACCAAGTCAGTAAAGCAACAGCCATTAGGGCAGGACAGATGAATGGCTAGATAACACGTAGCATATAACACTGTGCTGATCCGGTTGGGATGGGATGGCCCCATGGCTCGGGACCTGGTAACCTTCTGTAAGGTCATGGCAGTGAGTCACATTCACTGGGCCAAAGGGTACCCTATTCCCTATATAGTGCACTACCTTTGACCAGAGTGCAGAGCTCTGGTCAAAAGTAGTGCACTATAAACGGTATAGGGTGTCATTTGTGATGCATCCTGGTCCATTTAGGAATAGAGACGGACCCTGACTCAGTGACCCACTACCTGGAGAAGATGTGACACTATGGGCCAAATCATAATCACAGTCACGTAATTAAACTCCTACGGTATCTATCTCCTTATCTGCCGTGTCTGCCTTTTTCACGCCGTGAAAATATCCCAATCCATCAATTTTTTCCAAATAAAGCAGAATCCCACTTTTACACACAGTCTCTGTGTCACATTGGCATTAGCTCTGGCCCAAATCGAATTTATTCCCAGTGAATAGAGAGGGTCAGCGCATTATACGGCGTACAATGAAGGGTCAATTCAATGGACATGGATACAGTAAACAGGATTACATTTGGAGCGTCCATATATACGCTGATTGTACAAAACATTAGGAACACCTTACTAATATTGAGTTGCAAACCCCTTTTTGACTTCAGAACAGCCTAGATTTGTTGGGGCATGGACTCTACAAGGTGTCGAAAGCGTTCCACAGGGATGCTGGACCATGTTGCCTCCAATGCTTCCCACAGTTGTTTCAAGTTGGCTGGATGTCCTTTGGGTGGTGGACCCATTCTTGATACAAACTGGAAACGGTTGAAAACCCAGCATCATTGTAGTTCTTGACACAAACCGATGCACCTGGCACCTACTACCATACCCTGTCCAAAGACACTTAAATATTTTGTCTTGCCCATTCACCCTCTGAATGGCACATATACACTCAGTGTACAATGAGTCTATAAACATTAGCAACACCTGCTCTTCCATCACATAGACTGATGAACCCAGATGAAAGCTATAATCCCATATTGATGTCACTCATTAAATCCACTTCAATGAGTGTAGATGAAGGGGAGGAGACAGGTTAAAGAAGGATTTGAAAGCCTTGAGACAATTGAGACATGGATTGTGTATGTGTGCCATTCAGAGGGTGAATGGGCAAGACAAAAGATTTAAGTGCCTTTGAACGGGGTATGGTAGTTACGTGCCAGCTGCACCAGTTTATGCCAAGAACTGCAACGCTGCTGTGTTTTAGCACTACTTTTGACCAAGGTCCTTAGGGCTCTGGTCAAAAGTAGTGCCCTATATAGGGAAAAGGGTGCCATTTCGGAGCCAAAGTGGTGTGTTGGGTGTATTCCACACAGCAGCAGAAGGTCTAGGCAGCACACAAATTTCATCCCATCAGAAGAACTCCTTCTCTGTCTTTGGTCTGTCTTCTCTTCTCCCTCCAGAGACGTGAAAATCAATAACTCCGTGCAGGCTTTCCCCTCACAGAGTTGGCTGGGCTGACGTGGATCCCTCCCTCCCTCCCTCCCTCCCTCCCTCCCTCCCTCCCTCCCTTTGTCTTAGTCTTTTTTAATACTATGCTGGATTCCCTCTGTATCGCTTTCATTCAATCTGTTGCACGCGCAGGACTTTTATGAGCATGATGCCAGAAACAAAAGCTCTGTGCCTCTCTCTCTCTCTCTCTCTCTTTCTCGCTCTCTCCATATGAAAGAGGAAAAAACTTCTGTTGAAGATGAAGAGAAAGAGGTATTGGCAAAGGTATTGTGAGAAATAGGTTGTGAGGGAGTAGGGAGACTCTTATTTAACTCAAAGTCCTGGTTGTCTGGCTATCTGTCTGGGCACGGTGTTGACAGTGGACTCAAATGCACCAAGGACTACTTTGTCTCGAGGCTATAAACTGTGATGCACAACTCTTCCTTCAGAAGTGGAAAAGCAGGATTCTGAACAGTAGATTTAGACTGTAGTCAAGCCCAACGTCGTCCATCCTCTAAAACATGGTGTTAGCCCTAGACATGACACTCACTTCTACTGTGTCCTGTTTTAAATCTGTGCCTTTCTCTTTTGTCCTATCTCTCTTTTTCACCCTTTCACTTCCTCCCTATCTCTCTTTCGCCCTCTCTTTCAGCCTCTTTCTCTTTCTCGCCCTCTCTCTCTCGCCCTCTCTCTGTTTCTCGCCCTATCTCTCTTTCGCCCTCTCTCTTTTGCCCTCTCTTTCAGCCTCTTTCTCTTTCTCTTTCTCGCCCTCTCTCTCTCTTTCTCTCGTCCTATTAAGAAGGGCTCAGCCTAAACAAATATTTTTATTTTATTCCTCATAAATTGCTCGATGATATATTATGTAGAATATCAAATAAAGGCTTGTGCGCCAATCTCCTTTGATAAGGTGTTTTGGGAAGATGATGGTGCCATATGTACATATCTTAATGAGCTAAAATCTAACATATTCCAATATGAAGCGCTTTATTTGATTCAGTAAGCCATTTGATCCATTCTGCAGGAGTAGGAGTGAATTAAACATCCTCATCTCTTACACTTCCCCAGAGAGAATTTAATTGGTGGAAAATAGGATAAATAATGTGGAGTCTGATATTCAGATCTAAGTCTGGACCGGCCTCTCAGGTTGCATCCCAAATGGCACTCTATTCCCTATATAGTGCACTAGTTTTGCACTAGACTTTGGCTTGCCATGAAGAAAGACACGTCGTCCATCTTGAAAAAGTGGCAAACCGTATGACCCAAATCAAGCCAATCCATCATCGGAGGGGCTAAAATATTGCCGTAATACCCGGATTACACATCCTTTTACCATTAAAACTCAGCCCTAAGCACTGCTGTTATCACTAGTCACAGCTCATGCTGCTATGGTTACACTCAGGAAGTTAGCAAAGTGGAAGAAATGTGCCTGGTGATTCTAACATTTTCCTATCTTGCTGGGAAGCCGGGTGGTATCAGATACAGATGTAGGATCTTAATTTGATCAACCTGTTGCAAGAAAACTTTCCTGAAATGAAGAAAATTTAAAACTTGTAGAGTTTTTCAGGTTTAAAAAGGTTTTGTAATTTCCACTTTGAATCAGACTTCCGACTTCGTATCAACCCTGACCAAAATAACCGTACATTATTCACATTTCCTGCAGTTGCTGCAGGATACATTTCCCGGAGTAGCAAACTGACTCAAATTATAACCTCACATCTGTATTATCTCGCAAGTACTGCTTTTAGGTTTGCAACATTTTCCAGAATCAAGAGGGAGTAAGCAGGAAAGAAATGCAAAGCTCGCAACTGTCCTCATTCCTCGCACATGTGATGATCATTATGCCACCACGGGGCACTGTGTAACCACAGAAGCACGACTTGCTTACATACAACAACAACAAAAAAAGAAGCTTATATTATTTGTCCCTCCTCTCTTATTAATTAAGAGATGGAGTCCAGACAGGCTACTTTAGGAAACTTTCTGAACAGACATAGAGAGAATTAGCGAACACACACACACACACACACACACACACACACACACACACACACACACACACACACACACACACACACACACACACACACACACACACACACACACACACACACACACACACACACACACACACACACACACACACAAATGACCTTAAATCAATCAAAGCCACCAGCGCACCTCAGACACACACTAATCACACAAATGTATTCAAAACCTAGGCTCACCCTCAAGTCCATCAGAAAGTAGGTCTAGGCTACATTATAGCATAGCCTAATGCTAAAATAATGTTGCCTATCAAATGAATTGACAAGGAAAGTTTGAAGGGGGGAGAGAGAGACAGCTATAGTATTACTAGAGAAGTGGGTTATGAAACTATTGTCCAAACAAGTGACTTATTCTAGAGGAAGATCTAGACGATCAAAGGATACACTGATCACTCATGATTGGCTGCTAAATATAGGCTACAGGTGTCCCCATAGGTCTAATATTTCAATTGAGGAAGTGTGATCATAATAGTGTACTTGATATGTGTTTATGGATGAGAAAGTAAACTTCCCATTTCCTAAAAACGAGCTCAGCGGGTAATGGGGATTCCCTGCTTTGCGATCTGTTGCCTACGTCAACAGCCAGGCTTTCATTAAAGAGGCCTAGGCACTATTCTTTTCTATTGCACATTTAATTCAACTGACGCATTTGGCGATGTTCCACTTGAATTCATTGGCACAAAACGTGCGTCAGAGCAAAATACTGTTTTGTCTCTGGCTTGCATAGCACAGGTGGTGGTTGTCTAAATGCACTGTAGTAGGGTAGGCTAAAATATATAGGCTAGCATACGAATGGTGGATTAATAGACCAGCATATGAATTCACTTCTAAAGTACACTTCTCTGTTCCCTTCTTGCACAATTCATGCATCTCGGGCTGGCATCTCCACTGGCCTCTCTCTCTCTTCCTCTCTCTCTTCCTCTTACAGCTCTTGAACCAGTAGCCTATGTCACGACTTCCACCGAAGTCGGCTCCTCTCCTTGTTCGGGCGGCGTTCGGCGGTCGACGTCGCGGATTTCTAGCCATCGCCGCTCCATTTTTCATTTATCCATTTGTTTTGTCTTGTTCCCTGCACACCTGGTTTTCATTCCCCAATGACACTGCATGTATTTATTCCTCTGTTCCCCCTCATGTCTTTGTGTGAAATTGGTTTGTGTTATGTGCGCCAGACTGGTGTTCGTATATTCCGTGTTTTGTCACGAGGTATGTTTATTTGTTTGAACATAATTATTGTGACTGTTTGCGCGTTTTGCACTTTTGCCAATTGGTTGGACGTTTTGAGGCAGTGGCGTCCGTCTGTTGGTTTCTCCTGCCTCAATAAAGTGTGCGCCTGTTCACAACTCTCTGCTCTCCTGCACCTGACTCCGCTACCAGTATGCACACCATTGACAGCCTAGCCCAATGCGTGTCCCAGAAGTAGCAATATAGTTTGGTCCCTTATTTTGAGCGATGAAATATATATACAGTATATACTGTATATATATGAGGAAAGAAGCACCTTGCTCTTGCTTGCTGGATATAAAATAGGCTACAGCGTTCACAATGAACTGGCTGGGAAATTTGAATGGCCAGAGCTTCTCTGGTGTGATGTGATCACATTGGCTGGTGGTAGAAATGCAATAAACAAGGATTCCTCTATTCTCCCCACGCCGAATATTTATGTTCACAATGAAATGTATTACGTCAGAATGCCCAATGTTAAAATGTTTCCAATCAAATGTATGAATTAAGATAGGAGAATGTTCTATCAGTCTAACATGCATAAACATTGTGATTGGGTGATAGCTGCGAGGGTTATCGAATCAGGTTCAAATCCTCTGATCTCCTCGAGCTCATTAATGATAGCATGTTCATATTTGAAGATTGCTAAAGAGACTGGTACCCAGGCTACAGATGATGAGGCATTTTAATCTAAAAATGCCATCCACAGCCTCAACAGAGTAGGGGGAAGTTGCCCATACACGATAATCTTGGTCAGCTTTGTATTTCCCCCACTAATGGTTAAGGTTAGGATTGGGAGAGGGGAGGCTAATCCTAGATCTGTACCTAGGGGGAACTCACCCCGGAGCCTACTCAAGAATGTGGGGAGGAGATTCCCACCAGGATATGACCAACGACAAACCATTAGCACTATTAACATGTCCTCATCGGCACACATAGTGGTACTCTCACCTGTGCCACCTCCTCAAAGTCGTCGTGCCGTTTCTGCAGTGCCCTGGCGCGGTGGAGGGACTTGCCCACGCCTGTGTGCTTGCTGAGGAATGCCTCTCCGTGGTTCTCTATCCAGTCCATCACCTGTACACAAGACACACAGAAAGACACTCATGTTAACCAATGTTCTGATCCGCCCAGGTTCCTGCCCTCAACCCCTAGCTCCAATGGAGACAAGACCCACACTGTACAAGAGACAGGCATGTTGGCTTCCAGGGGAAGATACACCACTGTCACTCTGTCAGCCTAAATCACGACAGCAGTCCATCTTCAAGGAGGAAGAGGAGGTTTTGTGAACTGTTTCATCCAAAGTATGGAGGGTCTCTGAAATATCCAATAGCGTCATTCTCTCCTGATGCTGGGCTTTTACTTAGCCTGGGAATACTTTCACTTTAAGTTATATATCTCGATGGCAGTCAATGAGAAGGAAGCCAAATGTGCAAAGGGTAGACAAAAAGTGCAGTGAACGTCGCATAACTCCCCTCTAGAGTTCAAATTGAAACTGTTGCGTGACTAAACATGGTCGTCAGAATACCCAGCGCGGCAGAATTTACAGTACTAAATGTTAATGAATAGTTGAGAGGTCATAAAATGAGATCATCTGTGTGGATTTGTGTTGCGTGTCCCTGTGGGTATAAGCAAACAGCGTTGGCTGAAACAGAGCAGAGCACAGCAGCACCCTGTGGCAGTGGCTTTCACCATTCTCTGGCAGACCTGAGTTCAAGCACTATTCTAAATCATTTCAAATACTTTCTCTGTGCTCGATTGAGCTTGCCTGGTGCAATGGAACCAATAGCATAGTCCCAAAATGATAAACCCTGCCCATCTGGCACTCTAGGCAGGCTAGAGCAAACACTTAACATATTTGAAAGATTTCAAGTACTATTTCAACCCAGGTCTGTTTTTTTAATTCCCTTTTCTAATAACTCTCTCTATGGTCATTTGAGGGAATGTGAAACCAAAGCTTGCCTGTCCTGCCCCACTTCAATTATCTTGTTATCCTGTGTTGTCCTCAAGTATAGCCTCCCTGTCTTGATCGCGTTTGCTTGCCGGCGTGTGTGTGTATAGTTGCATGTGTGTGGGTGGGTGTGTTTGTTCGCGTTCGTGCGCTTGCCTGCGCATGTGTGTATAGTTGCATGTGAGTGTGTGTGGGTGTGTGGGTGGGTGTGTTTGTGTGTGAGCGTGCATGCGCTTGCCTGCGTGTCTGTGTGTGTATAGTAGGAGATCGGAAGGGTTCCCTGATTGCGTGTGGTGTACAGGAATGTTTAATAAACATGTCAGTGGCTGAGCAGACAACCCTTGTTTTCCCCTGACTGATTAGAGTCGCTGCATGCACAGGAACAAGCAGGAGTCTAAAAGTAGCCTGGCTCGAACATGGTAAAACGTTGTCACACGAACATGGAAAGCGCTGAGAATAGAAGAGATTATTAGAAGAGATACATATAATATATTATCTGTCTGAGGATACCATGCCTCAGACAGGAGGGTCACTTCTGGATTATTCCCTATGTAGCCCATACGACGCTGGTCAAAAGTAGTGCAAAAATAGGGAATAGGGTGCCAGCCATTTGGGATGTGCCATCAGTCTCGTGATGTCTCAGCAGTCACTCAACACCAAAATGATATGCAAGTTATGATGATGAGGAAGTGGGCTTGAAATATTGGACTCCGAAATAACACCCTATTATTCACTATTTAGTGCACTACTTTTGACCAGAGCTTAGGGGTCCATGATAAGAGTCACTGACTCAAAGCCACAAGAGGGTAGAACATATTTCAAACGTTGCTTGTTAGGGGGGGTAGTTGCAGAAACGTTTAGTTTAGTCGAGTTCTTCAATAGTTGGATGCAACCTGTGTTCGTGATGCTGAAGCCCCACATCACTGACAAATCAGAGGAAAAGTACAGTACATGAAAATTACAGTTTCCTGGAAAAGTAGTACGCAAGTACATGATTCACCAGAAGCCCGATGCATAAAAACAAAGATGCCCTGGACAAAACCATAAAAGACAACAGGACCATAAAAGAAAACAGAGGAAGCTGGAAAAACAGCAGGCAAAACCACTGGACGACTATTTTCTTGATTAAAACTCGAGGTCCATAGGAAAGAGCGGCACTTGTGTGAACATTGTGGTGCTTAACATGATCTTGGTCTAAATCTGTTAATTGTTCCGGGTATACACATACGATCCAAGCCCCTAAGGAGACATTTGAAAAATTTACTGTACAGAAGAGGCTGCCAAAAGTGTTTTTTCTTTTCACCGTTTTATTTCTTCTGACAGTGTATAAGTGAAAGCAGTCCTCAGTTCCTGGTTATATGATGGCCATAGAAAAGATAAAACAGAGTGTGCGTCCCAAATGGCATCCTATTCCTTATATAGAGCACTACTTTTGACAAGATCCCTATGGGCACTGGTCAAAAGTAGGACACAGTATAGGAAATAGGGTGCACTTTAGGACGCAGACAGAGGCAGTAAAACTCAAAAGAAAAGACCATCATTTTTAGACTTACACTATGCCCAGCTAGCACATAACGTTCTGAGAACCATACTGCATGTTTCTTAGAGCGTGTTTGTCCTATGGTTATTTTGCATACAACCTTCCCACAACTTTCTGGGAATGGTGCAGGATAGTTGCTTGGCTTTGGAACATTCTCAGCACATTTAAAGGAACTTGACCAAAAAAAGTATTTTGTTGGTATTTCATTACCTTAACAGAGCATTTCCTAAAAGTTTGAACATGGTTAGGGCTGTGGTGGTCATGAAATTCTGTCAGACAGTTATTGTCAAGCAAATAACTGCCCGTCTCACAGTAATTGACAGTTAATTAACATAAACACATTTAGCATCTCCTGGCTTCCACACACAGCCTACAAGTCACTGATGCAGACCGTTGGAACATCTACATTTTAAAAAGTCTAATAAATCCATTTAATATACAGTATCCTACACCATCACAATAAATCCATTATTTATTTTGGCTATGCCATATTGCTGTGGGCTACACTAGCTCATTTAGCAGACAAGATTTGCTTAGAATTCTGTGGCATTATTTTATATTATTCTATATTAATACAATTGAAAATATCTGAATAAAATATAAATACTATTTTCTCCAAACGATTTGAGGGAGTGCGCACATGCGGCTACTCTGTGTTGAGCGGTTAACAAAGAAAATCGTGCTTCTAAATACTTAATATAGAGTTATTTATGCAAATGTGGATGTGATACAAACGCTGGGCTATATGTTTTGATTTTTAATACATTCTAAGGCTGCATAATGCGATTCTAATGATGATTTGAAAAAAGTTTTTTGCACACTTCATCAGTCTCTCATTCACAATTTGACAAGCACTTGATAATGCTCAAATTTCACAGTGGCATCCCCTTTGTGTGGCTGTAATGCCCCCTAAAAAATCCAGGCCTTTTGCGGCCAGTTGCCATTGTGCCCTTGGGCTTAATATAATAATTATAATTCCCTTCTCCTGGTTGTGTGCTCCGAAGCACCTCTCACTCACATGGCTCTCTCAGATATGTCAATTCTTATTAGCCAATGCCCATCACGTGATCGGGTCTTTCTCACAGGCTACAAGTGAAGACAGACACATCGGGGATGCAACTGAGCGCGTCCTTATCAAATTCTGAGGTGCATTTTGAAGATGTTGAATGAACTGTCCACATTTACTTTTCGTCAGCCAACAAGATGAGCAGGCCTAACGAACAGCGAATGCACTAGCCTATGTCAATCTACTATCCCCCATAGTACAAAAGTTGACCTATTCTATTCTGTGCGAGAAATAAATATTCCAAGCATAGATTCCAAATAATACGACCACTAGCATCAAAAAACTTTTAAAAGAAATGAGGCTAATGCAACAAATCCGAACGTTTAGCTTCGCTACACTCGCAATAACATCTGCTAAACACGTGTATGTGACCAATAACATTTTATTTGATTTCAAATGTTGATAAACTATCAGGCTATTTCTTCACTTATAAGCACAGCAATGTACACACGGCAGTAGGCTATAAGCGCGAATGTTCCAAAATGGAATCAATTAGTGGGAAAACACCATTCTCAAAAGTGACCATAAATGTGATTATGCATGTAATGCTTTTATTATAAAAGTGAATTTTTATGATGAAAATGATCTACCCCAAATTTGAAACCCACGCACTGTGTATGCCAGTTAGGCTCTACAACCGTTGTAAAGCGGATTAATGTGCTTAATTTTAAGAAGTTATTTGCCCACTTTAGTTATGATACAAACCTGAGGTGTGCGACTATGATTAGAAAAAGTTGCCCAAAAGAGGCACGCGCTGCTTTTTGCCTTACTGCACACAAGCTGGGCATCATTCACAAGTGATAGGCTAATATTGTCACCCATCAGACTATTCTTGATTTAATGTTGTCCTTTACATATACTAAATAATATGTGTGAAATTAGTTTTGATTTAGAATGGACCACAATCATGCACCTGTCTCGAAACACGGGCAGGGAGAAAAAAAGACATGTCATCTATGCACTTAAATACCAAATTGAGGACAATTTCCCACTGTTAACGTTCATGCCAGCCATACTATACTTGTGTTGTAAAGAGAAGCAATCTGCTTGCTAACTTGCTAAATTAGGAAAGTTGAGAAATAAATATAGTAGGCCTAGCCTATAGAAAGCTGATGGGATCCTCCTCTTTTGATAGAGGCCTTTAAAACTCTGTTTTCTCACGCAATTGCATAGCCTATATAAATGTTGCAAAAACATGAGCTCATGGTTAGATTCTCGAATACATTTGCATTGATTAGAGGGACAATAGAGAGCTGAGTACCAGGTAGTTAGCAAGTTTGGTAGGCTTCTAATGACAATCAGCAGCATCAGAACTTGGATAAGCCTAATTACCGTGACTTAAAAGGTCACGTGGAATTTATTATTATTATTTTTCTATTTTAACCTTTCTTTAACTAGGCAAGTCAGTTAAGAACAAATTCTTATTTACAACGACGGCCTAGCAAAAGGCATCCTGCGGGGATGGGGGCTGGGATTAAAAATAAGAATAAACTAAATAAAAATATAGGACAAAACACACATCACGACAAGAGAGACAACACAACACTACATAAAAAGAGACCTAAGACAACAACATAGCATGGCAGCAACAGATGACAACACAGCATGGTAGCAACACAACATGACAACAACATGGTAGCAACACAACACGGCAGAAGCACAACATGGTAGCAGAACAAAACAGGGTACAAGCATTGCTGGGCACAGACAACAGCACAAAGGGCAAGAAGGTAGTCGCCCACGTGGGTAAGCTGCCTGCCATCCAGGACCTCTACACCGGGCGGTGTCAGAGGAAGGGTAGCCATTTGATAGTCCGGGTAGCCATTTGATTACCTGTTCAGGAATCTTATGGCTTGGGGGTAAAAACTGTTGAAAAGCCTTTTTGTTCTAGACTTGGCACTCCGGTACCGCTTGCCATGCGGTAGTAGAGAGAACAGTCTATGACTGGGGTGGCTGGGTTCTTGACAATTTTTAAGGCCTTCCTCTGACACTGACCGGTGTAGAGGTCCTGGATGGCAGGCATTAGCCCCAGTGATGTACTGGGCAGTACGCACTACACTCTGTAGTGCATTGCGGTCGGAGGCCGAGAAATTGCCGTACCAGGCAGTGATGCAACCAGTCAGGATGCTCTTTATGTTGCAGCTGGGATCTAAAAAAAAGTTCAGTTTTACTGGTCGGGAAACTTACAGCTTTGTTCGCAGAACCAATGGGAAACGTTGGAAGTTCCCACAACTTCCAAGGAATCAAATGTGCTAGCTGGGCGAATAGCACATTGGGGTGGAGAATTTCTGACCTTCACGAATACACAGACACATAAAGCACCATCTTGCTGTTGCCTAAGTAACCGTTTATTTCATTTGAGTGCTATCCCTTTCATTCGTTATCCACTGTCACATAAACCTGAGTGAGAGTATCACTATATTTTACCCCTATCCAAAAATATGCTATACCTTGTGAAAAATGAGAGGAATGTCATTAGATTAACACAAATGTGTAGGGAGGAGAGTATAGAGAGAGCCCCAGGTTCCCCAACTCCTCTTAAATCTGGCTACAGTTATAGAGCAGATGACCTTGGATAGCGCAGAACTTCCTCCACATATCCTCCAACACTGCTTCCTCCTGACAAGCCACTTGCAGTTGGAAGCCCAAAGTATTTCCACATCCCAATATGGTACACTATTCCCTACCTAGTGCACTTCTTTTGACCAGAGCCCTATTGGGATTAGGTCACTAAATAGGGAATATGGTGCCATTTGGGACACATACTATGAGTCAGCGGCTTGAAATGCGTCCCATTAATACTGTCTGTTGCTTGGTGGTGCAGTGCGGCGCGGCAGTCACTCATGTGCTCCGACTGATAACACCAGCCCTGACCTGCTATTGCGGAGGCTTCAATCACTGACCAAGCCCGGCCTAGTCAGTAAGCCTAGAACAAAGGATTAAGTTTGATTATCTCTAAATTAGACCGCCCTGCATTCAAAATCAAAAGAAAAAAGGGAGAGAGAAACAGAGAGAAAGGGGGATGCCTAGTCAGTTGTACGACTGAATTCATTCAATTGAAATGTGTCTTCCGCATTTAATCCAACCCCTCTAAATCAGAGAGAAAGGGTGGGGGAGAGGGGCGGAGAGAGAACGCATCATCTTGTCTTGCTAAACTGTTGACAGGCTAATCCAAACAGGAAAAAGAGAAGCTGTACCAACTCATAAGAGAAAGAGATCTCTGGAGTAACAGGGATTATGGGAGCCTGCAGGCCCTGATACAGTCTGTCAACTGAGTCAGACAGAAACATTGCAGAAAGTAGGGGTGTCAAGAGATCATCTCAGCTCAATCTTATTGATTCACATTAAGTCACTCGCAATCATTGATGCACTTAAATAGAACAACAGTGCCTTCAGAAAGTATTCACACCCCTTGACTTTTTCACCATTTTCTTGTGTTACAAAGTGGGATTAAAACAGATTTAATTGTAATTTTTTTGTCAACAACATATACAAAATACTCTGTAATGTCAAAGTGGAAGAACTTTGAACTTTTTAAAATTGCATTAATGGCAAAATAAAACATTAATACATTTTGATTAGTTAAGTATTCAACCCTCTGAGTCAATACATGTTAGAATCACCTTTGGAAGCGATAACAGCTGAGACTTTCTGGGTAAGTCTCTAAGAGTTTTGCACACCTGGATTGTACAATATTTGCCCCTTATTCTTTTCAAACTTCTTTAACCTCTGACAAGTTGGTTGTTGATCACTGCTAGAGAGCCATTTTCAAGTCTTGCCATAGATTTTCAAGCCGATTTAAGTCAAAACTGTAAACAGGCCACTCAGGAACATTCAATGTTGTCTTGGTATGCAACTCCAGTGTATATTTGGCATTGCGTTTTAGGTTATTGGCTTGCTGAAAGGTGGATTTGTCTCCCAGTGTCTGTTGGAAAGCAGACTGAACCAGGTTTCCCTCTAGGATTTTGCTTGTGCTTAGCTCTATTACCTTTCTTTTGATCCTAAAAAACTCCCTGGTCCTTCCCGATGACAAGCATACCCATAATACCCCACATGATGCAGCCACCACCATGCTTGAAAATATGAAGAGTGGTACTCAGTGATATATTGTGTTGGATATAACAAAAACATAATGCTTTGTATTCAGGACAAAAAGTTAATTTATTTGCCACATGTTTTGCAGTATTACTTTAGTGCCTTATTGCAAACAGGATGCATGATTTGGAATAGTCTTATTCTATACATGCTTCCTTCTTTTCACTCTGTCAATTAGGTTAGTATTGTGGAGTAACTACAATGTTGTTGATCCATCCTCAGTTTTCTCCTATCACAGACATTTAACTCTGTGACTGGTTTAAAATCCCCACTGGCCTCATGGTGAAATCCCTGAGCGGTTTCCTTCCTCTACGGCAACTGAGTTTGGAAGTACGCCTGTATCTTTGTAGTGACTGGGTGTATTGATACACCATCCAAAGTGTAATAAATAACCTCACCATGCACAAAGGGACATTCAATGGCTGTTTTTTTTGTCATGTATTTTTATCTACTAATGATGCCCTTCTTTGCGAGGCATTAGAAAGCCTCCCTGGTCTTTGTCATTGAATCTGTGCTTGAAATTCACTGTTTGACTGAGTGGCCATACAGATATTTGTATGTGTAGGGTACAGAGATGATGTAGTCATTCAAAAATCATGTTAAACACTATTATTGCACACAGAATGAGTCCATGCAACTTATTATCTGACTTGTTAAGCACATTTTTACTCCTGAAGTTATGTAAACTTGCCATAATAAAGGGGTTGACTACTTACTGACTGAAGACATTTCAGCTTTACATTTTAAATTCATTTGTAAACATTTCTAAAAACATAATTCCACTTTGACATGATGGTCTATTGTGTGTAGATCAGTGACACAAAATCTAAATAGAAATTATTTTAAATTCAGGCTGTAACATAACAAAACGCGGAAAAAGTCAAGGGGTCTGAATACTTTTCGAAGGCACTGTAAACTAGGGAACCATGTGTATACAGTGTGTACTAACTAAATGCACAGTACAGTCTTCATGGACGTCTGTTCCTAACAATATGTAATTAGTGGGCTGTAAACAAAGTCACCCCCCTACCACTGAGCTCAACTCTGACTGCGGGCAGAGGGCCAAGGGCAGGGGCCAGACACACAGTGGACTCACTGGACTGTTTCAGCAAGTCCAGTGTGGCTTTCACTGTGGTGTATTCTATCTAGTATATTTGTTGTATTACGCTATGTGTGTCCCAAATGACACCCTATTGCCTACTGAGTGCCCATAGGGCTCTGGTCAAAAGTAGTGCATTATATAGGGAATAGGATGCCATTTGGAACAAAAACAGTGGCGCTCTGATCGGAAGCTCCACACCCAGCTAGCACGTAACTTTCTGTAATAACATATATTTCTTATAGCTTGGTGAGAGAGTGGTTGTCCTGTGGCTATTTTGCATAAAATCTTCCCACAACTTTCTGGGAATGGTGCAGGATGAAAAATAAAATAACTTGGCATTCTCAGCACATTTAAGGAACTTGACAAAAAAAAACTTTATTTTCTTGGTATTTCATTACTTTAGCAGAACGTTTCCTAAAAGTTCAAACATGGTTACATTTAAATTACATTTTGGTAATGCTCCAGGAACGTTCTCCAACTGGTTTGACATTAGGAATGTTCTCAAATAGTTCTGAGAACGTTAAGAAACAACGTTCTTCTGTGTGAATTTCAGTACTTCACCATAACCTTTCCTACAGGTTTCCTCATGGTTCTATTTAAAGTCATGTTCTCATTGTTCCGAGAACGTTAAGAAAACGTTCCATAAAAACCACAAGAAAACTTGAGTAACGTTCAGAGAACATTCTAAGAATGTTATTTAAAAACATATACATTCTGTGGTCAGCATCAACAAAACTCTCCATCTTGTTAAGTTTGTTTAGGTGTGATAGCTGAGCCCACTAATTGTCCACACCCGATCTTAATAAGTGCATGTTTCCCTTTGAAAAGGGGTCTGTTTCTAACAGACAAAAATTAACAAATTTTTAAAATTAATTTGTATTAATTTGTATGAATTTCAAAACCATGGCATGCTAGCTCCATCCTGGTGGTGCAGTGGACTAATTCCATGGAGAGAGAACAGAAGATCATAGGTTTGAATCTCACTGATGCTGTGCCACAATAAAAAATACATGTGTTTTCAATGATTAATGCCCAAGCAAATTAATTTCCATGTGTCCTATCTTTGCTAGGAGTTTAAAACAGGTAACCCAAACTAAGCAAGCAGTGTTATTAAAAGTCTTACATGCTCTTAGAATGTTAATTAATTACCTTCAAATGACCTATCATTTCTGTTCTCAGAACGTTAATTAAACCTCCCAGGAAAACTTTCAGGGAACCATAGTAAAACCTTCTCAGAACCTCCCTGCAACCTAAAAATGTACGTTCCCAGAACAGGCAACATTTTCACTTCCGTAAAAAAAAAACGTATGGCTTCATTTCCAGATTCAATGGGAAACCAAAAACATACTTTCCCACAACTTCCAAGGAACCAAATGTGCTAGCTGGGCAGACACACAGGTTGAAGGAGTTCTATTTCTCAGATGAAACTAGAGACATGAATTGTCTCTCTTCGTTTTGTGTTGAAATTAATGTGTGCAATGCAGCGAGACAGGGTTCAATACCTTCTCAGAGGAGAGGGAGAAAGGTTGGTTTCCGGAACAAATCAGAACATGAAAGCACACGTCGGATACACAACACACACTGAAGCAGATCGGATTGAAATGAAAGAGAAAGAAAAAGAGAGAGGCATGCATACTGTAGCTGCTGATAGCAGTCGGTGCTGTCAGACAGATAAGGGTGTTCATTAAACCACTCCAAGTAAACATCATTGACATGATATGAATATCAATGAACTACCCTGATGTGGTTCCCTTGAGTAAATGTAAATAAACTAGGGCACTGTGAGTATACACTGCGCATATGAACTAACTAAATGCATGCTACACTCTCCATGGATGCATCCAAAGTGGCACTCTATTCTTTATATAGTACACTACTTTTGACCATAACACTATGGGGCCCCGGTCAAAAGTAGTGCACTTAACCGGTAATAGGGTTCAGTTTGGGTCCTATCAATGAGCTCCACTCTGACTGTGGGCAGGTGGACTCACTGGACTGCACACTACACTGTTTCTGTTTCCGTCTCTCCAGTGTGGCTTTAACTGTGGTGTATTCTATCTAGTACATTGTTGTGTTACTCGAGTTGCGTCCCAAATGACAGCCATTTCAATACCCTCTCAGGGATCGAGAGAAAGATAGGTTGGTTTACGGAACAAATCAGAACATCAGAAAACACGCCGGAAGCACAATAGACACTGAAGCAGATCGGATTGAAAGGAAACCTGTCCGACAGTCTAGCTTGTTTTTTCTTCGTTTTTATATTGAATAGGCCCTATTCAAGGAATGATAAATCCGATCACACTAATTTCACTGGCTGTGCTTGTGAAGTACTTTCTGGCATGTGTTCTCTAATAAACACACTTCATACTTTAATGACTGGATGTGCGTCCCTAAATGGCATTCTATTCCCTATCTAGTCCACTACTGACCAGAGCCTCATGGGCCGTGGTCAAAAGTAGAACGGTATAAATGGAATAGGATGTAATTTGGGACGCACGTTGGATGATGAATAGTAGAGACCGGCCTCATTGAGGGGGGAGTGGACTCGTTATCACAGTGAAAAAGAGGTAGGGAGAGGAGGAGATATTTTAGGAGTGGTGAGAGGTATTCACCTAAAATGAGCCATACTGCAAGAGGAGGTGGGTGTGAGAGACGATGTGTGATTATGAATCTCACTGACTTGACAAAGAAAGCTGATACACACAATCACACACACCCTACCACACACACACACACACACACACACACACACACACACACACACACACACACACACACACACACACACACACACACACACACACACACACACACACACACACAGCATTGCTTTTTTAGGCCATTGAAACCTTGGTAACATTTTCTAAGATTATGCCTAGTAATTATTCCTTAAGTTTGTGAGGTAAGTGAGGCTTGAGTCAACAGCGCTCCAGTGTCCCTGGTGGACTGGTTATACATTGTTTGGCTTGGCTGGTCAGAGGTCAGATCTTGATTTGTCTCCCAGACTTGGCTCGGTGCTGCTGCTGGAATTAGAGCTGACTCCAACGGACCTCGTCTAGTTTGTTCTCCAGTGATTGTACATTCTCCACTGGCACAGAGAGTAGAGGTGGTTTATTCACTCTAGTTTCATCAGGGTGTCGCCACGTCGGCCTCTATATCATAGTTTCATCAGGGTGTCCCCACATCGGCCTCTATATCATAGTTACATCAGGGTGCCCCCACATCGGCCTCTATATCATAGTTTCATCAGGGTGTCCCCACGTCGGCCTCTATATCATAGTTTCATCAGGGTGTCCCCACGTCGGCCTCTATATCATAGTTACATCAGGGTGTCCCCACGTCGGCCTCTATATCATAGTTTCATCAGGGTGTCCCCACGTCGGACAGTATATCGTAGTTTATTCAGGGTGCCTCAACGTCGGCCTCTATATCGTAGTTTCATCAGGGTCTTCCCACGTCGGCCTCTATATTGTAGTTTCATCAGGCTGTCCCCACGCTGGCCTCTATATCGTAGTTTATCAGGGTGCCCCCACTTCAGCCTCTATATCATAGTTTCATCAGGCTGTCTCCACGTTGTCCTCTATATCATAGTTTCATCAAGGACTTCCCAAGTCGGCCTCTATATCGTAGTTTCATCAGGGTCTTCCCACGTGGCCTCAGGATCGTAGTTTCATCAGGCTGTCCCCACGTTGGCCTCTATATCGTAGTTTCATCATGCTGTCCCCAAGTTGGTCTCTATATCATAGTTTCATCAGGGTGCCCTCACATCGGCATCTATATCGTAGTTTTATCAGGGTGCCCCCACGTTGGTCTCTATATCGTTTTTTCATCAGGGTGTCCCCACGTCGGCCTCTATATCATAGTTTCATCAGGGTGTCCCCACGTCGGCCTCTATATCATAGTTACATCAGGGTGTCCCCACGTCGGTCTCTATATCATAGTTTCATCAGGGTGTCCCCACGTCGACCTCTATATCATAGTTTCATCAGGGTGTCCCCACGTCGGACAGTATATCGTAGTTTAATCAGGGTGCCTCAACGTCGGCCTCTATATCGTAGTTTCATCAGGGTGCCCCCACGTTGGCCTCTATATTGTAGTTTCATCAGGGTCTTCCCACGTTGGCCTCTATATCGTCGTTTTATCAGGCTCTCCCCACATCGCCTCTATATCGTAGTTTCATCAGGGTGCCCCCACGTCGGCCTCTATATCGTCGTCTTTTCCTCTTCCGAGTGTCGACTAGAATTCTTCATCCAAATCGAGATTAGTGAGTCCAGAAGCTCTTTGACGTCATAGGAAACAATGGTGGAAACATTATGTACAAAAAAAGTTAAGATCAGTGCAAAAACCACACAAAATAGCAGAATTGGTCATATACTGTACATGCCAGCGCCATTCTGTATAGGCCCTGGTAAAAAAGTAGTGCACTAAATAGGGAATAGGGTGCCATTTGGGACGCACTCCCAGACTGCAGCTCATCCTTCTCCAAAATGACCAACGCAAGGGATACTAATTGTCCTCCTGAGCACGTTCCAGATGAGAAATATTAGAATAAAAATTCTGCTCATGAAAAGTCATTCCCCTTAACTGTTGAAAAACTCCTGTTTCTTCACACTGCTCGTTTGAAATATGGACTCCTTTTTCAAACCCGGAGTCAACATGAGATATGAGTTATGAGATGTAAATGTAACGATTTTCTAGCTCTTCCTCCTCCTCGGACGAGGAGAGGAGAGAAGGATCGGAAGACCAAAATGCAGCGAGGTGTGATGACATATTGAATTTATTTCAAGACGAAGACGAACACGAAAAACACTTGGAAAATTACAAAATAACAAAACGACGTAGACAGACCTGAACATGGAACTTACATAACTACACGAAGAACTCACGAACAGGAACAGACTACATCAAACGAACGAACAAACGAAACAGTCCCGTGTGGTGCGCAGACACAGACACGGAAGACAATCACCCACAAACAAACAGTGTGAACAGCCAACCTATATATGGTTCTCAATCAGAGGAAAACGTAAAACACCTGTCCCTGATTGAGAACCATATAAGGCTAATTACAAACGACCTAAACATAGAAACACAAAACATAGAATGCCCACCCCAACTCACGCCCTGACCAACTAAACACATACAAAAATAACATAAAACAGGTCAGGAACGTGACAGAACCCCCCCCTCAAGGTGCGAACTCCGGACGCACCACCAAAAGTCTAGGGGAGGGTCTGGGTGGGCATCTGTCCACGGTGGCGGCTCAGGCTCTGGGCGTGGTTCCCATCCCACCATAATAAATCCCCGCTTCCTTATCCCCCTCACAATGACCACCCTCCAAATAACCCCACCTAAATTAAGGGGCATCACCAGGATAAGGAGCAGCACCGGAATGAGGGGCAACACCGGAATGAGGGGCAACACCAGAATGAGGGGCAACACCAGAATGAGGGGCAACACCAGAATGAGGGGCAACACCAGAATGACTGGCGGATCCTGGCTGGCTGGCTCTGGCGGATCCTGGCTGGCTGGCTCTGGCGGATCCTGGCTGGCTGGCTCTGGCGGATCCTGGCTGGCTGGCTCTGGCGGATCCTGGCTGGCTGGCTCTGGCGGATCCTGGCTGGCTGGCTCTGGCGGATCCTGGCTGGATGATGGCTTAATGCTGGATGACGGCTCTTGGCTGGATGACGGCTCTGGCTGGTCATGGCTGGATGACGGCTCTGGCTGGTCATGGCTGGATGACGGCTCTGGCTGGTCATGGCTGGATGACGGCTCTGGCTGGTCATGGCTCGCTGACGGCTCTGGCTGATCCTGTCTGGCGGAAGGCTCTGGCTGATCCTGTCTGGCGGAAGGCTCTGGCTGATCCTGTCTGGCGGAAGGCTCTGGCTGATCCTGTCTGGCGGAAGGCTTTGGCTGCTCCTGTCTGGCGGAAGGCTCTGGCGGCTCCTGTCGGGCGGAAGGCTCTAGCGGCTCCTGTCTGGCGGACGGCTCTAGCGGCTCCTGTCTGGCGGACGGCTCTGTAGGCTCATGGCAGACGGGCGGCTTTGCAGGCTCATGGCAGACGGGCGGCTTTGAAGGCTCAGTACCGACGGGCGGCTTTGAAGGCTCAATACAGACGGGCAGTTCATGCGGCGCTTGGCAGACGGACAGTTCAGACGGCGTTGGGCAGACGGACAGTTCAGGTGCCGTTGGGCAGACGGGCAGTTCAGGCGCCGCTGGGCAGACAGCAGACTCTGGCCGGCTGAGACGCACTGTAGGCCTGGTGCGTGGTACCGGAACTGGAGGTACCGGGCTAAGGACACGCACCTTCAGGCTAGTGCGGGGAACAACAGGGCACACTGGACTCTCAAGGCGTACTATAGGCCTGGTGCGTGGTACCGGCACTGGTGGTACCGGGCTGAGGGCACGCACATCAGGGCGAGTACGGGGAGAAGGAACAGTGCGTACAGGGCTCTGGAGACACCCTGGAAGCCTGGTGCGTGGTGCCGGAACTGGAGGTACCGGGCTAAGGACACGCACCTTCAGGCTAGTGCGGGGAACAACAACAGGGCACACTGGACTCTCGATGCGCACTATAGGCCTGGTGCGTGGTACCGGAACTGGAGGTACCGGGCTGAGGGCACGCACCTCAGGGTGAGTGCGAGGAGAATGAACAGTGCGTACAGGGCTCTGGAGACGCACAGGAGGCTTGGTGCGTGGTGCCGGGACTGGAGGCACTGGGCTGGAGACACACACCATAGGGCTAGTGCGTGGAGGAGGAACAGGGCTCTGGAGACGCACTGGAAACCTGGTGCGTGGTGTAGGCACTGGTGGTACTGGCCTGGAGCGGGGAGGTGGCGCCGGAAATACCGGACCGTGCAGGCGTACTGGCTCCCTTGAGCACTGAGCCTGCCCAACCTTACCTGGTTGTATGCTCCCCGTCGCCCGACCAGTGCGGGGAGGTGGAATAACCCGCACCGGGCTATGTAGGCGAACCGGGGACACCATGCGTAAGGCTGGTGCCATGTAAGCCATGGCACCATGACATCCGGCTCAATACTCAATCTAGCCCGGCCGATACGTGGAGCTGGAATGTATCGAACCGGGCTATGCACGCGTACAGGAGACACCATGCGCTCTACTGCGTAACACGGTGTCTGCCCGTACTCTCGCTCTCCACGGTAAGTACAGGGAGTGGGCGCAGGTCTCCTACCTGACTTCGCCACTCTCCCTTCTAGCCCCCCCCCAAGAAATTTTTGGGGTTTACTCACAGGCTTTTCGGCTCTCCAGCCACGTCTCCTTGCTGCCTCCTCAAACCACCGCTCCTGGGCTTTAGCTGCCTCCCTCTCTTCCTGAGAGCGGCGATTCTCTCCTGCCTTAGCCCAGGGTCCTTCTCCATTCAATATCTGCTCCCAAGTCCACGAGTCCTGGTTTCGTTGTTGAGCTCTCCCCCGCCGCTTGGTCCTAGGTTGGTGGGTGATTCTGTAACGATTTTCTAGCTCTTCCTCCTCCTCGGACGAGGAGAGGAGAGGAGAGAAGGATCGGAAGACCAAAATGCAGCGAGGTGTGATGACATATTGAATTTATTTCAAGACGAAGACGAACACGAAAAACACTTGGAAAATTACAAAATAACAAAACGACGTAGACAGACCTGAACATGGAACTTACATAACTACACGAAGAACTCACGAACAGGAACAGACTACATCAAACGAACGAACAAACGAAACAGTCCCGTGTGGTGCGCAGACACAGACACGGAAGACAATCACCCACAAACAAACAGTGTGAACAGCCAACCTATATATGGTTCTCAATCAGAGGAAAACGTAAAACACCTGTCCCTGATTGAGAACCATATAAGGCTAATTACAAACGACCTAAACATAGAAACACAAAACATAGAATGCCCACCCCAACTCACGCCCTGACCAACTAAACACATACAAAAATAACATAAAACAGGTCAGGAACGTGACAGTAAATTCATATTTTGCTGCAGCATCAGGGCAAGGAACTGTGTTCTCTAAAATGGGCTCAACCAAAACAATAAATGACTCATGTTCTACAGAGCAGATTGACACCGTGACCTACTAACCTCATACTGTTACTAAACTAGTGTGCCATAAAGCATTTCTATAGGCTACATCTAAGTCCTTACAACTCCCACAGCCCTGACAAGTGACTGAAGAGGCGGTGCACCAACATATGATTCAAGCATTTGCAGCATTTCATTTACACTGTGTCGTCATGTTCATTTTGCTATTTACAATACAGTTAGTGGTGTACAGTAGGAGGCCGAGCACTGGCCATCTTACTGTTTCCTGTTGGACGGATGGCCTGTGTGGGTTTGCCAGGGGATGTGAGCGGCGTGGAGCTAAGTTTGTAACAGTGTTGAAGTTGTCTAGCAACTGTCAAATGTGAGGCGCAACAGAGCCAGTTACAACTGAAGTATCTGATGATGAATAGATTAGAGAAAAAGCTATTTGTTTTTTAACACAGTGGCCACAGCCTATCACCTACTGTAGGTAAGCCCTTGTTGAATAGCCTACGACATGATGCTGAAATGTTACGACAGCCTACTTCAAAACCAAATGGTACATAGTCACAAAAGTATTTGTTAAATGAAAAAAATAAACGGAAAAAAAAGGAATGGAGTGGCATTTTTTTCGCCCCTGTGAGCGCTGAGCGATTTTTTTGCAGAGCGGGGAAAAAGATGCTGAGCGCCAGAACGGTGTGCAAAGACCAATCCGAGAGCGATGAGTGGAATTTCCAACTGCTCAAATACTCTGGTGTGTGCACGTGTATATAAACACGGTGCTAGTTACCTGTTGGACGTCCTGTTGGAACACACAGAGCTGTAGCCTCTGGTGCAGGCGGACCTTGCGGTGCTGCCAGATGCTCTCCAGGCGTCTCTGGTGGTGCAGGACCTCGTGGACCACGTCCAGGATACAGTGGACTGCCTTGGAGTAGTTGGCTGTGGCCGTCAGAGATTCCGAGTTCCCCGGGCTCAATGGTCTCTGGAGGACATCCAGCAGTGCCTTGCCATCCTGACTGACCTTTTGACAGAGAGGGATGTGATATTTATTTATTATTATTATTATTATTATTTTTTAACCTTTATTTAACTAGGCAAGTCAGTTAAGAACAAATTCTTATTTACAATGACAGCCTACTGGGGAACAGTGGGTTAACTGCCTTGTTCAGGGGCAGAACAACAGATTTTTACCTTGTCAGCTCAGGGATTCGATCCAGCAAACTTTCGGTTACTGGCCCAACGCTCTAACCACTAGGCTACCTGCCACCCCTATTAGTAGGATTAGCCTAGCTCTAGCGTAGCAGTTAGAGCATTGGGCCAGCAACCCAAAGGTTGCTAGTTCAAATCCCCAAGGTGAAAATAAATCTGTCTATCTGCCCTTGAGCAAAGCACTTTACCCTAATTGCTCCAGGGTCACCGTCATTAATGTCTGATCCCTGGCGGTAACCCCACTATCTGAGGGTGTCTCAGGGGGAGATGGGATATGCAAAAAACACATTTCCATTTCACACCTCACACTTGTACATGCATTGAAACAGGACAAATATAAGCACCCCCTATTTGACTGTCGAAATCTGCAGGGTTGCAAAATTCCAGCAAAATTCCCAGGTTCTCCATCAATCCCATTTGGAGGATTCCTGGATTTCCTCCCGATTTCACGATTTTTTTGTGAACCCGGGAATTTTGAGAATGTCTCCGAATTTTTAAACTCTATGACTGCATTAGATACAGTATCACAATTAATCTTGAAGCTTGTCATGTCAGTCAAATCTTAGTTTCATTATGTGGAAAGAAAAGTTTGAGGAAAATAAGGAATTTGAAAGTCAGTTCCTTGCTAATCACCTCTGTTCTGTTCTAGCTGCACATGCACCGTCCTAAATTAAGCAAAGTCAAAGCTGTAATTTCATTTCCAGTGGAAATCGCTAAATTACTTGCACTTTCTTGTGCATTAGGATGAGTTTTTTTTTCTCTTCTTCATCTGTGGCACAATATGTAAGAGAACAGCAAAGCCTTTCTTTTTTTGGTTCAAACCAGAGACGTTTATAGCAACCTTTTCAGAGACGATACTAAAATAAAACTACCAAGGAGGACAAAAGTCAGTGGAGAGCTTGTCATCTAGTGAAATGCTACACCACCACAAACCTATCATCATACAGGATCTTCTGTGGGGAGTAAATCTGACATGGAAGGACAGTGGTCCACATACTGCATAACAGGCCATGTGTCACACATGGTGCAATGCAGATGGATTCAATGTGGCGGGTAAAGGTCCTAT
The DNA here is from genome assembly GCF_016432855.1 of Salvelinus namaycush. Classification (NCBI taxonomy): domain Eukaryota; kingdom Metazoa; phylum Chordata; class Actinopteri; order Salmoniformes; family Salmonidae; genus Salvelinus; species Salvelinus namaycush. Next base: position 42,115,084 of record NC_052325.1, read on the forward strand.
TTGATATAAAACTGTAGTACAGGGTAACGTTTACGTGAAAGAGTTTTGTGTCTGGTACGATCTGATTTAAGGACTGTTTCATTTAAGGGCAATATTTCAACTTTATGTGCAGTGTACATCCATGCTTAGATTGCTGATGATAATGTTCAGATAACTTATGACAGTCTTTTAAAAACCATCGTATATATCTCATATAAAAGGGGGATTACAATTGTTGTCATTCCCCTTAAAAGCTATGTGGTGGGATCTTAAACTAGCACAGAATACCACTATAAACCTGAGTTTAGTCAGTGCTCTAACTGGGTGAGTGTCAGGGTTGGGGACAATACCATATCAATTCATAAAGTAAACCAAATTCCAAATCCAAATTTTCCAATTCCTAATTGAAAAGCATTGAAAATAATTGAAATCTTAGTGTCCTTCCTGAATTGACCGGGATTGAAATGGAATTCACCCCAACCCTGGTTTGTGTTGTGAGGGTGTCTCACCTCGGTGTAGGCCTGGGTCACTTGTTCGTAGAGGCTCTGGTGGTGGTGGATGGCCAGCTCCAGGTCCTGCATATCCGAGGGCAGTCCCCCCTCACTACACATCTTACACCAGGCCTCCACCCCAGCCAGGAACTGTATGAACACAGGCCAAAGAGACACATTCACACAACAGAACAGAGACAGATAGATCAATCAACAGAGCCCTGGGATAAATTTCATAGACAGAGGCCGGCAGGGAGGGAGGAAGGGAGGTAGGGAAGCATGGAGGGAGGAAGGGAGGTAGGGAAGCAGGGAGGGAGGGAAGCAGGCAGGCAGGCAGACCCTCTTTATGAGAGGCTGAGGAAACCCTGGACCCCGGCTGCCTGCCTGGCTCTCTGTAAAGCAGCATAGTCCACAGCCGACAGGCACACCTGTAGCCCCAAACAATCTGCATCATAGCAGCTGCTGCCAAGGCAACGCAGGTCTATCTTAACGACCTCTACACAGCAACAGGCAACAGCCAGAGAAATACAGGACAACACTGACACTACAATCTCTCTCAGACGGCCTGTGGGCTTGAAGGATGGTCAAAGCGTTGATGCAACGCTTGAATTGTCATGCAAATCCCCCTTTGACGTCAGTACATGTTTTACACAAATGTTTGAGTTACGTGCTCAGACTTCCAGTTAGGTAGAATTCAGGGCTATGTGACTGAGTGACAACAGTATGAGGGTTGCAGCCCGTAGGCCTACTGTCTACTGCCAACCTGTTCCGACTTCTGGTGGAAGACAGCTGACATGGCCAGGATGGTGCTGCGTTCATCCAGGGCGGCGGCGAAGCTCTTCCACTCCTGGTCCAGCTGGGCCGAGATCTGTTTGATCTGCTGCGAGGCGTAGTGGCCCGCCTCCGACAGCCGCGACGCCACCGACATGATCCGGTTGATGTTCACATAGGCATTCTGCACCGAGGGAGGGACACACATAGAGAAGACATAATATATTATGGGAAAAGATCCAGGGTCTATATTAGGGGTATTCAACTTGTACCCGATGAGGTCCGGAGCTGGTTTTCTATTCTACCTGATAATTAATTGCACACACCTGGTGTCCCAGGTCTAATCAGTCCCTAAAAAAAAGAAGTGGAACTGGCTTCGAGGTCCAGAGTTGAGTTTGAGGGGTCAATATCATTTAATTCAGGATCTATTTCCTTTCATTCAGGATATATTTAATTAAATTCAGGATATTTTTTTATTGAATTCAGGATCTATTTACTCCTTATAGCCCTGCGACCAACCATCAAACAGGCAAAGCGTCAATACAGGGCTAAGATTGAACACCGGCTCCGACGCTCGTCTTATGTGGCAGGGCTTGCAAACTATTACAGACTACAAAGGGAAGCCCAGCCGCGAGCTGCCCAGTGACACGAGCCTACCAGATGAGCTAAACCACTTCTATGCTCGCTTCAAGGCAAGCAACACTGAGGCATGCATGAGAGCATCAGCTGTTCCGGACGACTGTGTGATCACGCTCTCCGTAGCCGACGTGAGTAAGACCTTTACACAGGTCAACATACACAAGGCTGCAGGGCCAGACGGATTACCAGGACGTGTGCTCCGGGCATGTGCTGACCAACTGGCAGGTGTCTTACCTGACATTTTCAACATGTCCCTGATTGAGTCTGTAATACCAACATGTTTCAAGCAGACCACCATAGTCCCAAAGAACACAAAGGCAACCTGCCTAAATGACTACAGACCCGTAGCACTCACGTCCGTAGCCATGAAGTGCTTTGAAGGGTTGGTAAGGGCTCACATCAACACCATTATCCCAGAAACCCTAAACCCACTCCAATTTGCATACTGCCCAAACAGATCCACAGATGATGCAATCTCTATTGCACTCCACACTGACCTTTCTCACCTGGACAAAAGCAACACTTATGTGAGAATGCTATTCATTGACTACAGCTCAGCGTTCAACACCATAGTACCCTCAAAGCTCATCACTAAGCTAAGGATCCTGGGACTAAACACCTCCCACTGCAACTGGATCCTGGTGGTGAGGGTAGGTAGCAACACATCTGCCACGCTGATCATCAACACTGGAGCTCCCCAAGGGTGCGTGCTCAGTCCCCTCCTGTACTCCCTGTTAACCCACGACTGCATGGCCAGGCACGACTCCAACACCATCATTAAGTTTGCAGACGACACAACAGTGGTAGGCCTGATCACCTACAACGACGAGACAGCCTATAGGGAGGAGGACAAAGACCTGGCCGGGTGGTGCCAGAATAACAACCTATCTCTCAACGTAACCAAGACTAAGGAGATGATTGTGGACTACAGGAAAAGGAGGACCGAGCACACCCCCATTCTCATCGACGGGGCTGTAGTGGAGCAGGTTGAGAGCTTCAAGTTCCTTGGTGTCCACATCACCAACAAACTAGAATGGTCCAAACACACCAATACAGTCGTGAAGAGGGCACAGCAAAGCCTATTCCCCCTCAGGAAACTAAAAAGATTTGGCATGGGTCCTGAGATCCTCAAAAGGTTCTACAGCTGCAACATCGAGAGCATCCTGACCGGTTGCATCACTGCCTGGTACGGCAATTGCTCGGCCTCTGACCGCAAGGCACTACAGAGGGTAGTGTGTACGGCCCAGTACATCACTGGGGCTAAGCTGCCTGCCATCCAGGACCTCTACACCAGGCGGTGTCAGAGGAAGGCCCTAAAAATTGTCAAAGACCCCAGCCACCCCAGTCATAGACTGTTCTCTCTACTAGCGCATGGCAAGGGGTACTGGAGTGCCAAGTCTGGGACAAAAAGGCTTCTCAACAGTTTTTACCCCCAAGCCATAAGACTCCTGAACAGGTAATCAAATGGCTACCCAGACTATTTGCATTGTGTGCCCCCCCCCAACCCCTCTTTTTTACACTGCTGCTACTCTCTGTTTATCATATATGCATAGTCACTTTAACTATACATTCACGTACATACTACCTCAATTGGGCCGACCAACCAGTGCTCCCGCACATTGGCTAACCGGTTTATCTGCATTGTGTCCCGCCACCCACCACCCGCCAACACCTCTTTTACGCTACTGCTACTCTCTGTTCATCATATATGCATAGTCACTTTAACCATATCTACATGTACATACTACCTCAATCAGCCTGACTAACCGGTGTCTGTATGTAGCCTCACTACTTTTATAGCCTCGTTACTGTATATAGCCTGTCTTTTTACTGTTGTTTTATTTCTTTACTTACCTATTGTTCACCTAATACCTTTTTTGCACTATTGGTTAGAGCCTGTAAGTAAGCATTTCACTGTAAGGTCTACACCTGTTGTATTCGGCGCACGTGACAAATAAACTTGATTTGATTTGATTTATTCATACATAGAGATGACTGAATCCAAGTGGACAAACAAATGAAGAAATCTGTGGCGTGTCTAGCTATACCTAGCAATGTAGTATCGCTTATTAGCTAAACATTCAATGCTACAGAGATACTGTATGACCTGTGAGCCAGTCCGACATGAAATTATGGTGTAGAGCTTAGCGACAACAAGCGTGACAGAATTCTGCAGCTTTGACTGAATCGCTCACTCTCTGGCAGGCCACCCCTGATGTCTTTGACACTCACACACAAACAGGTAGACAGAAATGTACATCCTCTGTGCTGCCATCTGGCTATGTAGTCCACAAAATCCACCCATCCATCCCTCCACTATGGGAGTTTAATCATCTCTGGCCGCTTTAGGCCCAACCATTTATCAGCTTCACATGATGCACCCACCGTGGGCTTTATTTACCGCTAACCTGATTAGAACTGCTAATGAAGGCATAAAAACAAACAGCTCGTTGGTTTAAAGCAGGGCTTAGTGAACTACGTTCAGACATGGTAGCTACATGCTGAACACGCTGAGCCAAGACACGTCAAAACATAATAACAGCATGATTTAGGAGTCTGTATGAGCAGAGAGAGGGAGAGAGAGAGAGAGAGACAGAGAGAGAGAGAGAGAGAGAGAGAGTGGGGGGAGCAAGAGAGAGAGTGTAGGGGGGAACAAGCGAGAGAGAGAGAGAAAGAGAGAGAGAGAGTGAGAGAGAGTGGTTCTTCAGTGAGAGCCAAGCTGCCTCTGAGTGGGGAGGTTTTTTATTGTAAAAAATACAATAAAAACATCACACACTGAGAATCAAGGCTGGAAATGGCAATAGAAGGCTAGAATGGGACTAAAAACCCAAAATATATAAGTATTGAAAAATATACTGTGTCTGTATAATGTATTTAGTATGTATAAGCTGGAAGTAGAAGTGTTGTTGTCCATTAGTTTACTCCAATTAGGGAAGGGGTGTTAGGGTTAGGGGAAAATATATTCAAATATATATATATATATATATATATATATATATATATATATATATATATATATATATATTATGTATATATTGACACATATATATATGGGGGATTGGAAATGATGCAGACAATAACCCTGATGGAAGGCACAATCTATCAACAATATTAAAGCTGATCTACCCCCCTAAATGCTAGAAGGACTTTCCATGCCATTCAAATGTGCATGTGCGTGTGGTGCGTTTGGTACATACAGTGCCGCGAAAAATGATTTGCCCCCTTTCTGATTGTCTCTATTTTTGCATATTTTTTATACTGAATATTATCAGAACTTCAACCAAAACCTAATATTAGATCAAGGAAACCTGTGTTTACATATAACCAAAAAATGGATACTTATTTCATTAAATAAATTAACAAAGTTATGCAACACTCAATTCCCCTGTGTGAAAAAGAAAGTAATTGACATGGGTTCCATTATGCCTGGTGGAAACCAAACACGGCATTCTACAGTAAGCACCTCATACCAACGGTCAAGCATGGTGGTAGTGTGATGGTTTGGGAATGCTTTTCTGCCTCAGGACCTGGACCTGCACGACTAAAAAGCAACACATTTGAAGTTTTGGAATGGCCTAGTCAAAGTCCAGACCTAATCCCAATTGAGACGTTGTGCCAGGACTTGAAATTAGCAGTTCATGCTTGAAAACCCACAAATGTGCTGAGTTAAAATATTTCTGCATGGAAGAATGGGCCAAAATTCCTCCACAGCAACGTGAGAGATCTGATCAGGAAACATTTGAATGGAGTCTTTGCAGCTAAAGGTGGCAGAACCAGTTATTGAGTGCAAGGGTGCAATTACTTTTTCACACAGGGGCATTGGGTGTTGCATACTGTAACTTTGTTTATTAAATAAATTAAATAAGTATGTAATTGTTATGTTATTTGTTCACCTTTATCTAATATTAGGTTTTGGTTGAAGATCTGATAACATTCAGTATCAAAAATATGGAAAAGTAGAGAAAATTAGAAGGGGGGCAAATATTTTTTCTCAGCACTGTATGTGGCTTGATTTCTGAACCAAATAGCACCAAACATGTCTTCATTCTGTCAGAGCAAAACTGCAGTAGAGGCCATTCCCTACTCTAAGGTGTATCTCAAAAGGCACCCTATTCCCTATTTAGTGCACTACTTATGACCAGGGCCATGTAGGTAACAGGGTGCCATTTGGGAAACATCCTAACAGTCATTTTAATGGCAGTGTAACTGGTGAGTAGAAGCAGAGGAAATCAAATCAACATTGAGGAAGTAGCCTGCTATTTCAGTAGAGCAATACTAATCTGAACGTGTGTGTTCATATGCAAAACGGACTTCAGCGCTCCATCGCCAGTGGCCTGCGCGACATCATTGGTAGCTGTACGAGCATGTTTTTTTCACAACCCTATTTGAAATACTAATACAGTAATTGAAAGGCTTTTTGACTCGCTCCTCGAACATCGGCCAGTCTGTCTTTCAATAATTCCGCTTTTACTCCGCTCATTCAAAGTGAAATCACTGAGCCATGACTCAAAGAGTATTGATGTCATCCATATTATTAGATCCCCCCCATCCCCATACACTGCAGAAAGTCCTCAGACACCACATAGTCCTCACACACCCCATAGTCCTCACACACCACATAGTCCTCACACACCACATAGTCCTCACACACCACATAGTCCTCACACACCACATAGTCCTCACACACCACATAGTCCTCACACACTTTAGTCCTCACACACCACATAGTCCTCACACACTTTAGTCCTCACACACTTTAGTCCTCACACACTTTAGTCCTCACACACTTTAGTCCTCACACACTTTAGTCCTCACACACTTTAGTCCTCACACACCACATAGTCCTCACACACCCCATAGTCCTCACACACCACATAGTCCTCACACACCACATAGTCCTCACACACGTTAGTCCTCACACACCACATAGTCATCACACACCACATAGTCCTCACACACCCCATAGTCCTCACACACCACATAGTCCTCACACACCACATAGTCCTCTCACACAACATATCCTCTCACACAACATAGTCCTCACACACCCCATAGTCCTCACACACCCCATAGTCCTCACACACCCCATAGTCCTCTCACACCACATAGTCCTCTCACCCCACATAGTTGCCACACCCCATTTAGTCCCCACACCCCATATAGTCCTCACACACTACATAGTCCTCACATACCATAGAATTCATGGCAAAGTGATTGTGCTGCGTCTGGAGGTCCACGGCGTGTTGGTAGCTGACTCCTATCTCTGTGTGGCTCTGCAGGAACACTTCCTTATTGTGACTGATCCAGTCAAACATCTATGGTGGGAACAAACACAGATACATAATGTTAGGTTGGGTTACTGGTCCTCTGTGGCTCAGTTGTTAGGGCATGGCGCTTTTGGGTTCGATTCCCGCTGGAACCACCCATACAGAAATGAATGCACGGCTTGCACGCATATAAACAGCATATATAAGGCATATTATATATAATCATCATGATGATTATTAGACATTCCCATTAATAGTTTAGCTGTTGTAACTCATCCCGGCACAGCAGACAGACATTATTTCATTTTCGGTGTATTGGACAGGATCGAGAGAGAGGCACAGCAAACAGCTGGATTTGAACCCATGCTTCAGCAGTATATGTGATTCAGAGGCAGCGGCTTAGACCACTAGACTATCCTAGGACACGGCAGATAAACATTCAGTGCTTTACATGATACTGTAGTCCTCTCTCTGGTGTTAATTATACACTAATGATTGGATTTAACGAAAAGCAAGTCATTGGGAGGCTTGCCATCGCTCTTTTTTAAAATCCTGTACAGTACACTCAAGTATATGATCAAAAATTAAATAACGATGGCGTGACAAGCATGATTATAGGGTCACATTAGGACAGCCCTCCAGGCCAGCAGCTTTACACCCCCGCTCTGAAGAGCCTGCAACATTAGAATACATCTATTTAATCAGGTTTGATTGAGCTGTTAATTAAACATTGGCGCTAGTGTGACCTCTCAGCGCTGCCTTCCAATGTAAGTCCTTATAAAAGGAATGAGTTGTCTGATGTGTTTGTACTGATATAACAGATTACGGAGCAGGTGTTGCTATAGACAATTTGCTCCGATTTAGACGTTTTTTTAAATGAATAGTGCTATGGTAATTATTATCCTACTAAACCATGATCAATTGCAGTAAAAAGTTACAATGGCTTTTCTTTCAATAAGCAATAACTTTAGCAAATAGAATGGGAAAAGCAGAAAAGTGTCAAGGAAAAAGTGGTCCTCCATATATTTTGGTTTTGAATCATATTTCTTACCCTCAAAGTAGGGTTTGATTTAATCAACTTTATTGTCAAAAGACCATATGATTGAAACGATACTTATAAATTCCCTAACTTGTCATGCTTATTAAATGACATCTTGACAGCTTAATCTAATAATTTACAAATCAACAGAGAGAAGCTGGCTAAAGAATAATTAGCTCAATGACTGCTTGCTTTTTTAGGGGGGCCAAATTCTGGCTCAGTGCAGTTGCTGATAAATGACTCCCTATCATGTTCACTTGACGATGAGGAACCGTTTGCACTACAAGTTTGCTTTTCCTGCAGTGCAGGAAAATTCTCGGCAACAAAAGAGTGTTCAAAAGAGTGATCCTATTCTGTATATCATTATCCTAAATGAACAACAACTTCTTCCTTATCATAAACCTAAAATGTACTCTGTAAAAATGACATATTCCTTGAAAGAAATATATTGATTGCATCAAAGAGGTATTTTTCCCTCTATGGAGCACAACATCGATTTTAATCCAAAACTCTCCTGACTAAAACCCATCTGATTTTTTCCATCATATGGCGTTGATCATTACAAGTGCATGATGGTAGAGGAAGACGGCGGCGTGGAGGCCAGGTGAGAGGAGCAGTAATTGTTCATTTTGACTGGGTCCCACATGGCACCAGAATCCCTATAGGTCATATCACCAGTAGCGGTGCCTGGGTAAAATCACAGGGGAAGCCAAGCCAGGGGGGACAAAAACATATTACAACCTATGTGTTGTGATAATTGCGTTGTTTGTTCTTTAACCTGTTAATTCAATCATATGCTTTGACACCTAAGGCCGAGACAATAAGAAGACACAGTGGCAGAATAAATTCAACCACACCTTTGTTTCATCACAAAACCAGAGAGCAACATCTATCCGGTGAAGTCCACAAAACATATTGCATGTAACAAACAGTTAAATGACCTACGGCATGGTCAAGCAAGTTAATGTTTCCATTTTTGGATTGCTAAACAACTATTGATTTAGAAACACGGATAGTTAGTGCAAGTCACAAAGAAAACTGCCTCCACTATTTCAACGCCAGCATTTCAACATCATCTAATCATCTATGCAGTGACAACTAAAAGATACCAACAACTATGTAGTCCAATAAATGTAATCTAAATATGATGTGGCTGTCCATGGTACTGATTTATGTGTGAATGCCCGTGTGCGTGCTTGCAAGTAGAAAAAAACATGTTCACTCACCCTACTTGTAGAGAAACGCCAATGGCATCCTCCTCTTTCATGTTGCCTAAACGGTCTATGACTCTGTCATACAGTACACTCTTTAAATTGTTGTTGTCCTAAGCTACCAGGCTAAAATTGCTTGCTCGCTAGCCTAACTTCCTTTCATGGGCAACAATGCGCCAGGCCAACTAGTTAACATTAGCCTACTACATCTAGCTGCATGTTGAACAGGCCAGGGTCACAATGTACGAATTTATGATTGGATCAGAATCGGTGTTATAATAATTGGTAAGTACGGAGAATTAAGTAAAACCACAAGTCCAAATCCCTATCTCCATCCATGGCTAATTTAAGAAAGGGCCTATTTGAGCTAGCTAGCTAACCACCGGAGAACAACAATGCAAAGACATGCAACAACTCAATGACGTTTGGTGAGAAGCCAAATCCAAATTGGCTTCCCTTGACACCTTTTTTTGGTGCGCCAGGACCATTCACAGCTGAGCTCACTCAGTTTAGCTCAATGCTGATTGGCTAGTATTTTATTACTTTTTTATCAAGGAAGGCCAAATGCTCCTGCGAATTGAAGGAAATGTATGAAACACAGAGAGACCAAAGTTACATTATTTTGTATGTTTTTTTCTTGGTAACATTTTTGGGCCTTGGCATGAATACGTACCATTGCTAATCAATAAAACGTCTCAATATGGTGCAGAGCGTTCGATTTGGCTGCTGGGGGGCAAGGAGACCCCCAGCTCTGCTAAAACCATTGACAGCTACCTGACGTTTTCAAGGAATTGGTAAACAGTGGGGAACAGTCAGCGCCTTCTAGGCCTTTTTAAAAATAAAATGTCATTTTCATTTCTATTTCATCTTAACAATAATTCTAATAATTGTCTGATTTCATCTCTTCAGTTTGTGTTGGAGAAGGGTTATTACTGAATAGAACAAATCATTTTCTTTGGTGGTCTCTGGGTAGAAAAATCTAGCTAGCTCAGCCAGCCATTGGCTAGGCCTTCAGAAGCTGGACAGAAGGCCTCTGCCATTCAACCGTATTAGAGCGGAATTTTGGAGTGACAGTGGAATGAACCAATCACATTTTGACTTGCAATGGGTGGGACCGTTCTCAAAGGGCTAGACACGTCACTACTGAGAGCGCAAGAGGTAACGAATTCACAGTGGCGTGCCGTGGGCCTGGGGCCTGGGCCTTCAGTGAGGTACTACACAGTCCCACCCGAATTAATCCACCTCTTATTACCATCATTATGATGCCATGGCTCTAGACACTATACATTTAGACAGAAACGCAGTATAACCAGGCGTTGCGTCACCTTGAAATTGACAAATTGACATTTTTGGGTAAACAGTGTTTACCCAAAAACATGACACAATCAATGAGTCTTTTCAATATTTCCCTTCACCTTTTCATTGTGCAGCTGCGTTGCCCTGCGCGCTTGTTCGTTGAGCTGTAGATCCACTCCGGTGTCCCCAAAAGTTTTCAAAAGCACCATTGCTTGTAAGTGCCCAGCCGTACTTTGGTGTCTCGTTGCTGCCTTGGTTAGACAACTCAAGTTTGCAAAGCCAGTGTGGCTCCAAACACCAAATCGATCACTGCAAATAATAGGCATTCCCAGCAGTAGTTTGCAGTGCTTCTCGGAGCCATAGCGCTCGTAGTTGGAACTTTGAAAGTGGCAAGCGAACGAACCCCTTTCCCGCCTGTGACAGGCTTTGTAGCGTCGGCGTCGGGCGACCTCTCCTTACAATGTCTAACTTTTCTTGAAAAGTTCGTCTTGAGAATGGCGTTATAATTATATCCTCGACCAAATCGATATCTTCTCCTCCTTCCGCCATTGTGGGTTGAAAAAACAGCTTAGTAGTACGCAAATTAATTCGTTTATCAAATTCAGTTTCCTAGATCTGCATAGACCTGCCCATAGGACCTGCCTCTCAATATTGGTAATCCAATCAAAAGACGTGCACGCACTACGCCTGCTAGCTGGCTCCTGTGTAACACTGGAGCCAGCCAGCAGGCGTACAATAGCCAACTCTAAAGCTGATTGGTTGACACTAGATTTTCATTTCCATTCACTATAAGCTACAAGCGCCCGCACTGTTGATTCTGAAGGCCTGAGGGCAGATTTTAGACCCCTGGCAACACATGATGGCTGAATATGATTGGATAAAAGATCTAACATAAAGACCAGCCCTCCAAATCTCAACCTGGGGCTGGAAGCAGTGTAACCAAGAGGAAAGCTATGAAATGAAGAGTATAACTCTTACTCTGGGGAATAATTTAATACATATTTGTGGGAAAATATATTTAAAAAAAAAAAAATTATTCTGATGATGTTTAGGCCAGCAGAGAAGGCCTTGCTGGCCCTGACGGCCCACCACTGCGAATTCATAATACAACAAACATTTAATAATAATAATTCATAATACAGAATAGGAGGCTAATAAACAGCCAATAGATGGCGGTAATAAACTAATAGGTTGTAGTCTGCCATAAAACCTAGAAGAGCGCAAGAGAAAATAATCAGTGTCGCAAGCAGTAGTTTTCCCGCGCTAACGCTAGTAACGTTAGCTAGCTTGTGTTGTAGTAGAGTGCCAATGGCAACAGCGGCTGCAGCAGCTGTTATCGACTTCAAGGTGGAAGATGTTGCTAATTTGTTAGCATCACTCTTTTCAAGATACATTTTCAATCTGGTGAGTGGCACAATGTTTTTGTTGTAGCTTGCTTGCTGTTAGCTATATCTTGGAAAATGATGACCGTGGAACATTGTTGCATTGAAACTTCAGATCACCGGTCAGTTTGATGAACGTGAAAAAATGTATTTGCAATGGGAAGTAATAGCTACTTTGTTAACTTCATTTTGGACATGAAATGGTTGTGCTTTTATATTGGTCTGATTTCATGGGGCCTACTGGAGTGAATGGGCTGCTTATTCTTTAACATTATTTGATGCTGTGTGTGACTGCTGTCACCTGTCTGTCAGCCGTGTCTATGTGTTTGGACAAAATTGTCTCTCCTTAAACACCATGGTATTACGGTTGCGGTACATTCAGCAACATGAGCATTTCACCTTTGATTTGACACGGTTTGTTGTCGCTATTGGTGATAGTGTGAAAGTGGTGTTGGTGCCATAAGTTGTGTAAACAGTGCATTATTTGATGCTGTGTGTCATGTTGTGCCCATGGCGGTTCTGTCTCCGTGTGTGCGGCAGCCTGAAGCGCGGCCAGGCCTGTTCGATTCATTCATAATGTCATCAAAAAGTATTGCTCCTCCTTCACCTGAATTAGAATGGTCTGACTACTGACTACAGAAGATATAATGTCGGGCGCATTAAGTGATGCAATGTTTTCTGTTATTTTTTTGTTTGATACAATATTGTAATGAAACAGCAGGGAGCAGGTCTCGAACCCTCGACCTTCTAGCCCGAAGTCCGGCGCGCTATCGACTGTGCCGCAAAAGCATGCTCAAGCGGCAGAGTCGATTTCCGCGCTTATAAACCCAGGGTCGTTACACTACTCGCTCCTTTCAAAGAGCGCGTCCTCGCGCTAGCTTGCGACTTTACGTCTTACAGGAACGCGCTCACCGGCCAAGCACACGCACTGTCGTGGATGCAAGGTCCGATCACTTCCGACACCAATGTAATGAAACAGCAGGGAGCAGGTCTCGAACCCTCGACCTTCTAGCCCGAGGTCCGGCGCGCTATCGACTGTGCCGCAAAAGCATGCTCAAGCGGCAGAGTCGATTTCCGCGCTTATAAACCCAGGGTCGTTACAATATGTTGGAAGATTTTTGGTCCCTCTGAAAGTCTAGGTCCTATAGTCACGGTTCACCACTGTTGTTAAATAAATGTTATAAATATTTGGTTTTTAATATCATCACCTCTTGAAGAACATAGTCAAAACTATACATTTCCGATTATTCCAACATTTAGCTCTATCAGAGGTATACAACAAGTAACTACATACTTTTCATGATCAGTAAATATTTATTGATCATGTATTTTCAGATACGTAGGGTAGACTGTCCACTTGGCACGTAGCTAGCTAGCTAGGCAAACAACGTGTCGTTTAGTTTGCTTCACCAGAGATTAGGCTTTTGGAAAGTGCTTGGCATTGGCAAGTCCTCGTCCTTGTAAAGTAGTCAGTCTGACTGCTGTCATCACCACTATAGATGGCAAGCAAATACCATCTAGTTTATCCCCTGAAAGTTAACATGTTAACTAGCCATATTGACGTAATCTGTTATTAGCTAGCTAGCCAATTTGACATGGTCCATCAATCAACGTAGCCTATCATGTCTGTCAGCAGCAATCAGGATTAAACACGCTTAAAAACAATGTTGAAAAGGGGATCATGTTAGCTAACTTCACTAGGTAGGCCTACGTTGGTTGGAAAAAAGTACATTAGGTCTACTTATCACTCTGTTTAGCCAACTGTACACCTTTTCTACTGGTAGCTTGTCAAGCAGAGCCCACAAAGGATGGGTAATTGACCTAAACCACTCATACTTGAGTTCCCTTTCATTTTAGGTCACTCAAATATCAAATTAATGGTGGCCAATATAGAGATATCGTGAGGCTACCCTCACGTATCAGAAATTACATCATCAATTGATGTTTACTGATCATGAAAAGCATGTAGTTATTTGCTGCTAAATTGTTTTGCATGGAATAATCAAAAAAAAAATGTTCTGACAATGCTGATAATATTACAACCAAAGTTAACATTTATTTAACAATCCCTTAAAAACTGCACTCAGGTGTCAATGGTTTTAGTGTAGTTTTGGGTCTCCTAGCCCCCCAGCAGTCAAATGAAAAGCTCTGCACCTTATTGTGACCTTTTACTGATAACGACCTATAGGTCCTGGTTAAAATAGGTCCCCTATGTAGGGAATAGGGTGCCATTTGGGGTGCTGCCCAAAGAGAGCACATGAGGTCATTATGGAGGACCTCCTCCTCAGGAGGACAAAATAAACATGTGTCTATCCTCCCCTCCATCTTCCCCCCTGTCTGTTATTGTTCCCTTTGATCCTGATCCACACAGATATGTAGTGCCTTTACTGGGGCTGCACACTGACAATTTCATGTCATTGTTAAGAAAAATACCCTTATTAATGCTTGAGCTTCAAAGGTGCCCTGTTATAATACGCTCAGTGTTTACAATCACTGTTCAAATGGCTGGAGTGCAGGTGTGCAACCACAAACGCTACTATGACTGTCCAAGTGCTCGGTCGGATCTGAATTAAAATAGTCTTATGGAATCTGAGCTTACAATACGACCAGTAGGTGAACTGCTGTAGTAATCTTGTTAGACTGTGCGTTGTGTAACACATTGTTAGTGCAGTGTTAGTAACCAATCACAGACCAATTGGAGAGGACACATGGAGGGACAGACAGAGTATGTGTGCCAGACCTTAATTGGCATTGTCCCCAGGGAAATTAATCTTTATCTGGGCCTGGCCTAATCATCAGAGGCACCATGGGGCTCCACTGTCATTAGAAAAGGGACTGACTGCACTTATCCAAATTAAGGCCTTTGTCTAGAATCCAGCAGGCATTGGCCTACTACTTCATCATTGTAGGGTATATTGGGGGGAGTGTGGGCTTGGAGGGAATATTGCATGGTTAGGAGAAGGCCATTTTTCTTCCTTTCTCTCTGTATACACTAGCTGTGTGGCCATTTGACTTTAGTTTATTTGTTTTCGTTCATTTGTCCGGTTGCATTGAGAAACGGCAGATGACTTGGCAATGTAAAACATTGTTTTGAATATGTGATCATCATTGTCATCTAAATACAACCACCTTTTCTTGCAGGCTCACCTGTGTCTCTGACCTGAGTTATATAGGTTATATAGTTATATAGAGTTATATAGGTCCTAACATGAGGTCATATTGCTGCTGTTGTGTTGTTCCTAATGGGTTTGGGGGTATTTAGGCAATATGAGGTTTTCCTTTAAAAACAAAAAAAATGACCTTAAAATGATTATGAAATTATTACATATACCTTTGGGTTCATCTGGACAACATTACTGCCATTGTCAAGGGAGATGTGTGCGTAGAGGAGAATAAATAGTTTTTAATACACACTTAAAAATACCTCACAAATTGGAAAAGTGGGCAAAATACATGTTTATTCCCTAAAATAGCATCTCGGGAATGAGGTACTGAACTGTTGTTTTTTCTAAATCTTGTAAAAGCACATATCCTTCTAAAAGCACAGGCTGTTATTATATCCCATTTAATATGTGTTTCAAATAAATAAACAAAATGCCAGCGTTTATGTATTCAGGCCCTCCATATAAACAGAGAAAGTCTGTGTCCCAAATGTCACCCTATCTGTACACTTTTGACCAGGGCCCAGAGGGCTCTGGTCAAAAGTATTGCACTATATACAGTAGGGGATTGAGGGCCATTTGGGATGCACCCTAGACCTCAAATAACATCTAGCCCAAAGTGTGTTAATCGCTGTCATACTGAGGACTTTCACAATGTGTCTCTAGGATAAATATTTGCATCCAAGGCTCAGAGATATTTATATGTGAAAAACCTCTCAATCAGTTTGCAACCTTTTAATATAAATTCCATGTCAACGCTTGTCTGCCTTACTGTACACAAGGCACACGTTTGGCAATTAGAATGGTCTTACTAGGTAAACGCCCTTATTATATTATGAACGTCAAATCACCAGTGTATTTAATGTACTGTGGGTTCATTTGTGTTATTCTGTTAGCAGATATCATTGGTATCATCTATATCATGTTGTCTGAGTATGTTTTGTTTGTAATTTTACTTAGATTTGCACGTTTTTAACCACGAGTTAAAGACAAAAGTCCATAAAATATTTCAATGGACATAAAGGTTTTCAATTCAGAGATCAACTCAGCAGAAATTGTTTTATTGTGAATATTTCTAGACCTCTGAGTTTGGTCACTCACCTTCTCTGCGTCCTGCTCAAAGAGGCGGAGCTGGAAACACTGGTCCAGCTTGAGCTTGCGGACATGCCACATCTGGTGCAGGTGCTGTCTGGTGGAGTGCAGCTTGTCCAGCAGGCTGGCGATCTTAGGCACCACGCTCTGGAAGTCAGCACTACCCGAGATGCAGTTCCTCCCAGAAAACCCATCACTAGATCGAATACACTGAAGCAGCCTCTGGCCCTCCCTGTCCAGCTCCTCCACGGGAGCCTTCATCACCTTCTTCTTGAGCTGCGTGTGCTCGTCGATGAGCCGCCGGGAGCCCTCCACGTCCACCGGGAACTCCTTCTTGGCCAGCAGCTCCTGAAGGTCCTCCAGGCGGGAGAGGAGGTGCACAGCCGAGCCCATGAACTCCTCCAGGGCCACGCGCAGATCCATCCACTCCTCGTGGTTGTACTCCAGAGAGCCCTCAAAGTCGTCTGTCAGCTGGGACGGGTCCACCAACTTAGTCAGGCCCTCCACTGACACCATGCTAGTCTGTCAAATCAAATCCAAATCAAGTGTTATTTGTCACCTGCTTCGTAAACAACAGGTGTAGACGAACAGTGAAATGCTTACTTAAGGGGGCCCTTTCCAACAATGCAGAGAAAAATAGAAAAATAATAGAAAGATAACACAAGGAATAAATACACAATGAGCAACAATAACTTGGCTATATACAAGGGGTACCAGTACCGAGTCGATGTGCAGGGGTACGAGGTCATTGAGGTAGATATGTACATATAGGTAGGGGTAAAGTGATAATAAACATTAGCAGCAGCATATGTGGTGAGTCAAAAGAGTTAGTGTAAAGGGGAGTCAATGCAGATAGTCTGGGTTGCTATTTGGTTAACTATTTAGCAGTCTAATGGCTTGGGGGTAGAAGCTGTTCAGGGTCCATTTGGTTCCACGCTTGGTGCATCAGTACCGCTTGCCGTGCGGTAACAGAGAGAACAGTCTATGACTTGGGTGGCTGGAGTCTTTGACAATTTTTAGGGCCTTCCTCTGACACCGCCTGGTATAGAGGTCCTGGATGTGAGGAAGCTCGGCCCCAGCGATGTACTGCGCCGTACGAACTACCCTCTGTAGTGCCTTGTGGTCAGATACCAAGCAGTTGCCATAGCAAGCGGTGATGCAGCCAGTCAAGATGCTCTCAATGATGCAGCTGTAGAACTTTTGGAGGATCTGAGGGCCCATGCCAAATCTTTTCAGCCTACTGAAAATAATTTGCAACTTTGTTGGCGTGTGTGACCCATGTTAATTCCTTAGTGATGTGGACACTGAGGAAGTTGAAGCTCTTCGACCCGCTCAACAGCATACAATCAAGAGGTTCGCATGATGTTACCCCAGCCAAAACATATACAGGCTTCATTGGATGCATCCCAAACGGCACCCTATTCCCTATATAGAGCACTACTTTTGACCAGAGGCATACAGGGACAAGGGTGCCATTTGGAATGCAACAATTCTGTTTCTCATTAGCACTACAGTTCACTGTGGAGGGTAGGAATGAGAAAGGGGAGGACTGAGGGGTGTAAGCTTAACCTCACACTACCTAGCACACTACTCATGGCTGACTTCTGTACAGCATTACATGCAGAGAATATGGGAAAATCGTGGGGGGGATAATCATTCTTCGCATTCTTTTCTCACCAGTTCCTTTGAAAACACGGCTCTGTGCTTCCTGTCCATTTTAGAGACAGACCAAAATTAACAACTGTTGTCAAGTAGTGCTTATAGTCCTGTGATAACATCACAATAAAATATCTGCTATTCAATTCCGGATGAAATACATAATCACCATAATCAAAACAGGCATGCTGACTAGAGAAAATGCCTGTACTAGAGAAATATAAAATATTTTAACAGTGGGCAACCAGACATGCCAACTAAAACAAGGCTCCGTTTTTGCCCAATCTGAGCTCTCCCTTACCTCAAAAGTGAATTTGGCACTGCCAAAGTTGGTTTTCTGCTTCTGCCAGAAGTTGTCCGGTTTGATGATGAGCGCCACGCAGATCTCAGCAGAGAAGGCTTCCTGCAGGGTCTTCAGTAGAGGCTTGATCAAGTCCCACTTGGAACCACGCATATCAATGATCACTGTGAAGCCCCGCTTGCACACATCCTCACTGGGAGATTGAGGAGATGAGAGAGCAGAGAGAGAGCAGAGAGAGAGAGAGCCAACCATTAGTACGCAGCATGCCCTACACATCACACCAACTCCAAGGGGGCTAGGGGGGGGGGGGCTCTCCACACTATCCTCCAACACGCCCTACTTAATGTCCTTCAGCCAATTTAGATCTGAAATGGTCCCTTGACTCCCCTGGACTCTGAGCCAACCACGGTGATGCTAAAGCCATTACGCCACCGGAACTATTTTAACTGCTGTGACTAAATGACATGCGCTATTCAATTGGACTTGTTTTAAGCTAGCCCCCTGGTTCTACCTTCAGAGTGATGATTAGCTCCCACGATTCTAACTCTCTGACAAGCCTGTCATCAACGTTAAGCTCTTTCATTCTGGATCATCATACAAATAATAGACTATCACACACGTATCTCATTCTCTCCTCCTGGGCATGTCCTCTTTAGATGTAGTAGGCTTATTTGTTGGGATTCTCGTTTAAATTTCAACCCCACCCCATAACGAAAGGCCCCACTTTTCTAACAGGTTATGAGGCTGAAATAATATTAATGGTTTATTCTTAGGTCCCGATGCTTTGAAAGCACTTCACCGTGATTGGAAGATCAAAATAACCTGTAATTGCTTTGGCCCGCCACATGCCCTCCTCCTCAAGCATCCCCTACTTCTGGAATTAATATGATCCTTTCCACATCATTTTGTGCTGGAAGACTGGGGGACAAACAAGAGAAAATGTTTGCATCCCAAATGGATCCTTATTCCCTATTTAGTGCACTACTTTTGACCAGGGCCCATAGGACTACATAGGGATTAGGGTGCCATTTGGGATGCACATTTTATTACATGAAGCATCTCCTTCCCCAGTGGTCACCAACCTTTTCTGAGCCGACATTTCTTTTTAAACATGACTTAACAAATGTAAGCCTATGCAACATTAATAACCTACTAAAAGCAGTTATGTAGCAATGAGGGGTTGTGCAGTAGGCTATAGGCCCAATACATTATTAATGCATATTGGCAATGCTTGAATTGCCCTGCCAATGTGGTTATTCTCAGACAATTTTTAAATGATATTTAAAAACTTGAGGTGTATGATCACACTGGTCACTTGTTGTATTACTTGAGCATACATTGCATATTTTACTGGACTGATGGTGCCTGCATCTGATGGTCAGTCTCAGCAGAGGGAGAGAGGGAGGGAGAGAGAGAGCAGTGGAGAGGCTGCCTCTCACCATCCCTCAGATCTCCTTCCCTCCGCTGAGACGAGACACTGTCTTCCAGCTGATGGTGAAACTGGAGTCGCACTTCTTTACTTCTGCCTAATGCACAAATTCATGTTTTTGTTTGTGTCCAGAAAATGTCAAATATTCCTCAATATTAAAAAAGACAAGCCGCTAATAATAACAATGCAAGCCTATCGATACACTTTGTAGTCGGAGTTGATAGGGAGAATCACGTTTTATGGCTTATAAAAGCATTGAATGAAGTGTTGACAGTGCTTAAGGAAAACTTAAACATGAAATCACTCATAATAACAGCAGCTCTTTGTTGTATTAATTTAAGTCTCTCTCTCTAGTCATGGTTTTAAAAGTTTTTAAATGTCACAGTATCAACTTCGCTGTGGGACCGTGGAAGCTGCAGGCATAGGTGATCTGAGCTATCTGACTGGCCAGCAGTAGTCCAATAGATGCACTCGATTTGCTCTCCGGGCCCACCGGGTAGGTGGAGTTTGTACCTTCAGACACATACAATGGTCCAAAATGGGAACACTTCGACTACCCAGCGAGCAGGGCAACTGCATCACCAGCTAGCACATTTGGTTCCTTGGAATTTGTGGGAAAGTACATTTTTGGTTTCCTATTGGTTTTGGGAACGAAGATAGATTTACGATTCTATCAATATAATTGTTTGCAAAATGTCTAACCCCCCTTTTTATATATATATACAGTTGAAGTCGGAAGTTTACATACACCTTAGCCAAATACATTTAAACTCAGTTTTTCACAATTCCTGACATTTAATCCTAGTAAAAATTCCCTGATTTAGGTCAGTTAGGATCACCACTTTATTTAAAGAATGTGAAATGTGAGAATAATAGTAGAGAATGATTTATTTCAGCTTTTATTTCTTTCATCACATTCCCAGTGGGTCAGAAGTTTACATACACTCAATTAGTATTTGGTAGCATTGCCTTTAAATTGTTTAACTTGGGTCAAACGTTTCAGGTAGCCTTTCACAAGCTTCCCACAATAAGTAGAATTTTGGCCCATTCCTCCTGACAGAGCTGGTGTAACTGAGTCAGGTTTGTAGGCCTCCTTGCTCGCAAACACTTATTCAGTTCTGCCCACAAATGTTCTATAGGATTGAGGTCAGGGCATTGGATGGCCACTCCAATACCTTGACTTTGTTGTCCTTTAAGCCATTTTGCCACAACTTTGGAAGTATGCTTGGGGTCATTGTCCATTTGCAAGACCCATTTGCGACCAAAGCTTTAACTTCTCAATTTTTTTTCTGATGTCTTGGCTGATTTCTTTTGATTTTCCCATGATGTCAAGCAAAGAGGCACTGAGTTTGAAGGTAGGCCTTGAAATACATCCACAGGTACACCTCCAATTGACTCAAATTATGTCAATTAGCCTATCAGAAGCTTCTAAAGCCATGACATAATTCTTTGGAATTTTCCAAGCTGTTTAAAGGCACAGTCAACTTAGTGAATGTAAACTTCTGACCCACTGGAATTGTGATACAGTGAATTATAAATGAAATAATCTGTCTGTAAACAATTGTTGGAAAAAATACTTCTGTCATGCACAAAGTAGATGTCCTAACCGACTTGCCAAAACTATAGTTTGTTAACAAGAAGTTTGTGGAGTGTTGTATGTAAATATTCCGACTTCAACTGTGTATATATATATATATACATATACATATACACCCCCCCCCCCCAACCCTACCCTGATTGCAATAAATTAACAGACAATACTCCTACTGCTACTTACAGCTATTTTCACTCACTTGTACGGTACATGCAGTTAAATAATTACACATATATTCCTAATTTTCTCTTTCTGCAAGTGCTGGATTTTCAACCACAGTGGCCATCCTTACTGGCTGCATCACTGCCTGCTATGGCAACTACTTGGCCTCCGACAGCAAGGCAGTACAGAGGGTAGTGCGTACGGCCCAGTGCATCACTAGGGCCAAGCTTCCTGCCATCCAGGACCTCTATACCAGGCGGTGTCAGAGGAAGGCCCTAAAAACTGTCAAGGACTCCAGCCACCCTAGTCCATAGACTGTTCTCGTCTACTACCGCACGGCAAGCAGTACCGGAGCGCCAAGTCTTGGTCCAAGAGGCTTCTAAACAGCTTCTACCCCCAAGCCATAAGATTCCTGAACATCTAATCAAATGGCTACCAGACTATTTGCATTGCCCTGAGGTTTTAATCTGCAAAAAGGCAAAGAGCACACTCTTAAACATAGGATGGGCATCTCTTAGTAGCTTGCTAGATGACCAGTTTGTATTTAGATTTAATTTTGGAACAATGTAGGCTTTAAGAGGTTATTTATTATTTTATTTTAACCCTCCAAACTCATGTTCATTATATAAATATACTTGTTTAACTTTATCTGGTTTGCCATTTCAAATAAAGTGAAATATTTATTTTTACATGATTCGAAAAAGGATTCTCCTGGAGTTGGGTAGAGCCATGAATAAATATGTAAACTGTGATATCACTAGAGAATTAATCAGGGTAATCTTCCCGTAAATGGATAGGTGTTTCCCTCTCCACGGTTTCAAGATTCTATCTATTTTGCTAAGTTTTCTATCAAAGTTAATAGTTGGAACAACGCTAAACTTTTCTGGGATATGTACACCAAACACATTAACTTCACCATCCGCCCTTTTAAATCGGGAGACCACATGGTCATTTAACATTTGTGCTTTTAGAGACCCAATCCATAATATAGTACACTTATCATAATTGTGTTTTAGTCCAGAGAAATATCCAGTTACTCAATGAGGCTCTTCAAGGTTGAAGATTGAGGCACTAATAAACCGATTGTAGACGTACATACAGTGCCTGCATTTTTTTCTGCTTTGGAGAATCTCTCATAAGATGGGTAAAAGACATGACACACAAAGGCTTTCTCTGCTATAAAAATTATACTTGGTTTCCTTGCATTTTCATATTTTTCCATTATTTCTAGTAGTTGTCTAATCTTGTCTCCTATATATATTCCTTTTAAAAATCCAATCTGATCGTGATGATGTCCAGTATGCCCTTTTTTTATTCTATGAGCAATACATTTTGCCAATATTTTTGCATCACAACATTGAAGGGTGAGGGGCCTCCAATTTTAAAAAAAGGCTGGGTCTTTGTATTGCCCCCCTGTCTCCTGCTTCAGTAGGAGAGAGATCAGTCCCTCCTTTTGTGTGTCCAACAGTTTGCCATTTTATATTTGAGTAATTAAAACATAATAGTAATGGATCTTTCAGTAGTTCACAAAATGTTTAATGACCATACATTTCCTCAGAACGTTTTCTTAACTTCTACTTCATCACAATCCCGGATCCGGGAGCACCCCCATCAGTAAAAAAGCTGACTAGCATAGCCTAGCATAGCGTCACAAGTAAATACTAGCATCTAAATATCATTAAATCACAAGTCCAAGACACCAGATGAAAGATACACATCTTGTGAATCCAGCCATCATTTCTGATTTTTAAAATGTTTTACAGGGAAGACACAATATGTAAATCTATTAGCTAACCACGATAGCAAAAGACACAACTTTTTTTCCCACCATTTTTTTCCTGCATAGGTAGCTATCACAATTTCGACCAAATAAAGATATAAATAGCCACTAACCAAGAAATAACTTCATCAGATGACAGTCTGATAACATATTTATTGTATAGCATATGTTTTGTTAGAAAAATGTGCATATTTCAGGTATAAATCATAGTTTACCATTGCAGCCACCATCACAACTCTCACCAAAGCAACTAGAATAACTACAGAGACCAACGTGAATTACCTAAATACTCATCATAAAACATTTATGAAAAATACACAGCGTACAGCAAATGAAAGACAAAGATCTTGTGAATCCAGCCAATTTACAGCGAAAACACAATATAGCATTATATTAGCTTACTACAATAGCCAACCACACAACAGCATTGATTCAAGCCAACAATAGCGATAACGAATAAACCAGCAAAAGATATTAATTTTTTCACTAACCTTCTCAAACTTCTTCAGATGACAGTCCTATAACATCATATTACACAATACATATAGAGTTTGTTCGAAAATGTGCATATTTAGCGGCACAAATCGTGGTTATACAATGAGAATAGTAGCCAAGCTGCCAACAAAATGTCGGGAGAAATCTTGGGAGAGGCACCTAATCTAATCAGTAACTAATCATAAACTTGACTAAAAAATACAGGTTGGACAGCAAATGAAAGATACATTAGTTCTTAATGCAACCGCTGTGTTAGATTTTTAAAATTAACGTTACTACGACATACAGCGTGCGTTAAAGCGAGACCGCACCGAAATTAATGGCGGAATATGAGTTTTACATTTTTCAACAGAACAACGAATTAACATCATAAATAGTTCTTACTTTTTGATGAGCTCCCATCAGAATCTTGGGCAAGTTGTCCTTTGTCCAAAAGAATCGTTGCTCGGTTGTAGATTGTCGGCTTCAACTTTGGAATTAGCAGTAAACATTAGCCATGTGGCCCAGACGTGCCCAACTCACTAGAACGCAGCACAAATAAATATCCGAAAATCGCAATATACTGATATAAACTGATATAACTCGGTTTAAAATAACAACATTATGATGTCTTTAACACCTATATCGAATAAAATCAGAGCCGGATATATCTAAGGGCTATAACGGGAGCTTTCTAGAACGCCATCCTGAGGTCTGTCTTGCGTCATGGCGAATGAAGGAAAGAGAGGACCCCACGTTCCCAGTCCATTTATATGGCCTCAGATCTGCCTAGCAACTCCATTCCAATTCTCACTATTTGCTGACATCCAGGGGAAGGCGTATGCAGTGCATCTCAACCAATAGAAGACATGCAAATTAATAAACTGACCTCAGAACAGCCTGGCTGATTTCAGATTTCTCACTTGCTGACAGGAAGATTGCTCCAACTCGAGTTCTGTTTTACTCACAGATATAATTCAAACGGTTTTAGAAACTAGAGAGTGTTTTCTATCCAATAGTAATAATAATATGCATATTGTACGAGCAAGAATTGAGTACGAGGCAGTTTAATTTGGGAACAAAATTTTTACAAAGTGCAAACAGCACCCCCTATAGAGAACGGAAGTGAACATTTGCCTGTTCTTGGAAAGTAGGTTAGAGGGAGGTTCTGAGAACGTTTTACTATGTTTCCCTGAATGTTTTACTGGGAGGTTTTATTAATGTTCTCGGTTATTTGAAGGTAATTTAAAGAATGATCTGAGGACATGTTTCAATGAGACTTTTAATAACACTGCAAGTATAGTTTCGGTTAACTGTTTTGAACTCCAAGCACAGATAGGACACATGGAAATTCATTTACTTAGGCATTAATCATTCAAACACATTTATTTGTTATTGTGGCATGGTGTCAGTGAAATTCAAACCTATGATCTTCTGTTCTCTATCCATGGATTAGTCCCCTGCGCCAACAGGATGGAGCTAGCATGCTATGTTTTTTTTAAACTCATACAAAACTGTTAATTTTAGTCTATTCAAACAGACCCCATGTCAAAGGAAACTCCACCACCACTCTACTCCACCAATTAATCCACACAAAACGGTCAACCTAATCATTTCTAGTCATCTCTCCTCTTTCCAGGCTTTTTCTTCTCTGGACTTTATATTGCGGTTGGCAACTTTCATAAATTAGGTGCATTACCGCCACTGACCTCATTCGTCTTTCAGTCACCCACGTGGGTATAACCAATGAGGAGATGGCACGTGGGTACCTGCTTCTATAAACCAATGAGGAGATGAGAGAGGCAGGACTTGCAGAGCGATCTGCATCACAAATAGAACTGAGTTCTATTTTAGCCCTTGGCAACGCAGATGCTCATTGGCGCGCGTGAGCATTGCAAAATAAATTTAGAAATCAATTTTATTCAATTATTGCACCTACACTGCTCGCCCGCGCCAACGAGCGTCTGTGTTGCCAAGGGCTAAAATAGAACTCAGTTCTATTTGTGATGCAGATTGCGCTGCAAGTCCTGCCTCTCTCATCTCCTCATTGGTTTATAGAAGCAGGCGTGTAGTCAGCCTGTTAAGGATCGTACCCTTTTTTTCAATTTTTGCCTAAAATTACATACGCAAATCAGATCAGATGTGGCCAATTAGTGGGCCCGGCCAACACACCTGAACACACTTAACAAGATAGAGGATAGAGATAGTATTGTTGATGCTGAGAACGTAATGTATATGTTTTACATAACATTCTTAGAATGTTTTGTTGTGGAAATTCATACTGAGAGAGACTTTGTCATTTCTTCAAACAATCATCTTTATTTAATATTGATAAATTATTGCAATAATGAGACTAGTCAACCCAACACTCTTGACTGTTGGGCCGAGCAGCCTAACCTCCCGCACACCTGTCACCATCGTCTCGCGCCCCTGCGTCTCATTACACTCACCTGGACTCCATCACCTCCTTGATTATCTCCCTATATCTGTCACTCCCCTTGGTTCTTTCCTCAAGTGTTATTGACTCTGTTTCATGTTGGTGTGTTTGTGTTTCGTGTTCATTGTTTCTTTTATTTATTAAAACACTCACTCCCTGAACTTGCTTCCCAACTCTCAGCGCACTCGTTAAAGTCAATCTTTCCTCAGTTAGCGCTTGGACAAATGTAGCCTGCATTTTTCCGGTTTGGATGATTGTGTTATGCTGTTGCTACTTCTGTGAATGTTTGAACATTGCATCCAAAAATAAACTGCTAACATTCTGGACATAACTTTGTAAGGACTGTGTTTGTACAAAATGTTTCTGAAAAAACAGTGTGGCCAGCTCAAATGCTGATTGTTGCGTAATTCGAAACTGGATGTTCTAAATAAGCGTTCTAATCACACCAGTTTGATCGTACACTACAGAAACCACTGTAGAATGATCATAACACACGTGTGAAAACGTTAAATATAATCATGGGGGAATTTGTAGGAAACGTTGTTCTGAAATTCCCACAGAAGAACATTGTTTCTTAACGTTCTCTGAACTTTTTGAGAACATTCCTAATGTCAAACCAGTTGGAGAACATTAATATAGCATTACCAAAATGTTCTGTTAAAGTAATGAAATACCAAGAAAATAAAGTTCCTGTCAAGTTCTTTAAATGTGCTGAGAATGTCCCAAAGCCAAGCAACTATCCTGCACCATTCCCAGAAAGTTGTGGGAAGGTTGTATGCAAAATAACCATAGGACAAACACGCTCTCACCAAGCTCAAGGAAACATATGGTTTTCAGAATGTTATATGCTAGCTGGGCCAAGTACACCTCTCGCAAACACCACGAAATGACAAAAACATAGGAACACATGGCTTTATGGTTACAGAAATGTTTGGCGATCAACTAGGCATCAGCTAGGCATACCTTGGAGATCGACCAGTAGATTGCGATCGACCGGTTGGTGACCACTGCCCTAGACCTTACTGCAGCCTAGCGGATGAGGTTACTCTGGTCATATCTACTGTAGTGCACTATGCAGGGAATAGGGTGCCATTTGAGATGCAACCAATACATCTGTACCAGCACCGTGCAATTCCCACAACAACAGCATCCCTATTAGACCCCTTTTGTTTTCTGCAATTTTCTCTTCTCAATGGGTCACTGGTCCAAGAACAACAGAAAACAGCTCTGACACAGTCATACACAGTCATACTAGTAGGAAAGGCAAGTTCTACTGCTTTGATGACTTTCTCCTTTGTGTTGAATAAATGAGGTGCTACATAAAAAAACACAAATTGTCACAGGCTGAAAAGTCAATGGATATGTAGCCTGTGACCTTTAGCTTTGCCACACTGATTTTCAGTTTAAAGCAGCATTCATCGACCTGGGATGTGTCCTAAATGGCCCCTAAATGGGCCCTGATAAAAAGTAGTGCACTATAAAGGGAATAGGGTGCCATTTGGGATGCACCATCGACTTGCTATTTCACTTTTAATTGAAGGAACATGTTGAAGTGATTAGGCAATGACATCATCGTCTCAGTTTGTAGTTTCACTGACCCATGCGAGCACAGCTAATTCCAAAGAGCTCAAAACAAACTGAGACTGTTGCTAAAATATCACAGCAAATAGCTTAGCGAATGCATATCCAAGAGTTATAAATAGTGAGGATATAAAAATGTCCTGGATGCAGAGAGGGAATTCTAATAAATGCCTGGGGTACGGGGTGGGGGATCAATATCACTGATGACCAGCAACAATCACTGGGATATCGTGATCTGGAGCTACTGTGTCAATACATCTCCTGACGTTCATAGTCACACCACTCATTATGAAACCATAATACTGAAAAGCAACAAAAAAAACTTTCAAAAACAAACATATATTTCTATCGCTTTGTCTAATTTCGTGTGCGAGCCACCCTTAATTTTTTGAGGGACTTCGGTGCCTTCAAAGGAAAGCCATGGCTTCGCCTGATACTTTTTTTAAAGGGAACCGAAGGAAAAACCCAGCTCACTCCAATACCTCCTGTGGATATGACAGAGAGATGTAAAGCTACTCCAAGAGAGAGAAACTCAAAACCACAAAAGTGCTCTTGATTTGAATCAGGAGAGAGGCTCTCATTTCTTAACGGTTGACAGCACTGCTCTAGAAGTGTGCCATGTGGCCATCCCCCACTCCCCACTCTCTAATACTCCTCTCCTGGCTAAGTCCCAAATGGCACCCAATTCCCTACATAGTGCACTACTTTTGACCAGGTCCCATAAGTCTATGTTTAAAAAAGTCCACTATATAGGGAATAGTGCCATTTAGGTTATCCTTTTCCATGCTCGACATGTGTTGGTGATAGTGGCGGGTCAGTTAGAGGGGAGTCGGAGGGGACTCTCCCTGGCTCTCTGGGCTGGCCAACCGGGCTGGCTGGCCATTTAGACTCTCATTAAGCAGGTCTTTGTTCAGAGCTACACAGAGAGGCTTTGAAGCTGACTTCATAGGGCCCACTGCCAGGCCTGATCAATGGCTGACAGCACCCTAACACACACACACATAACCATGTACGCACACATGCCATATACACACATAGGCACACACACGTACAGTACCAGTCAAAAGTTTGGATACACCTACTCATTCAATAGTTTTTCTTTATGTTTACTATTTTCTACATTGTAGAATACTAGTGAAGACATCAACATTATGAAATAACACATATGTAATCATGTAGTAACGAAAAAAGTGTTTAACAAATGAAAATAGATTTTAGATTCTTCAAAGTAGCCACCCTTTGCCTTGATGGCAGTTTTGCACACTCTTGGCATTCTCTCAACCAGCTTCATGAGGTAGTCACCTGGAATGCATTTCAATTAACAGGTGTGCCTTGTTAAAAGTCATTTGTGGAATTTCTTTCCTTCTTAATACTTTTGAGCCAATCAGTTGTGGTGTGACAAGGTGGGGGGGTTTACAGAAGATAGCCCTAAAAGACCAAGCCCACATCATGGCAAGAACAGCTTAAAAAAGCAAAGAGAAATGACAGTCCATCATTACTTTAAGACATGAAGGTCATTCAAACCAGAAAATTTCAGTCGCAGAAACCATCAAGAGCAATGATGAAACTGGCTTTCATGAGGACCGCCACAGGAAAGGAAGACCCAGATTTACCTCTGCTGCAGAGGATAAGTTCAATAGAGTTACCAGCCTCAAATTGCAGCCCAAATAAATGCTTCACAGAGTTCAAGTAACAGACACATCTTAACATCAACTCTTCAGAAGAGACTGCGTGAATCAGGCATTCATGGTCGAATTGCTGCAAAGAAACCACTACTAAAGGACACCAATAAGAAGAAGAGACTTGGGGGGGGGGGGGGGGGGGGGGGGGCGCTAGAGAGCGTGCTATGGAGTAGACGTGCTTTGCTAGAGCTCCGCTCAATTTTGAAACAAATTAATATTTATCTTAACCTCTCACAACCTATAACTTCAAACATTGTCTGGCAATATGACAAAGGGAAAAGGCACCAAAAAATGGGGGCACTACACAAGATAATTTGAATGAGATAGACAACGAACCAATTTCAACAACAAACCCACGAGGAGTTAGCTGAAGATGCTAACTCCCAAGAGTTCTCCACAGAACCTACTCAGTGACCTACTGTCTGCCATAAACTCACAGCAAGAAGGTGGACACAAGGTTGGCTGATATCTCAAAGAGTATTGGGACTTTGACTGAAACTGTGAAGGCAACTAAGGGCAGGGTGCATGAGTTTCAGCAGACGACAGTCGATCACAAGGCCAGGCTACAGGACATAGAGAAACAGTGCACAAAGTTCAAAAATTACAACAAAACCCTGAAAGCCCGATTGGAAATGATCGAGTCGCATTCAAGACGCCAAAACATCCGAATATTTGGGATCCAGGAGGACACTGAAAGGGAAACCCACTGAATTTGTCTCGGAGCTGATACCGGCATTGCTGGGGAGTGAACACTTCAAAATGGCCATCCTGATCGACCACGCACACAGATCAAAGGCAACGAAGCGCCACCAAGGCCATTCATTGTACGGCTGCACTATCCCCAGACCAGGGATCTCATCCTCAAGCTGGCTAGTCAAAAGTTCCCCCTTAACTACAACGGAGCCCGGGTGTCTTTCTACCCAGATATTACTTTGGAGGTGAGGAACCAACGGAAAGAGTATGATGAGTTACGCAAGAAATGCAGGGCGGCCAACATCCGATATGGATTCCTCTTCCCAGCCCGGTTTAAGGTGACAGTCGAGGGATCAACACGTACGTTTGACAACCCAAAAGAGGCCGATCTGTTCTTGTCAAGCAAGCTCCCTGGCTGAGGATACAGAATGGCTGTGTCAACTGGCTAAATGGACAAATACAGGCCAGGAATGTGTTTGAATTTCCTGCCTATCTCTTTTCGATCAGAAGATCAGAAATGGGGACTTATATGATGGGTGAGATGTTATGGCTTATATAGCATTGTTTAGCCTATCATGTTTTAGCGCCACTCACCCCCTAACGTGAGAGTTAAGTGTTATTTAATATTAGTTTATATGCAGAGCATCTATAGATGACGAGTTAGTTCAAGCTGTATGTCTAGACACCCTAAAATCTGTGTGTAACACGGAACCCAAACCGGCTGCGCGCGTGCACCATCGTGCATAAATGTATTTTGTCCCCCCACACCAAACGCGATCATGACACGCAGGTTAAAAGCATGGTGACAGGTCGAAAAGCATTAAACACTTATGGCAATTTAGCTAGCTAGCTTGCACTTGCTAGCTAATTTGTACTATTTAGCTAGCTTGCTGTTGCTAGCTAGTTTGTCCTGGGATATAAACATTGAGTTGTTATTTTGCCTGAAATGCACAAGGTCCTCTACTCCACCAATTAATCCACACATAAAACGGGCAACCTAATCGTTTCTAGTCATCTCTCCTCCTTCCAGGCTTTTTCTTCTCTGGGCTTTATATTGCAATTGGCAACTTTCATAAATTAAGTGCATTACTGCCACTGACTTCGTTCGTCTTTCAGTCACCCACGTGGGTATAACCAATGAGGAGATGGCACGTGGGTACCTGCTTCTATAAACCAATGAGGAGATGGGAGAGGCAGGACTTGCAGCGCAATCTGCGTCAGAAATAGAACTGAGTTCTATTTTAGCCCTTGGCAATGCAGACGCTTGTTGGCGCGTGCGAGCAGTGTGGGTGCAATAATTGAATAACATAGATTTCTAAATTTATTTTGCAACGCTCCCGCACGCAACACGAGCGGTGTAGTCAGCCTGTTACACGGAACCCAAACCGGCTGCGCACGTGCACCATCGTGCATAAATGTATTTTGTCCCCCCACACCAAACGCGATCACGACACGCAGGTTAAAATATCAAAACCAACTCTGAACCAATTATATTAATTTGGGGACAGGTCGAAAAACATTAAACATGTATGGCAATTTAGCTAGCTTGCACTTGCTAGCTATTTTGTCCTATTTAGATAGCTTGCTGTTGCTAGCTAATTTGTCCTGGGATGTAAACATTGAGTTGTCATTTTACCTGAAATGCACAAGGTCCTCTACTCCGACAATTAATCCACACACAAAACGGTCAACCGAATCGGTTCTAGTCATCTCTCCTCCTTCCAGGCTTTTTCGTCTCTTGACTTTATAATGCGATTGGCAACTTTCATAAATTAGGTGCTTTACCGTTCGTCTTTCAGTCACCCACGTGGGTATAACCAATGAGGAGATGGCACGTGGGTACCTGCTTCTATTAACCAATGAGGAGGTGGGAGAGGCAGGACTTGCAGCGAGATCTGCGTCAGAAATAGAACTGATTCTATTTTACCCCTTTGCAACGCAGACGCTCACGAGCAGTGTGGGTGCAATAATTGAATAACATAGATTTTTAATTTATTTTGCAACGCTTGCGCATGATGCAAAAGCGAGAGGGGTAGCAATCCTGATAAGGAAAAACATTATTTTTGTTTACTCATCCTCGATTTCAGATCCTAATGGTTGGTATATTATTGTGGCTGGTACACTGAGATCGAAACCAATAACCTTGGTCAATTTATATGGACCCAACTTCGATGATCCATAATTTTTTCAATGGGTATTTAAGGCCACACCAAATATCTCGGTTACAGGTGTTATTGTTGGAGGTGACTTTAACTGTACGTTAGATCCTCTTTCAGATAAACAGCTATCAAGGTCACTTCAACATTAAAATGCAGTGTCTGTCTAAATACATTGATGACAAACCTTAACATTGTCGATATTTGGAAACTGACACACCCAACAGATAAGGATTATTCTTTCTTTTCATCAGTTCATAAATCATATTCCAGAATTGACTATTTTTTTGTTGGACTCCGAACTAATTTCAGCAGCTGCGTCGGTTACCTATCACCCTATTCTAATTACGGACCACTATCCTCTGTCCATGGTGCTGAAACTTGACAATATGTCGACAGGTCGGCGACCTTGGCTTTTTGTCAGTATTTGAAGGAGCAGATTGCCTTTTTCCTCAGAACTAACGACACGGGGGATGTTGACGACTCCACCCTTTGGGAATCTCTGAAGGCTGTGATTAGAGGTTACATTATTTCTTATACATCAGAGAGGAAGAATCGCACCAATACTGGGCTGAGAGAAATTGAAAGAGAGTTAGGGGAACAGGAGAATGTTTTTAGGATGAATTCCTTGAATGCAGTCTTTGAGAAGATCACAAAGTTGAAATATGAACGCAACAAAGTTATTTTGAACTGGATAACAAACCACATAAATTATTAGCAAGACAGCTAAGGCATGTACAGGCATCTAGAGCTATTCACAAAATAAAAGACAAGGAAGGGTAAAATAATAACAGATCCGCAGGATATTCAAATCAAATCAAAGTTTATTTGTCACGTGCGCCGAATACAACAGGTGTAGACCTTACAGTGAAATGCTTACTTACAGGCTCTAACGAATAGTGCAAAAAAGGTATTAGGTGAACAATAGGTAGGTAAAGAAATAACAGTAAAAAGACAGGCTATATACAGTAGCGAGGCTATAAAAGTAGCGAGGCTACATACAGACACCGGTTAGTCAGTCTGATTGAGGTAGTATGTAGATATGGTTAAAGTGACTATGCATATATGATGAACAGAGAGTAGCAGTAGCGTAAAAGAGGGGTTGGTGGGTGGCGGGTGGCGGGTGGCGGGACACAATACAGATAGCCCGGTTAGCCAATGTGCGGGAGCACTGGTTGGTCAGCCTAATTGAGGTAGTATGTACATGAATGTATAGTTAAATTGACTATGCATATATGATAAACAGAGAGTAGCAGCAGCGTAAAAAGAGGGGTTGGGGTGGGGGGGCACACAATGCAAATAGTCTGGGTAGCCATTAGATTACCTGTTCAGGAGTCTTATGGCTTGGGGGTAAAAACTGTTGAGAAGCCTTTTTGTCCTAGACTTGGCACTCCGGTACCCCTTGCGGTCAGAGGCCGAGCAATTGCCGTACCAGGCAGCTGTAGAACCTTTTGAGGATCTGAGGACCCATGCCAAATCTTTTTAGTTTCCTGAGGGGGAATAGGCTTTGTCATGCCCTCTTCATGACTGTCTTGGTGTGTTTGGACCATTCTAGTTTGTTGTTGATGTGGACACCAAGGAACTTGGTTCCTCTCAACCTGCTCCACTACAGCCCCGTCGATGAGAATGGGGGCGTGCTCGGTAATCCTTTTCCTGTAGTCCACAATCCTCTTGGTTACGTTGAGGGATCGGTTGTTATTCTGGCGTCACCCGGCCAGGTCTCTGACCTCCTTCCTATAGGCTGTCTCGTCGTTGTCGGTGATCAGGCCTACCACTGTTGTGTCGTCTGCAAACTTAATGATGGTGTTAGAGTCGTGCCTGGCCATGCAGTTGTGGGTGAACAGGAAGTACAGGAGGGGACTGAGCACGCACCCCTGTGGAGCTCCAGTGTTGAGGATCAGCGTGGCAGATGTGTTGCTACCTACCCTCATGGGTGATCTCTGCATGTGTGGTTCGCACCTCCAGGTTGTGTAAGGGCTATTTGACCAAGAAGGAAAGTGATGGAGTGCTGCATGAGATGACCTGGCCTCCACAATCACACAATTGAGATGGTTTGGGATGAGCTGTGCCGCAGAGTGAAGGAAAAGCAGCCAAGAAGTGCTGTCATCGAGGCAGAGGGTGGCTACTTTGAAGACTCTAAAATCTATTTTGATTTGTTTAACACCTTTTTGGTTACTACCTGATTCCATATGTTATTTCATAGTTTTGATGTCTTCACTATTATTCTACAATGTAGAAAATAGTAAAAATAAAGAAAAAGCCTTGAATGAGTAGGTGTGTCCAAACCTTTGACTGGTACTGTATATATTTTTGTATTTAATCAATTTTGAATTCAGACTGTAATACAACAAAATGTTGAATACTTTCTGAAGGCACTGTACATGGATAAAGCATGTTCCTCCAGCTAGCCACATACATTAAGCCATGTTTACATTAGCACGGTCAGATAGTCCAGGGGCCGTATCGCCCGTATGTATCAAGCGTCTCAGAGTAGGAGGTGTGCTGATCTAGGATCAGGTCCCACCTGTCCATGTAATCTTATTCATTGTGATCTAAAAAGCTAAACTGATCCTCAATCAGACACATATCCTCTGTTCTTACCTGGGCACAGTGGAGAGATAGGTCACCAGCCGCCGCAGTTCCTCGTGTTTTATTCTGTCATGGTTGCTTCTGGCAGGGAAGGTCAGTATGGGGCCACCTCTCTTATCACGACCTCCTGTAGGAACAAAGACAGCAGAAATCTCCTGATTTATGAAAGCCCTATGGCAGAGATAGATAGAGCTTTAAGTGCACATAGGGTTCCTCCCAAATGGCACCCTATTCTATATATAGTGCACTACTCTTGACCAGGGGCCAAAAACATTCCTCCATTTTCTCAGCATTCTCTCAAAGTGCCTGTATAGATCATTTACAGGATGACATGATATACAACATAATGAGAGTAGAAAGGCTCTGTCTTCATATCTCTTATTTAGTAGGTATTTGTCCAAAATGGCACCCTATTCCCTGTACTACTTTTGTCCAGAGCCCATGGTCAAAAGTAGTGCACTATAACAGGGAATATTGTGCCATTTTGGACGCATCCCATGTGTGGAGAGATGCATGACCAGATTGATGTTGAAGTACAGTGCACGTTTGTTTATCCCCGGTGCTCATGGGACTTTGTGAGCAGCACCAGGAAGGCAGGCAGGGAGGCAAAGCAGCATCAGCGCCCCAGAGGGAGGGCATGGAGGGCCTTATCCAGAAAGGATTTTGGTGGTGACAGATCTTTGTTGACACTTTTTGGAAGCACCAACCGCCACGGATGGTGGCGCTCCCCCGTGCTTCTCCCTCCCCTCGACTCTCTGATATGTCCACCAGTCTGTCATCCTCAAGGTCCCCCTCTCCCCGTGTGTGTGTATGCACCACACACTGGGCCTCGTCAGAGAGATAAGGCCAACAATATTACTCTACTGCTGCTGGGGGAACCTCTCTGATGTATTTTGGAGAGAGAAAAAAACATCAGTGAGATGCATGCCAGAGTAGTCCCATCTCCCGGGAGGAGAGGAGAGGAGAGGGGGACGAGAGGCAGGCAGGCAGACAGACAGACAGAGAGAGCGACAGACAGAGAGAGAGCGACAGGCAGACAGACAGACAGACAGAGCGAGAGAGAGAGATGAGTCAAAAACAGTTTTTAGTCACACGGCTGGCTGCATTGTATTACCGCCACACCGGCAGTCATGAGTCATGACCGCAGTAAAATTCCACATGACCGTTGAGTCAAGGTTATCTCCTTTTATGCCCTCTGGACATGTGTACACAACTTGCTATGTACCATCAGGTCCTAATGGCCTGGTACTCAGGGCTCTATTGTCCCTCTGACATCAAGGCAAATGCAATCAAAATTCACATCAAAACAGTATTGTGCTTTTAAAACTCCCCTCACTGTGATGGATCAATGTGAAGAAAGATGTTCAACAGCAGGTTGAAACTGAGTTTAAAACATGTTCCTTGTGGATGTTGTTTCAAAGTCTAACTCAACGAAATGGACAGCTGCTTTCTAAGGTGATGATTAATTCAAAACCACCATACGCATATATTAGAGCTTATGCATATGCACAGGCTTATGAGCCTATGCAAACTGAATTAAAGTTACGATTGCGTCGTTATACAATACATAGCCTACCGCATATTACGCACGGCCGAAAAACATTAAACAAAATAAATGTAAGAAGTCTTTGGTACATAATTGGTCTGTGCACTAATGAAGATGATAGTGTAATAGGAAGTTCCCACACATGAAAGTTGTTGTGCCGATGGTTAAATGTCAACATGCTTGTCATGTACTACTAATCATGCTTGTCATGGGAATTTCCTCAGCACAGGTCTGCCAAGAACACTGACAGCCAGAACGGAAAACATCTTCATGATTTCCCATAGTGGATTAGTCAAGATGAAGCATCACAGGGTGCAAACCAAACGGCACCCTATTACCTATGTAGTGCACTACTTTAGAACAGGACCGATAGGACTAGGGAATAGGGTGCCATTTTGGACGCGAGACACACTCACCTGACACAAAGGCCACTTTCTCTTTCAGCACAGGCAGGACATCAGATGCCTTAATCCCATCATTCCTGAAGGACCCTGGAGAAGAGAGACAGATCAGGACAAGATTCAGATAATCAACTTTCATCTTCTGTAATCTCATTAAGAGATTTACATTCCTGGACAAATGGAACACATAACTACAGTCTAATGATGATGACACAAAGACAAGCTCGGTGTTCTTCTTAAAGTTATTCCCAGACCCGGATAACTTTTTCCTCCAGCATTTTTAGAAGTCAATGATGTAATTGGAACAGGAATAAACAAAGATAAAACTGAGAATTAGGCTGAACAGCATATTCTCTGCTAGAGGACTCTATAGTAGGGTGACCAGACGTCCCCGTTTCCCGGGGACAGTCCCCATTTTTGGTGGCCTGTCCCCGGCTGGAGCTGTCCCCAGAAATGTCCCCGTTTTAATGTCCCCGTCTGTTAAAAACAGACCTCAAAGTGAAATTATATTTAACGTGCCAAGAAAGACCGGGCAGCAGAGCCTACCGGTTGATGTCTCAATCGCGTTGTGCTTGTTTTGGCCAACAGAGGGGGCTGCTCGCTATAGCAGCTTCATTCACTCTTCTTCTTCTACTAACTACTTGCTCGCGCTAGTTTAGAAAAAACTGATGTGGAAAACTTGTAAAACAGATGCTAATATATGCATATTATTATTACTATTGTATATAAAACACTCTGAAGTTTCTAAAACTGTTTGAATTATGTCTGTGAGTATAACAGAACTCATATGGCAGGCAATCGAGAGCATCCTGTCGGGCTGTATCACCGCCTGGTACGGCAACTGCTCCGCCCACAACCGTAAGGCTCTCCAGAGGGTAGTGAGGTCTGCACAACGCATCACCGGGGGCAAACTACCTGCCCTCCAGGACACCTACACCACCCGATGTCACAGGAAGGCCATAAAGATCATCAAGGACAACAACCACCCGAGCCACTGCCTGTTCACCCCGCTATCATCCAGAAGGCGAGGTCAGTACAGGTGCATCAAAGCAGGGACCGAGAGACTGAAAAACAGCTTCTATCTCAAGGCCATCAGACTGTTAAACAGCCACCACTAACATTTAGTGGCCGCTGCCAACATACTGACTCAACTCCAGCCACTTTAATAATGGGAATTGATGGAAATATATGTAAAAATGTATCACTAGCCACTTTAAACAATGCCACTTAATATAATGTTTACATACCCTACATTACTCATCTCATATGTATATACTGTACTCTATATCATCTACTGCATCTTGCCATCTTTATGTAATACATGTATCACTAGCCACTTTGAACTATGCCACTTTATGTTTATATACCCTACATTATTCATCTCATATGTATATACTGTACTCTATACCATCTACTGCATCTTGCCTATGCCGTTCTGTACCATCACTCATTCATATATCTTTATGTACATATTCTTTATCCCTTTACACTTGTGTGTATAAGGTAGTAGTTGTGGAATTGTTAGGTTAGATTACTCGTTGGTTATTACTGCATTGTCGGAACTAGAAGCACAAGCATTTTGCTACACTCGCATTAACATCTGCTAACCATGTGTATGTGACAAATAAAATTTGATTTGATTTGAAAACCTGAGAAAAAATCCAAACAGGAAGTGAGAATTCTGAGAGTCGATGTTCAACTCATCGCCTATTCAATTCCCTGTGAGATATGGATCTGTTTGCACTTCCTACGCCTTCAACTAGATGTCAACAGTCTGTAGAATGTGGAATGAAGCCTCTACTGTGATGTTGAGCCGGATGGGAGGTGTTTCAGTCATTGGTCTGGCAGAATGCCAGTTCCTGGTCACGCGCGTTCCAAACGATATCGTCTTGCTTTCCATAACTTCTAGAGACACAAAGGAATTCTCCGGTTGGAACGTTATTGGATAGTTTTGATAACAACATCCTGAAGATTGATTCTCTACTTACTTTGACCAGTTTATTCAACCTGTTATATAACTTTTTGAAGTTTTCGTCCGAGTTCGCCTGCATCTGCGCGAGCGTTTGGACATGTGCACAAAACATGCTAGCAAAAGTAGCTACTTAGACATAAGTAATGGACATTTTCAAACAAAACAACGATTTATTGTGGAACTAGGATTCCTGGGAGTGCATTCTGATGAAGATCATCAAAGGTAAGGGAATATTTATGATGTAATTTCCTATTTCTGTTGACTCCAACATGGCGGAGAAATGTTGTTATATCTGAGTGCCGTCTCAGATTATTGCATCGTGTGCTTTTTCCGTAAAGTTTTTTTGAAATCTGACAAAGCGGTTGCATTAAGAACAAGTGTATCTTTAATTCTATGTAAAACATGTATCTTTCATCAAAGTTTGATGAGTATTTCTGTTATTTGACGTGGCTCTCTGCAATTTCTCTGGATATTTTGGAGGCATTTCTGAACATGGCGCCAATGTAAACCGAGATTTGTGGATATAAATATGCACATTATCGAACAAACCATAAATGTATTGTGTAACATGATGTCCTATGAGTGTCATCTGATGAAGATCATCAAAGGTTAGTGATTCATTTTATCTCTATTTTTGCTTTTTGTGACTACTATCTTTGGCTGGGAAAATGGCTGTGTTTTTCTGTGGCTATGTACTGAGCTAACATAATCGTTTGGTGTGCTTTCGCCGTAAATCCTTTTTGAAATCAGACATGTTGGCTGGATTCACACCATGTGTAGTTAATTTAATGTCTTTCATGTGTGATTTCATGAAAGATTGATTTTTATAGTAATATATTTGAATTTGGCGCGCTACATTTTTTCTGGCTTTTGGCCAATTGGGACGCTACCGTCCCACATATCCCAGCGAAGTTAAACACTTATTTGGTTAATACATGATTCCATGTGTTATTCCATAGTTTTGATGTCTTCACTATTATTCTACAATGTAGAAAATAGTAAAAATAAAGAAAAACCCTTGAATGAGTAGATGTGTCCAAACATTTGACTGGTACTGTTGGTTATTTGGAGGTTTTTGACTATCTTCCTTAAAACTTTAACTGAATGTTTCAATAAGACTTTTAATAACTATTGCTATCTTATTTTGGGTTAACTTTTTTACTCCATGCATAGATAGGACACATGGAAATGTATTTCTTTAGGCATTAATCATCTGTCGTGTCTTTGGCATCATTAAAGTGAAGACTGTTATTTTATCAAATCAATTCTCTGTAATTATTAGTACGTGATTAAACTAATCTTGTAAATGTAATTAACTAGGAAGTCGGGGCACCAAGAAAAATCTTCAGATTACAAAGTTATTAAAATATCTGAAGAGTTATATTAGGAATATTATATCTGATCAATTAGTCTTCTAATTAATTAATTATTCTTTACCTCATGTTAAGTCTCATTCCAAACGTCGTAAATTGTTGGTTATCTGCACGAACCCAGCCTTTACTAGGAATCATCCATACACCAATTGTCTTAATCATTTATTTACTAATTAACTAAATAATCACAGAAATGCATAAACAAACAGTAGATATGGTTACAAGGAAATTATAGGGGAGGTTCCCTAGTGGGCTAAGCCGATATGACGGCTTGGTGGACAAAGGGAAGTGGGTATGGACTGAGCAGGGCGGGAAAGACAAAAAGGAGTCACTACACAGTTGATAATTATATTAATTGAAATGCTAATCCTTTGCATATGAACGCTCACTCATTTGGGAATAATTGCAATAAATATATATTTACGCCCAGTGTGTCATCGTGATCTCTGTTGGAATCGTCCATCCATCTGTTGGAGAGTCAGTTCATCATCGTCTCTCTCTCTGCCTCCCTGAAGATTAAAAGTCTTTCGTGGTTAGAATGGCTACTTCAGAGTACCATTCAGAAATGTTCTCATAGAATAGATGTTTCGGCGGTTGTCGGTCTTCGCATCCCAGGTTGACATAATTTCTAGTTGCAGACTAGTAATTAGTATCTAAGATTTGCTCTTATTCTGTCGGGATCGATAGTCTCAGAGTTTAACCATTTCCCGCCGTGTAGCCAATGCTCCACGTGGTATGGTTAGGAATTCAACAACCATTACAATCTTAGCTTATACTGAGGTTTTTGTGGTCTGAACTCAACCTGTGCCCCCTCGGTGTCCATCGAGGTACGCGTGGTCTGAAGAGGATTTCTTCAGGAGGGGTTTTTATTCGTAACAGTAGAAAAGGGCTGTCCCATGAGCCAGATCATGCCTGTGCTCATGGGGGCGGGCCAATGACTTAGTTAAATTTAAAGGGAATACAATTCTCTCACATTAACGGTTTAACATCACATTACATCATTTCACAAATAGTTTCATCTTTACTCATTCATTTTATACAATAATTAGACGCAAACCTCATAACGGAGGCACCTGTATAAACAGAGTTATGGTAATGTGGCTGTATTGTCTTTCATGAGGTCACAAACATGAAACAAAACGGACCGGGTCGTAGCTGGCTTCTCCACCGACCGTTTACATATTCTCCAAAACATGGACATTGTTCAGTTCTCAAGTTCTGTGATGTAGAAGAAGTTCCTTTGTTCTCTCTATGTGTCTCTTTCTGCATGGCCAGGGGGAGAGAGTCTCCTCCAGGAATTTACGACCTGAGATAACAGAACCTGGGTGTAGGAGAGGGAGCGGGATGCCACGATCTATACCCAGAAAGGGCCATGTCATGACACATGCAAACACATTTATTTTTTATCATGACATGACATCAGTGAAATTTGAAGCTATAATCTTCTGTTCTCTATCCAGGGAATTAGTCCCCTGTGCCACCTGGATGGCAATGGCATGCCATCTTTTTTAAGCATACAGAGCTGTTAATTATTAGTCTATTCTAATAGACCCTATTTTAAAGGACATCCGGTTTGACCAATTAGTGTGTGCGGCCAACACACCTGAACACACTTAATAAGATAGAGGATAGAGAGAGTTTTGTTCATGCTAAGAGCGGAATGTATGTTTTTAAATAAAATTCTTAGAACATTCTCTGAACGTTACTAAAGTTTTCTTGTGTTTTTTATGGAAAGTTTTCTTTTGAGAACATGACTTTAAATAGAAATATGAGGAAACCTGTAGGAAATGTTACGCTAAAGTACTGAAATTCCCACAGAAGAACTTTGTTTCTTAACGTTCTCTATTTGAGTACATTCCCAATGTCAAACCAGTTGGAGAACTTTCCTTGAACATGACCAAAATTGAAATGAAATGTAACCATGTTTAAACTTTTAGGAAACATTCTGTTAAAGGAATGAAATACCGAGAATACCGAGAAAATGTTTTTTTTCTGTCAAGTTCCTTAAAAGCCCAATGCAGCCATTTTTTAAAATCTCAATATCAAATCATTTCTGGTTAACAATTACGTAACTTACTGTGACTGTTTTAAATTAAAACAAAAAAATGCTAAGAAACAAAGAGCAATTACTCATGTAACAATTTTGCTACAGTAGGACTGTCTGGGGGAAACTGAAATCTAGCTGTAATTGGCAGAGGTTTGGAACTATCTTTCTCATTGGTCTAATACCTAATTTTACCACCTTGTGATGTCAAATCTCCATCCCACTAAAACAGCTCCGTCTTTTCAATGAGCTCTTACACTGTTTAATGTTCACAATTTTACAGTACTATTCCAACCTCATAGTATGGATACAGTTGAAGTCAGAAGTTTACGTACACCTTAGCCAAATACATTTAAACTCAGTTTTTCACAATTCCTGACATTTAATCCTAGTAAAAATTCCCTGTCTTAGGTCAGTTAGGATCACCACTTTATTTGAAGAATGTGAAATGTCAGAATAATAGTAGCGAGAATTATTTATTTCTGCTTTTAAATCTTTCATCACATTCCCAGTGGGTCAGAAGTTTACATACACTCAATTAGTATTTTGTAGCATTGCCTTAAAATTGTTTAACTTGGGTCAAAAGTTTTGGGTAGCCTTCCACAATAAGTTGGGTGAATTTTGGCCCATTCCTCCTGACAGAGCTGGTGTAACTGAGTCAGGTTTGTAGCCCTCCTTGCTCGCACACACTTTTTCAGTTCTGCCCAAAAATGTTCTATACGATTGAGGTCAGGACTTTGTGATGGCCACTTCAATACCTTGACTTTGTTGTCCTTTGTTGCCATTTTGCCACAACTTTGGAACTATGCCTGGGGTCATTGTCCATTTGGAAGACCCATTTGCGACCAAGCTTTAACTTCCTCACTGATGTCTTGAGATGTTGCTTCAATATATCCACATAATTTTCCTGCCTCATGATACCATCTATTTTGTGAAGTTCGCCAGTCCCTCCTGCAGCAAAGCACCCCCACAACATGATGCTGCCTCCATCGTGCTTCACGGTTGGGATGGTGTTCATCGGCTTGCAAGGCTCCCCCTTTTCCTCCAAACATAATGATGGTCATTATGGCCAAATAGTTCTATTTTTGTTTCATCAGACCAGAGGACATTTCTCGAAAAAGTATGATCTTTGTCCCCATGTGCAGTTGCAAACCGTAGTCTGGCTTTTTTATGGCGGTTTTGGAGCAGTGGTTTCTTCCTTGCTGAGCGGCCTTTCAGGTTATGTCGATATAGGAAACGTTTTACTGTGGATATAGATACCTTTGTACCGGTTTCCTCCAGCATCTTCACAAGGTCGATTTGCACTTTTCGCACCAAAGTACGTTCATCACTAGGACACAGAACGCGTCTCCATCCTGAGCGATATGACGGCTGCGTGGTCCCATGGTGTTTGTACTTGCGTACTATTGTTTGTACAGATGAACATGGTACCTTCAGGCATTTGGAAATTGCTCCCAAGGATGAACCAGACTTGTGGAGGTCTTCAATTTTTATTCTGAGGTCTTGGCTGATTTCTTTTGATTTTCCCATGATGTCAAGCAAAGAGGCACTGAGTTTGAAGGTAGGCCTTGAAATACATCCACAGGTACACCTCCAATTGACTCAAATGATGTCAATTAGCCTATCAGAAGCTTCTAAAGCCATGACATCATTTTCTGGAATTTTCCAAGCTGTTTAAAGGCACAGTCTACT
This sequence comes from Salvelinus namaycush, assembly GCF_016432855.1. Taxonomy (NCBI): domain Eukaryota; kingdom Metazoa; phylum Chordata; class Actinopteri; order Salmoniformes; family Salmonidae; genus Salvelinus; species Salvelinus namaycush. The sequence continues at coordinate 42,158,974 of NC_052325.1, forward strand.
TAGTGTATGTAAACTTCTGACCCACTGGAATTGTGATACAGTGAAATACTCTGTCTGTAAACAATTCTTGGAGAAATGACTTGTGTCATGCACAAAGTAGATGTCCTAAACGACTTGCCAAAACTAGACATTTGTGGAGTGGTTGAAAAGCCAGTTTTAATGACTCCAACCTAAGTGTATGTAAACTTCCAACTTCAGCTGTATATATAAAATACAAAATAATCCTGTTGTTGAAAGCACTGGGCCTTTAAATGTGCTGAGAATGTTCCAAAGCCAAGCAACTATCCTGCACCATTCCCAGAAAGTTGTGGGAAGGTTGTATGCAAAATAACCATAGGACAACCATGCTCTCACCAAGCTCTAAGAAACATATGGTTCTCAGAACATTCTGTGCTAGCTGGGATATAACAATAGTTCCTACCACTCTTTCCTCTCATTGACTTTGCACCACATACAGACTTGGTAGTCACACCAGTGCCCGGCCACTTTCCTCAGGCTATCTCTCTTGATCTACTCAACCGCACAAAAACACAGGGGGAGAGGCGAGGCAAGGGCATCGATCATAACACAGCAGCTAGTACAACGAACGAGCTGGAGGATGAAGAGCATTCTCCACACTACACCACAGCGTGATGTGGAAAACACACAGCAGCACTGAATCATTCGTGTGTTCAAGTTCATGTCTACAAACAACAGCGGCTTCTCATCTGATTAATGCTTAAATGGGCATTCTGGGATTTGAAACTTCTTTGGGATAGAGGGCGGTATTTTGACGTCCGGATGAAAAGCGTGTCCAAAGTAAACTGCCTGCTACTCAGGCCCAGAAGCTAAGATATGCATATTATTAGTAGATTTGGATAGAAAACACTCTGACGTTTCTAAAACTGTTTTAATCAGGTCTGTGAGTATAACAGAAGTTATTTGGCCGGCAAAACCCTGAGGACAAACCATTCAGAATTTAAAAGAATTGAGGTCACTCTTTTCAATGAGGTTTCATTGGGAGTCCAGATTTCTAAGGGATTTTCTTGCAGTTCCTATCGCTTCCACTTGATGTCAACAGTCTTTAGAAATTGGTTGAGGTTTTTCCTTTGAGAAATGAAGGAGTAGCACTGTTCAGAACGAGGGTAGAGGGAAGTGTACTCTTTGTTAGAAGCGCATGACCTGAAAGCTCGCTACACTTTGTTTTCCTCCGGTATTGAACACAGTATATCCCGTCTTAAATGTTATCGATTATTTACGTAAAAAAATACCTAAAGTTGTATTAGGAAAGTAGTTTGAAATGTTTGGACAAAGATTACAGGTAATATTTTGTAGTCATGTTGCGCGAGTTGGAAAGAGTGTTTTTCTGGATCAAACGCTCCAAATAAATGGACATTTTGGATATATATCGACGGAATTAATCGAACAAAAGGACCATTTGTGATGTTTATGGGACATATTAGAGTGCCAACAGAAGAAGCTTGTCAAAGGTAAGGCATGAATTATATCTTTATTTCTGCGTTTTGGGTCGCGCCTGGAGGGTTGAAATATGATTGTCTGTGTTTGTTTGCTGGGGTGCTGTCCTCAGATAATAGCATCGTTTGCTTTCGCCGTAAAGCCTTTTTGAAATCTGACATGTTGGCTGGATTCACAACAAGTGTAGCTTTAATTTGGTGTATTGCATGTGTGATTTCATGAAAGTTACATTTTTATAGTAATTTATTTGAATTTGGCGCTCTGCATTTTCATTGGATGTTGGCCAGGGAGGTTAAGTGGGCATTCTGGGATTTGAAAAACAACAAAGCAGGCACCCCGCCACTTTTTTTGGTAAACAGTTGGGGGATGGGGCAGCTGGAGAAATGTAACTATTCTCAAATTCATAGACAGAGCTTGAGATGAATTGCCTGGCTACCCATCCACATCGCTAAAGGCCAACTGATGTTTGTTCTCCACGATGCCTGGATTTGCCTCCCTCCCTGATGATTTCTAGAAGGCAAAAACATTCTGACTGTTCTGATTGTTCCTACAAACCGATGGGTTGGGCCAGAGCCGGCCTACATGATGACGTTATCAACTTTCATACTCTGAATGGTTAAATTTGCTAGACGATTCGATCCCTAATTAATTTGTTTTGTACAGCGCCCTTCATTATGAAGTCAAACAAATAACTTCTTGGGTGTCAGTTTCAAACTGAATGTATGTAGTGATCGATAGAGCAGCAAAATTAAATTCAGTCATGCAAGGACACCATCCGTGATATCAAAATCAACCAAAATAGACAGGAAAAAGTCTACTTCTCAATATTTGCAGAATCATCTGACCAAAATATGCAATGATTTGTCTTGTCCAATATAGAGCACCCAATCCAAGCATAGCATATGTACGACATCAATGACCAAGAAAACTGCCACGCAACGAGTCATTACATCTAGATATCTAATAAAGTGTGCACTGGTTTCCTATTGACTTCTATTAGATAAGGTCACTTGTCCCTATGGCCCCACATTGTTTGAGCAATAAAGCCATTTGATCCCTCCCTCCCTCCCCGTCACTCTTTCCCTCCCTCTCCCTACTTTTCTTTCTCTCTCTCTTTCCTTCCATCCCTAAAGGACTCTCAGTTCCTTCAGCTTTACGACTGTCTGTTGTGTTGTGAAACCCACAGTGTCCAAAACTGGCAGGATTCAAAAAACAAGTGCACATGTCCACCATCGCCCGCTGTGGCTATGAGACACCGCGTTCTCAAAGAACATGATTTACCAAACACAGTCTCCAAAGAACATTCCAGAGTATCCAGAGTAGACCAAGTGGAGTGATATCTCAACAGTACAGAGGAGCCAAGAAGAAGAAGACAGGAGGACTCTGTAGGCCTCTCAGAGAGAGAAAGAGCTCACCTCCCATGGAGTTGACTTCATGTCTTACTGCCTGTTCCTGACATGGCCTGTCAGACGGCTGAGGGTCGTAGCACCAGGCAGGATGGACTCCCATTTGTTTTAATTTGACAAAGGCTGTTTCTTCTCAGTTTAGTGGAAGACCCTTGTCCTCCCCGAGCGATTAACCCAGTCCATTGGAGTGGAGCAGTCTGCCAGCAGAGGCAGGCAGACATCCAATCCCACAGAACCCTGTAAAAACATCTGTCCTGGGATCCAGAGAGTGGAGAGGAGGGGGGAGGAAAGGAGGAGAGAAGGAGGATGACCCAGCTCTGGATATCACATTCTCCCTTTTTCCTCACCTTCTAACCCGGGTGACCATAAAACACAAGAGACATTCTTCATCCTGGCCTGTGGTGCGCTACGTAAAGACAGCGGAAGTGCACTCCACAGGTACCACCTGTACATGACACACTACATCTTCACCTGAATATTCCCTATTTAGTGCACTACTTTGTAGTCTTGGTCAAAAGTAGTGCACTATGTAGGGAAAAGGGTGTCATTTGGGATGCATACCAAATCATAGAAAAATCCTTCAAATACTTCAACCTGATTTAAAAGATGTTATTACTCAATAATGACCGCAGCTAAGTTTGAGATGCCACCACCGTCGTTACTTCAGGCCGAAACGTGCTTGTCGGCCCCACGGCATCTGCTTTTGAAGTTAGGAGTAAATCATTAGGAGAGCAATCTGTTGCCTCACTAATCCTAGTGTTGACAGTTGGGGGGCACAGGGACCAACAGGACAGGACATCAGGACAAGTTCATGATAGAGGGAGGGAGGGAGAATGTGCCCATCCCAGTCTCTGTTGTCTCTCCAATCTGTTTCTGATACCTTTCATGGCATTCTTTATGCTTTATGCTTCCATTTGAACGATTGCATTTAAACCTAAAACCTTTCCTCCATCCCTACGCATGTTAAATGTATTGCTGGGATGAAGTGCCTTCCTCGGAGCCTGACACAGACAGCAATGACGACTCACTCACTTGAATAATATCTAATGTCAACGCACCTCCACGGGGTGGATAAGTTTGGACACTTTGTAAATTCCCTTAGTGAGTAATTACATTTACCTTAAACACACCAATTACGACTGGAGGAGAGGCAATGATGGTTGAGCTTGGAAAAGCAGCAGACACCTCCAATCGGTCATACAGACTAAGGATGTGTCGCAAATGGCACCCTATTCCTTACAGTGCACACTACTTTTGACCTCTATGGGCTCTGGTCAAAAGTAGTGCACTATGTAGGGGATATGCTGAAACAGTAAAGGAACTGAGGGTCAATCACTGGGCACTGCAGTTTGTGCATAGATGGCCTGTACCAGCTCTGATTAGAATCATTACCAAACACAAGAACAGATTCTTGTTTTCATACAGACAAGAGTGATGTATAGCTGATGTCATAGCAACACACAAGGGGTGTATTTATTAGTGCACACCGTAGCAACATGTTTTGTAATGGAAAACATTTCGCAACAAAAACTAGAGTTTCTTATTAGATAAATTCAGTTAGATCAGCCTTAAAAAAGATCTGATGTGATTGATCAATTAGTGGGAAAAAAGATCAGAATAGGGCCTTTGGAAACACACCCTTAAAAAGCAACGAATCCATTTGAAAATGGCCTATGTGGCATCAAAATGAGTCAGAAAATGTACTACAAAGTGTAAATAGGATCATTTTGGTAATACAGTCAGTCTCGTCTAAAACAGAGTTTGGAACATCCGTGCGTCACAACGGGTAAATGAAGGTTGGGTTTTAATTTGATAAAGTCCATTTGCCATTAACATGGTGTGAACAGCTGCGGTGATTGGTCTCTATCCAATAGCATAGACAGTGAGACAGACCTGCCCAGCAGTTCCGACTTTGTTTACAGAAGAAAACACGTCGCAAATGTTTTGTTTTTAGAGAAATACTGCACCAAACACCTTAGTTAGATGTGAAATTGCAACTAAAACTTCGACATTTATTACAGATTTCTTGAGTTATCAGATTCATTCTGCGGATCTTGAGGAAGTGAAATAGGCTTCCGCGCTTCTAGTGTCACATGGGGGAATCGGTCAGGAAACACACCTACAAGACTGAAATCTCGTTTTTCTAATGAGCAACAGAAAAATACACATGCCAATCGGCATATTAATCTGATTGGCTGTGAGTACTTTTCAAAAACGTCAAATCATTTCTGAATAGCATAGATTTATGGGGAAAAAAACTAAATATTCGAAGTTGCGTCCAAATGGCACCCTATTCCCTACACAGTGCAATACTTTTGACAAGAGCTCAAAAGTAGTGCACTATATAGGGAATAGGGTGCCATTTGAGACAACCATAGTCATGTAATAGTGATATCACTTCAGCACATCCTAGGATTATGCACGGGACAGAATAATAATTATCCATGATCATGGGCAGAATATCAGAAGATAGTTAAATTGGCCTTAATTGAATTTAGTTTAATTTTCACTGACTGTCATTGACAAAGGCAACAAGGTGCATGATTCTAATCAGAATTTTTTTTGTGAGGCCAATACAAAAAAAGGCAATAATTGTGCAAACACAAGAAAAATGTAATTTCAGTAAATCAATTGATTACTAATGGGCAATTCCACCGTAACATAATTGCGCTTAAAATGTATGCCTAACAAAAACCATTGATTTCAAAGATTAAGAAACCATACAACTCTATGCACAAAGACTACTTTTAACAATTTACACTGAACATTTTAAGAAATAACACATTTACTGGAGAACTACACAGATGGAAAGTTTGGTAACAGAATGCCGGTAAAATTCTCCTCAGTTTTTTATGTGACCATGTTTTCCAAGACGTCTGTTAACTGCTCTTATAATGAACACGATGGGAGACAGAGAGCTGGTTTGAAGCGCAGGGCGCAGCAGGTGTTTATTTGTAAAGGACCACAGGAGGAGGCAGGTAGCTGGGTCCAGGGGCAGGCAGAAGGTCATACACAGGGGTCCAAAAGTGCAACAGTACAGGCAGGGAAAAGGCTAGTAACATCGTCCAGGAGATCAGGCAATAGCTAGATAACAGGAAATCCAATAGGCTATAGTACATGCAGGGAATAGGCAAAAGGCGTCGTTAGCGAGGCAGGCAAAAACAAAATCATACACAGGAGGATTAAATTACAGTGGGAAACCAGCGCTCCAAATAGTAGTGTGTCACAAAACAAACAATACCTCACAATGACGGGGTGCAAAAAACGGAACTAAATAGTGTGTGATAATGACATACAGGTGTGTGAACAGGTGATCAGAATTCAGGTGATTGGGATCTGGAGCGTGAGCTGCGTTCAGGGGATCTACGTGTTTGAGAGTGTGAGCTGGAAAGTGGCCTGGAAAGTGAGCTGCGTTCAGGGGGATCTACGTGTTTGAGAGTGTGAGCTGGAAAGTGGCCTGGAAAGTGAGCTGCGTTCAGGGGGATCTACGTGTTTGAGAGTGTGAGCTGGAAAGTGAGCTGCGTTCAGGGGGATCTACGTGTTTGAGAGTGTGAGCTGGAAAGTGAGCTGCGTTCAGGGGGATCTACGTGTTTGAGAGTGTGAGCTGGAAAGTGAGCTGCGTTCAGGGGATCTACGTGTTTGAGAGTGTGAGCTGGAAAGTGGGCTGGAAAGTGAGGTGCGTTCAGGGGGATCTACGTGTTTGAGAGTGTGAGCTGGAAAGTGAGCTGCGTTCAGGGGGATCAACGTGTTTGAGAGTGTGAGCTGGAAAGTGGCCTGGAAAGTGAGCTGCGTTCAGGGGATATACGTGTTTGAGAGTATGAGTTGGAAGCAGACGTTACAGCTCTGAATTAAGATTCAGGTGTCTGCAGAAAGAATAGGATGTCAGCTATGACATAACACCTTAACTTTTGGGGTTAATGAACTACACTAAGTGTAGTGGATTTACACCCGGTAAAATAATAGTCCCTAATCTGTAATACACAGAAATGCATAATTATGGATATGCATGTCATTCTCTTCATGGTGGTGTATCCTAAATAAGAACACAAAGGCAGAAATATCCAATATCCTCCTTTGCATATTTGGTTATTTAAAAGTTAAAATGGATTAAATTGATATTTTTTTGTCACTGGCCTATACACAATACCCCATAATGTGAATTTTTACAAGTTAATAAAACATTTAAAGCTGAAATGTCTTGAGTCAATAAGTATTAAACCACTTTGTTATGGCAAGCCTAATTTAGTTCAGGAGTACACATTTGCTAAACAAGTCACATAATAAGTTGCATGGACTCACTCTGTACAATAATAGTGTTTAACATGATTTTTGAATGACTGCCTCATCTCTTTACCACAGATATACAATTATACGTAAGGTCTCTCAGTCGAGCAGTGAATTTCAAACACAGATTCAACCACAAAGACCAGGGAGGTTTTCCTATGCCGCGCAAAGAAGGGCAACTATTGGTAGATGGGTAAAAATAAAAAAGCAGACATTGAATATTTCTTTGAGCATGGTAAAGTTATTAATTACACTTTGGATGGTGTATCAATAAACTCAGTCACTACAAAGATACAGGTGTCCTTCCAAACTGAATTGCCGGAGAGGAAAGAAATCACTCAGGGATTTCACCATGAGGCCAATGGTGGCTTTAAAACAATGTCTCCTGAGTGGCCGAGTTACAGTTTTGGCTTAAATCTAAATCTAATTGAAAATCTATGGTAAGACCTGAAAATGGTTGTCTAGCAATGATCAACAACCAATTTGACAGAGCTTGAAGAATTTTGAGAAGAATAATGGGCAAATCCAGATGTGGAAAGCTTTTAGAGACTCACCCAGAAAGAGTCACAGCTGTAATCGCAGCCAAAGGTGATTCTACAAAGTATTGACTCAGGGATGTGAATACTTACGTAAATCAGATATTTCTGTATTTCATTTTTAATACATTTGCAAAAATTTCAACAACAAAAAATGATCACTTTGTCATTATGTGGTATTGTGTGTAGATGTAATAATACATTTTGGATTCATGCTGTAACACAACAAAATGTGGCATAAGTTACTCTGTTTAAGTTTGGACATTAAAGTACAGCACAGTAGAATTCAGTACAGTACATTATAGTGTACTCAACTCTGGTGTGCTCTACTGTGTACTGTACTGAACATTACTTCACTCTATTCTACTGTACTGTACTACACTCTACTTTTCTTTAATGCACTATGCTCTATTTTTCTCTACTGTACTGTACTGTACTCTATGGTACTGTGCTGCCCAAACATGTGAAACATAGACGTCTATGATTGGTTCAGATCTGATCCGGATCAGACCAAATCTGAACCAATCATGGACGTCCATGTTTGGGCCAAATGAAGGCCGGTCCAGACATCTGTGAACGTTGAAATCAAGGCTGTTTCTGACCGGACCAAAAAACTATGTCTGTGGACGTTGAAATCAAGGCCAAGGCAGACTGACCAAATTTCAACAACTTTCCAACGTCCATGGACGTCCGGTGTCGGTCGGTGCTCAGTGGGTGAGGATGCTGATTACAGTAAATGTAGAGAGAGGAGGCTCATGGGTAGGTGTCAGTAAGAGCCGGGAAAGGTGGCATAAATTGGAGAGGGAGCGAAGAGAGAGGGAGTTATCCAGACTTTTCAGACTCTATGCTTTGACCACCAGAAGACAGAAAGAGAACGAAAACCGTTATCAGCTGAACATAACAGTATGACAGTGGAAGAAAGGACAGTAGCAGGTTAACCAAATTGTGGTTTGAGACTACTATGATTTTCCATTGTAGCCAATTCAGTTGCAGAAATTCCATTACGGATTTTGGTAACAAAATTCCGTGTTTTAATCACTTAATATTTCCTAAACAAAATTGATATCAGTAAAATCACTATACCTAATTGATAGGTCTGCCTTCACTTGTTACTTCTGTGAACTTTCATTATCCTCCATCCTCATGAGGGAGAGAAATGTGAAAATATCTTTAAGATAAGTATGTGTGGTTTTGGTCATGTAATTTCAAGGCACTAGGCAATGTACAGAAGGCAGAAGAAAAGTAAATATAAGTGTTGATATTAGTTGGCAGGGGTCTTCAACATTATTGGATTTTGATGTATTGCTAATACATTTGAAGACTTTTTCTGGTACTAGGACCCCTTTTCCACCAGAAATCAAAGCCTTTGCTTATTCCTAATTTTTAGTATGGAAAATAGTGGGAAAATGTACAGTATATATGCCTTAATAAAAAATAAAGAATCTTAGCTTTCATTTGACACCCAATTTGACATGTTCCTATAAACTTCACGTTGGTGGTCATGGGTGCTTTTGCATGAAAATGACCTAATCTAACCTACAAAATCAGGCATTTCATATTTATATTAGGCACGCTCAAATTATATTAACAAAACAACAGAATTAGGCCTACATGCACTGGCAATTCCAATAAAGGTTGTTCCACACCGTTCACTTTACTGTGAAGGCTCCACAATGTGATGTTTTAATAGACTAGTAAACTACTACACCAAACACAGTGTTAGCCTGACAACTGTCTGAGACAATAAACAGAGGGCACACAGACTGTGGCTGCATCCCAGATGTCAACCTATAGCCTACATAGTGCACTGCTTCTGACCAGGGCCCATGACCAGGGCCCTGGTCAAAAGTAGTGAACTATGTAGGGAATAGGGTGCCATTTGGGACACATCCAGACAGTCACCATGGCTGAGCAGAGTTAGACAGGCTCCTTATCTCCTTGTCTTCTTGCTGCACTGCTGCTTTCTTTCATCTGCCCTCCTCCAGAAACACCCTTCTATTGGCTGAGACATCGGTTTCCCATGGCAACATATCCACAAAGGAAACCAGGTCAAGCCCCGCCACCTCCCTCTGAGATAAAGCATCCAGCTAGAGACCCAGCCCCAGCCTCACCACAATTACCCACCACTGTGGGGATTTTATATCGCTGCTGCTAAATTTACTATGGACTTTCCAGACAAAAAAAAAGGCCCCTGCTCCCATTTTAAGGGGGGGGGGGGGTCACAGAGGAGACACAGGCCCGGCCTGCGACACGACCCAGCCTCTGCCGTAAAACCCTTCATGGGGTAATGAACAGAGAGCAGCGAGACCAAATTGGTTTGCATCCGATCCTGGAGACGGAACAAAAGAGCTCTGTGTCTAATCCTTTACCCAGAACACACTGGGTTGAAGACAGTAAAACCCTCATAATTACGTCCCCATTTATTCCCACTAAATCACCTTTGTTCAATCGCAGTGTTATCAAACGCTACATAAAGAGACAGGGCGGGCCACTGATTTCTAGAACATGCCTGAAGCTCAAAAATACTTTTGTTTAATGTACCTATAGAGCATGTTGGGTCAATGATAGCATATGTTTCTAAATACTCCATTCTGCAGTCTGCAGTATATCATTCCAAGGTAAATCTTTCAGACATTGCATGTCATGTGAGACGCGGTTCATTCAAGAATGAATACCATAAAAACCGGACTAAGTGACCATATGACCATACCAGATATTCTTTTCTCAAGGGCGGCTTTTGAATAAGACGATTTTTAAAGCCAAGAGTAGTATAGTATTCGATGGAAGTAAGAAATCATTGTCATTTGGACATGCTTTGGCAGCAGCATGTGTGCTTTCTCAAAGTTAAATTTTCAGGTCTTGAACTTACAACCAAACGAGAGCCCCACAGTAGGATCAATGCCAATCTATTCTTGCTGTTAGAATACTCTTCACATTCCTAAACAATTATCCAACCAGAGGAGCAATAAAATATGACAATACAGTCAAATTAAACTTTGAGAAATCCTTACAAAGCATAGGCCTCTACAGTATGCTAACAATCACTCTGTCATAGCATGGTAAAATATGGCGTATCTGAGTGGTACGTACAACCTCGACAGTCCAGCTCTGTTGCTATTACTGTAAACTAGGGCTTTCCCCGACAAAAAAATCTTGGTCGACCAAGAGTCGTCTATTCTTTCGACCAATCGAATGGTCGCCATTTTAAAATGTGTATTTTTCCATATATAGACAGGTGGTGTTTTAATTAAATCAACTATATGTAAGCTACTGAGCTTGTCTGATGCTTTAAGCACACTGTGATTGAATAATTAAGACAACCAAATGACTCAAGAGGGAGCCAGAGATCAAGATAGCCTAACCAGAAGAAAAAAAACTCCACCTCCCCCTGCTGCTGGCCTTCTGCCATTACGTTCCCGCAACCTTTTTCATTTGGAGTGCCAATTTATCTTACCATTTCTACCGATCTGCATGCCAGTTATGATTTTCATGTGCACATTTTCGTGGAACAGTTTCATGTCTTTTATAATAAAGTCTTTGTATCTCAAAATCATTGTCATGTGATTAATACAAATCTAAATGAAAATTATACATTTAAAATCATTTTGATTGACATTGTCAACTATGTAAATATAGCATACATAAAGCCAACAAATTAAAACATTGCAGGCTGCAGGTAGAAAATATCCTGATGAAAAAAAAATCACATTGACTACACATGGCCTGTCTGCAAGGAACTTGAAACATTTTATCAACTATCAACTTGGTCCAGCCCTAAGCTTGTTCTAACAAACTTGCAACATTGTATAAAATATTCTGGACAAATATTCTGGACACTCAGGGTTTCCGTGAGCACCGGAGACACATCTGTAAGCCTTTGTGAAGGGGAAGTACATGGGCCGCCTTCCAAACCTTGGAGATAGTGCCAGATATAATTGTCAGGTTAAAAATATGGGTTAACGATTCAGCAATCAGGGGGGCAGAGAGCTGCAGCAAAAATGGATCAAGCGTATCAGCCCCAGTGTATTCTGTTTAAGCAAGGGAACTAGCACATCACAGATAGTAAATTGTTCAAATGAGAAGTTGATGGGTTAAGCGTCGAGTCAGCTAGAGGCTGGCAGAGGGAAGAGCAGTCGATTGACTGACCAGTGTCAATTAAACCACCGTTTCTCTCAAATAATAAGCCTGCCGAGCTAAAATTATCACACATCACCCATTCTTCTCAGTTATTATGCCGGAGTCAGACAGAACTTGCTTAGGCAGGGAAGAAGAAGAATTTGTATGCTTTTGAAGGATCTCCAGCAGAGTCAGAGATATAACTTTAAAAGTATCTTAGTTTAGCTTTCTTAAGCGAGATAGTACATCTGTTTCTCAATTGTCATAAAGATGCCAGTCCACTACAGAGTCAGTTTTCCATGCTTTGGCCTAGGCCTGATTTCAGATAGATCTAACCCTTGGTTTTCTTCGGATCTATCTTTGACTCTGAAGTGTTTAAAAGGGGTGAGTTTATTTGCCAGAAGAATAAATATGGAGGAAACATTTTCTAGAGCCAAGTCAGGGTCAGAAATACAGGAGATAGTGGGTAAATCAGAGTAGAACATGTCATGTAAAAACTCTTGAGGATAATATTTTTTTTTTTTAAGGATTAGTATTTTGGCTGTTTCATATCTGTAATACATCCTATTGGACAATGATCACTGAAATCATATGCAAATACTCCACTTGTAACAATGTGCGCTGAGAGTCAGGAAGCAAGTGTTTTAATAGAATAAACGGAACATAATACAAAACAGGAACCACTAACAGCACACAGCCATGAAACAGAAACAATAATGCCCGGGGAAGGAACCAAAGGGAGTGACATATATAGTCTGATGACGGGCAGGTGCGCGTAACGATGGTGACAGGTGTGCGCCATAACGAGCAGCCTGGTGACCTACAGGCCGGAGAGGGAGCACACTAGACAAATATGTATAGGGTTGTTAGTAAGAATTAAATAAATCAGTGAGGAGTTAACAGGGTTTTCACATTTAGCCGTGTGGGTTTTGAGATCAATTGAGTCAGATTAAAATCAATGCATATACTCTTACATTTATCTGATGCCGGGGATAGCCAATACAAATTCAAATCCCCTAAAATGTCCAAATCCATGGACACAAAGGTGTTAAACACTCGAATATAGCACCAATAGCATCCGCCACGGCAGCAGGGGGGGGGGCAGTAAAATCTCAGCAACAAATACATGTGCATTCTGGTTTATGGATGCGCAACCAGGAGCTCAAATTTCTTGGGAATTTAAATATTTAAATATTGGGATGCCATGAAATTAGATTTGACATATATGGCCACTCCTCCCCCTTTCTGTAATCTGTCACATCTAAATATGTTATAATATTTTACTTCAATGTCCTTATCAGAGACAGAACCATTTAACCATGTTTCCGAGAGAACCAGAATGTCAGCACACGAGTCCTGTACCCAAATGTTAATTGTTTCCATTTATTTATTTTTTGATACTTTGCACATTTAGGTGCGTTACCCAAGCCCACTATGAAATTTAAACTCAGAGAGTGTATTCAGCTCTTTCCCATAAGAGCTAACAGGCACAGGGTCATCTGCAGTTATTTGTTGAGTGAGCTGAGACTTTTGCCAAGGTCCTTAGCCAACCACGTGAGATCAGACCAGACTGAGCATTTGACAGACCTCCCTCAAGTTGCTGGATGCAAGGGTCTGGGGCAGGAACTGGGAGAGCAGTGTCGGCAGAGCTCAGTCCACCCAGATAAAGCTCCTGCCAAAGGAGTGGAGCCACGGCAGGGGCCGGAGTGGTTGCCAATGCTCCCTTCTGGGTGTGCACAGGAGGCATTGGTGTGGCTCCTGTTGCAGGGTTGGTAATGCCATTGGGGGCGGGAGTGTCTCAGGCCTGTCCTGGGGGTGGGGGTAGGGAGGGTAACCAAAACTAGCCTGGGAGGGAGGTTGTGGGGGTAATTGAGGAGGGTTGTATGGAGGTCAGTGTGGCTAGCGAAGCTCCAAACTCTGAATGGGGCCTCTTTGACTGCGTACGGCTTGGGCATACAGTAGCTCAGTGTATCTGCATGCAGTTCCTGGGAGAGAAGTGGTGGAGGCTGGTGGGGTGGGCAGTGTTGCTGGCTGTTCTCCAGTCTCTGTGAGGTGCTACTGGATGCAGGTCTAAAAGGAGCGTCTGATTTGTCTCAGGGAGTGGGTGGCTGGTCTGTTGCTCCTGTGGGGTGAGGTGGACTGGCCACCCAGAGCAACATCCTTTAGCGTTCTAGCGAAGGTTGGAACTGCCTCTTTGTACAGGTGTACATTGTTGTAAAGACAGTGCAGGCTGAGGGTGGGATGGTGGGCCAGGTGTACGTTGGGCCATAGCACACAGTCCCAAGAGAAGCTGGCATTTACCCTCTGGTTGGTGGCAGGGTGGAAATCTCTCCTTTGGAGGGGTAGATATATCTTCGCAGGGGGGAAGGTGGTGGAGGCCCTCTCTATCTCTCTTAATGATGTTGCCACCCTCTCTTGTTGGGCACGCAGGTCGTTGGTCCCCGTGTTAATGATGATATGGCTTGGGGAGCCAAGCTAGGCCACAGTCAAGAACTCCATAGCGCTCTCTGTTTTGGGGAACCATAACTTTGCCAGGTTTTTATTTGGGAAAAGATCATTCTCTAATATAAACTTTCCATTGGAGTCCATCATTACAGTACAGTACACTGTACTAGTGTGCTCTACTGTACAGAACTATACTCTTATTTTTCCTTCACTGTACTGTACTGTGCTGTCCAAACTTGTGAATTACTTGAGTAAATGATGGCTATAAAATATATTGAAAGCAGGTTCTTCCACACAGGTGTGGTCATTGTCCTTGAGTTAATTAAGCAATTAACATCCCACCATGCTTAGGGTCAAAGTGGACAGTTTTATCTCAATCTCTTCATTCAAAGACTCAATCATGGACACTCTTACTGATGTTGTTGCTGCTTTGTGTGATGTATTGTTGTCTCTACTTTCTTGCCCTTTGTCCTATTGTCTGTGCCCAATAATGTTTGTACCATGTTTTGTGCTGCTCCCATGTTGTGCTACTACCATGTTGTTGTTATGTTGTGTTGCTACCATGCTGTGTTGTCATATGTTGCTGCCTTGCTATGTTGTTGTCTTAGGTCTCTCTTTATGTAGTGTTGTGTTGTCTCTCTTGTCCTGATGTGTGTTTTGTCCTATATTTATTATTATATATATTATTTTTTTAATCCCAGCCCCCGTCCCCGCAGGAGGCTTTTTGCCTTTTGGTAGGCCGTCATTGTAAATAAGAATTTGTTCTTAACTGACTTGCCTAGTTAAATAAAAAAATGAATGTATAAAAATGCTGGGCAGGCCATTATTTTGGCTACCATGGCTATGCCCCCATAGGCCTCCATCCACTGGGCAAGTGTGGTCACTGAATGGTTTGATGGCTTGTGGTGACCCAATGCCCAATTAAGACACTTTATGTTGGTGTTTTCTTTAATTTGGCAGATACCTGCAGATCAAAACACTTAGGTGAACTGTTGGAAACATATAAATATAATGCTTTATATTAAAAAGCGAAGTGGAAAGCAGCATCATTCTTGTTATGAACAATCTGTTGACTGCATTTGACCTAACAGAACAGCATGCAAACTTATAGTGAATCTAACAGCGAGGAGGAACTGCGCTGCTTGAGTGACGGGCCGGGGCTTGATGTGTGTTAGGGATGTGACAAATGGACGATTCTTCTTAACGTCTAAACTGCCATTTTGTTATCGGTTTTCTGTTAAAACGATACGAAAACAATCATACAATTCCACGTGAATTCACAATGCAGATTGTCTACATCTCGTTTCCCACGGAGAGAAAAAAAAAGGTGTATAATTTATGCAGCTAGTGCTCTTTGCTTTTCACAAGAGTGGCTCGTGTAGTTTGTTGTCGTTGTCGTCCAATCACAAGTCATCAAACCGCCACTAGGCTACAGTCATAGAGCTCGAGCCTGTGCTGTCATTTGGAGATATCTAGGCTAATCAACGGAAGACGGAATTAAAATTACAGAACGAAAAGTTATATGAGAACGACAGGCTATATGAGATATATGAGTTATATGAGTTATATGAGAGCCAACAGGTAGGCTGCTACCTAATCGTCTGAATGGAGTTGTTGTTATTTGCTGTAGGATTCGGAAGGGGAGAAAGCACACACCTCCAGTTATGTAGTCTCAATTAGCCTCCTCATGAGGGAGAGAAATTAGGAAATATCTTCAAGATATGTGGGTTTTTTGGTAACGGAATTACAAGGCGCAAGGCAATGTTTCTTAGTCTTACAGAAGGCAAATCATTTCTCCAAAAGAAAATATAACGTTGTTGATATTAGTCTTCACTTCAACATGATTATGTTTTAATCTAATTTTAATACCTTTTAAGACTATGTGTTGCAGATGTTTTCTAAGAGCCCGTTTCCATCGGTTTGACCATAAATCAAAGCCATTACTTATGCCAAACCCCTATGGAAAAGGGTTCATTTCCCAAAAATATAGCCTTCATTTGATATGCTCATATGAACTTGTTGGTGCTCATGGGTCCTTTCACATGCATCCAACAGAGTCTCTACGGTTTAGATCAGGCCTGCTCTTTATGTTGTATCTATGCCCAGACAGCCTGCCTGGAACGGAGGCAAATGTCACAGCTGCCAATCACTCACTGGTTGTCTCAGCCCAGGAAGCCTAAACCAGGGCCCAGCCTGCCAGACCTCCTCACCCAGCCACCCAGTATAACAGCACCCAGAGGACTACCTATTTAGGTTCCCGCTAACCCCTAACCACCAGCCTTAGAGCCCCGGGAGAAAGAACACTCACACGCCGCAAAGCCAACCCAGACTGAAGAAAAAACACACAGGTCAATGCTGCTAGTCATCACTTCACAACAACGGCCGTATGATGTTGCTTTTATTAACAGCCAGACTGACGAGTCAACTAACAAGATATACACCTTTGAGGTTTGCTGGTTTCTGCAATACTGCGAGTCTTGGATACGAGCCAATATTTTACCACAAGTCCGAACTAAGATACAGCAACCCTGTAGACAAGAGAGAGAGAAAATATTGATGCACCACTTGGTTCGGTGTTTTAACAGAATATTTAGGGCTTGCTCCTCAGTGGTATAAATGTGTATTGTGCTAGAAAATGTTGTCTGGGAAATCAATATGCAGTGTCCCACTAGGCAAACACTGACGGAATCAACGTTGGTAGTACGTCACTGAAGAAAATGTGGCGACGTTGAATCAACTTAGAAAACTTACTCGATTTGCTAAGAGCCATCAATGTAAGGGAACTTTGAACCTGAATCCAATGACATGGTAACATTGTTGTTGATTTAACATTTAATTCAAGTTAGTTGACAACTCAACCAAATGCAAATCAAAACTAGACGTTAAAATGATGCCTGGACCCAGTGGGTTATTGTCCTTACACTGCCATTAATGAATTGTGACAAACCACATGTGCCTTACAAAACAACCGAATAATGTCAGTGAAATGAAACGCCACAATCTCTTTCATCAGGCAGCCTTCTTTTACTGGAAAGAGCAATGGCTCAAGAACGAAGCAGGGAGAGGAATGGGGGAGGGAGACAGAGAAAGAGGGAAGGGGTGAAGAAGGAGGGGAGGGCTCGCTCTCTGGCATAGGCTGAGCGACAGCGAGGAAAAGGCGTCTGGTATTAATACACACTCTGGCTCAGAGGAAAAATACATGCAAATGACGGGTCATAACAGATGAGAAGCATGACTCCATCTCATAGAAATCAGGTGGCAAGTCCCTTAGGCAGAGCGCTTCAGATAAGCGTTATACTGTAAGCATGAATGACAAGACCATTGTTGCATTTTATGTTGAAATGTTTTCGTTGCTAAAGTGAGATAATGACATCAACAATCTCTCTCGCTCTCTCTCCTCCCTCATTTATGCAGAGAAGAGGAGGGGAAACTGACAGGAGAGGAATAAACAGAGAGGGGAGGATGAGTGCAGAGGAGGGAGTGTGTGTGTTAAAAACATTCCCAAAAAGCTCAACAAAAACATGCTGGGTGCTGTTCATAGGAAAGAATAATGGCTCTGCAGGGAGGATCCTAATAGGACTAGGGCCTTCCTGCCTCCTGTGATTCCTGCAGAAAGGGAGACCTTATGCTGAAACCCTATGGGTTTCCTCTTCTGGGTCGTATTCATTATGACAGACCGTAGCAAAACGTTTTGCAACGGAAGACGAAAAATTGTGTTTGTTATTGGATAAATTCAGGTAGTCTCCCAGGTTCCGTTTGTTTCCTTCCGTTTGGTGCCTAATCAATGCGAACCTGCTCTGAACTAGTAGAATCAATGGTGGATGCTGGACCACGCTGTAACACTAGGCTGGGCTCCAGGGCTGGAATAAGCCCTTGATATGGATTGCAACTCAATGCATGAAAAGCAGACACACTTCATTAGCTAGAGATGGAGAAAACTAGCACTCTGACTACTACTGTAGGTGTCGAAGGCTTGTGTCCCAAATGGCACCCGATTCCCTTTGTAGTGCCCTACTTTTGACCAGGGCCCACAGGCTCTGTCATAGAGCTCTGGTTGAAAGTAGTGCACTACATAGGGAATCGGGTAGCCTAGATGAGCACATTGTCTCCCACACCAAGGAACTAGAGAATATCTCAGGGCGAGAGGGTGATTGTTTATGGTATATTAATATGAACTAATGGGAATGGAAATACAACCTGGTCTACGGGGGATTTGGGCTGGTAATTAATGCAGATGGGTACCCTATGGGCCCAGGTCAAAAGTAGTGCACTACAAAGGGAATAGGGCGCCATTTGTGACAAACCCAGTGTTATGCTTCCCTGCTTGAGCTGTAGTCTCCTGAGAACGCCACTGCTCCACAGAGGATCATGCACCTGCATTTGAACAATCCCTGTTTGGCGTGGCTGGCTATTTATATCGTACTGTGTATCTATTAACCTTTCGTAGGAAGAAAGATGTGTACAGACATCATAAAGGCCTATTAGAGAAAACATACAAATAAACTGTGGCAAACGTAGTGGTGATTACAAAGAAATTCATTGTAAATATTTGAAAATGAGAATTGGTGCTCTGAGAAATAGTTGAAATTGCTGTGACGCATGTGCAGGTCCTATACTCTCTCAACACTTTATTCACACATTGATTGCGTCCCAAGTGGCACGCAATTCCCTATAAAGTGCACTACTTTTGACCAGAGACCTGTGGGCCCTGGTCAAAAGTGCACTAAATAGGGAATAGGGTGCCATTTGGGACACAGCCTATGAGTCAGCAGGATACCTTTGTCAGTAGCCAACATTTCAAAAGCCTTTCCTTCAACTATACTTCAAAAGGAATGCTGGTAAATGACAGAACTTTCAGAAGAGGACACCAGAGCATATTTCACCAGAGTAAGCAGCTTTGAGCCTCCCTCAAATCTCTGAACATTGGGTCAGCCCAAATAAAAGTGATATCTAATCAAAAGTGACAAAAAAAAGTCCTCTCCCTCTTTTATCTAGGAAGCTCCAAAACAAGGAGACAGCTGTCACTGTCAGCCTGTCAGCAATCCCTAATGAAACAATCGAACACTAGAACGACAATGTCAAATAAGCAGAACTGAAATGCGGCTCTCGCTTCTGACAGACTCAACAAAAGTCACTGGTGGACCAAATACAGCAGATAATGCAGACAGACACACACACACACACATAGACACACACACACACACACACACACACACACACACACACACACACACACACACACACACACACACACACACACACACACACACACACACACACACACACACACACACACACACACACACACACACACACAAAGGCAAGACATTCAAGTCCTTAATCTGCTAAACTCATCTCCATAAATACCTGTCTTGGTTGCTTCTCCAGTGCTGAAACAGCTTGCCAGCATGCCACTTTGATTTGTCCATCAACAGATGTTCAGTTGTGAGTCGTCACATCACTATCCTGCCCCACCACAGCCAAACTCACCCAAAGGCAATTACCCCACAGCCAATCGCTGACTATTTCCTCTTTCCATATCACTCGCTCATACACGCACACAGCAGCCAATACACACACACACACACAAATGCTCAACGCACACTGACGTCAATACACACACACACAAAAGGGCTGCTGGATGCATGTGTAAGTGTGACAGGAGGGACTCACATGAACTAATTAAATCAGGGTTTGGTTAATCCCCCATAAAAGCCCAGCCGGAGACCTCCCTCTCTATCTCTCTGTCCTTGGGAGACTAGCATCACGTACTGTGCTCTACTGTGGCAGCATGCGCTGGAGTTGATCCCTATTCCCTACATAGTGCACAACTTTTTAACCAGGGCCCCCCCCTACGAAAGTAGTGCACCGTAAAGGGCATAGGACGCCATTTGGGATGCAAGCCGCGCGATCAACGGGTTTACGACGTGACTGACTCAAATCTGTTCCACCCGAGTCGGGAGCGTGGGGGAGAATCGGAGTCCGAAGCCATGGCTGTTTTATAAGACGGGAGGAGGACGAGAAGGAGAGGAGAGAAAAGGATCCTCTTAAGAGCCAGAGACGAGCTCCGTTAATGACAGCATGAGGTCATACATTCAAGGGCGGTGCATCAAAATGGAGCGGCACTTTAGGCCATTAGCGCTGTGTTTATGGGAGGTGGGCGGGGGGGATTCTGTGTGTGTACGTGTGCGTGTGTTTATCTGTGTGTGTGTGTGGGCACAGTAATGAGTGTTGCGGACGCCGGACGCAGTAAAGCACCTCTGAGCACCACAGGGAAAGCCCTGAGTATGGAAATGGGCCGATGACATTCTCCGACATGGAGCATTGGCCAGCGTTAGCGCCTACAAATGCACGCTTGTGGCCGATCTTTCACAGCTCCACAAGGGCCCTTCCACCAGCAGCACACGCTAGCAGCCCGGATGGATACACATCGTTTACCATGTGCTCCCTCGAATCCACACACACACACACACAGACACACAAGCACGAGAAAGCGCATGCACGCACAAACACGCACATATACACACACACACACACACACACACACACACACACACACACACACACACACACACAAAGAGCCCTCGCTTGACATCGTTATGCCAAACAGGCACAGCTCCCTCTGTGCACCAAACCAATGGTAACTGCAAATGAATGTGGAAGAACGCCAAAATAATAAAGGGGTTCAGGCAATCTTTCGTTGGTTTGTTGATGTTTGTTTTGAGTTGCTCTGGTTTTCTAAAACCAGCTAAAGGTGTTCCCCGGTCTTGAGGTGGTTACAGCAGCCACTGCCAGCCTGTCATATTAAACGATAAAGGAGCATGGAATAAATGAAAGAACCACAGAATGGCAATGCCACATAAAAACGGTGAAAAACCCCAAGTGTCTGCTTGTCATTAATTATAGGGCTGGAGTTTGGAAGCTTTTTAATCCAACTTGACGAGAGAGGGATGGATGGGCCACCTCCACATGGTTTCCATTTCTCGTCATCAGTATAACCTCCGCCTGTCTGTCCGTCTTCATCACGGCATCTCCAGATGCAGAGCCCTTGTAAACCCTCACTGTTCACTTCCCCTTTCTTAAAGCCTGTGCTTCCTCAACAGATGGAGCACATCCATCTTTCATGCTTCCATGTCAAATGTGGATTTCAATTCAAGACGAGATACTGAGAGTTCCTGCAGATTTCTTTTCTCTTTTTTTTCTCTATCAAATTAAAGGAACCCTACACTCAATAACCTCCCGAGACGGAGCAAAAAGTTTTTTGCTCTGCGCTAAAAGTGCTCTATCTTGAAAACTTGACCGCTGACATGCAACATTTGTTGGGATTGTATTAAAAGTGAACTAACAAACAAAATACTGAAATATAGTTTTTGTGTGTAGTATTCCTTTAACCACTACATTACACCAGGCAAGTTCTCCCTCCAGTACCATTTCCCACTGTGTTCAGACTAGTACAGCAAAGTGGGCTCTGAGCCATTGCCTGTCCACAACATTCTATTGATCTATTATACAGTGCTGGATGTCCCGTGGGGAGCATGGCATGGTAACACTGCCACTCTGTTATTATACAACGATTGTTCCATGTTTTCCTGCTCCCTCTCTCCAAGCTGAGCATTCTTTACAGGGGAAACTACATCTGCGTCCCAAATGGCACCCTAATCCTATTTTCCCTAACCCCTAAACCTAACAATTACCCTAACCCTTAATCTAACCCTAACCTTAACCCTAACCCTTAATCCTAATTGTAACCCTAACCCTAAACCCTAAGCCAAAAATAGCCTTTTTCTATGTAGGGACCGGCGAAATGTCCCCACTTGTCCGAATTATCCTTGTTTTACTATCTTTGTGAGGACTTCTGGTACCCACAAGGATAGCAAAACCAAAGACACACACACACACACACACACACACACACACACACACACACACACACACACACACACACACATTGTTTATTACAATGAAACAAACACCAGTCCAATTATCTTACACACACACAGCAAGTTTCCCCACAAGCAGCCTAGTCACTTTCACACACACGTCAGGTCAGGGCAGATGTGAACATAGGTGATGACATATATTAAGGCATCCCGTGTTTAAATGTCAGGGGCACGCAACAAGCCAGACCAAACACTCTGCTACCCGCTGAGGATCTATCCCACCTTCCCAAATGTTCAAACGTGTCACTTCAATTAGAGTACAGGGAAATAACGAGGAGGAAGGCCCAAGAAATGGGACCACCTGGCAGCGAGCCAACTAGGCCCCACAAGTTCACCGTCTACAAAGCAGTATCTGCGAAGGAGGTCCTGTAGAGTTTGCAGCGGTGCGCTTCTGTTTCCGTGGCAACGGGCGTTCGGCAGAGTAAAAAGATTTGGGTGTGTGTAACTGTGCGTTGAAGCTCTTCTGTGTACGCACACGCCTGTCCATCCACATTCACGACCGCATCCCCATACACACCAGAACCACTCACCAGAAAACACACAGAGCCATGTTGTGACACCTTCCAATCACCCTCTTGCTCCATGTCTGTGTGATACTTTCATCTGTCATCTGACTGAAAATCAATAGGTATGTTACGGCGTGAGGATGAAACGTTACGTCAGAGTTACGTCAGAGTTAAGGTTGGCTGAGTCACCGTGCTGTGTGAACGATGTGAAGCAAACCTTCCGTGTGAATGCAAATCCCGATAACTGCCTGGGCAGGGCTGGTGGTTGATGGCTGGTGGGCTGGTCAATACAAGGCTGTCACAGGGGATACGTCCCAAATGGTACCCTATTCCTTTTTTAAGGGCACTACTTTTGCCCAGGGCAAATAGTGCGCTGATCAAAAGTAGTGCACTACATAGGGAATAGGGTGCCATTTTGGACCCACAATAGGGCCTAAAGAGCCACACCATCATGGATCACTGATTGAGCCATCGTGGTCCAGCTTTCTGTCACTCCACAGCACCTAAGGGGACCCGTTTTTGCCCTCCACTCAATGATTCCGTCTGCACCCCAAATGGCACCCTATTCCCTATATAGTACACTACTTTTGACCAGAGCCCATAGACATAGCCATAGGGCTCTGGTAAAAAGTAGTGTGCCCAATAGGGAATAGGGTGTCATTTTGGACACAAGCTGTGTATAGAAAATCTTTCCTGGCTGTCGATGTCGCCAGTGCATGAGGTCATGTGGTATGTCAGAGTGAGGAATAAGCCATTCTTCGGTTTTGAGGTCATACAGCACTTCATAAGAATAGCAAACCTGAGTCACAATCCGCAGGCGAGTTAAATGGAAAAATGTCGCATTCAAGCTGCTGTCGCGCATGAACAAAGGGGCCTTGAGAACACTGAAAACTGCATTGCGGGAAGTGAGCGCATTTTAAGACTACAATCACAGAGGTGAGACGTAGTGTAGCCTATTCCATGCGTCGAGGGCACAATGGATTGAGAGACGTGGAGAGCTGCTGATGTGCTGATGGAGGGATGCAAGGGAGAGCTGACAGCATCCTCTTTTCATCCAACAGGCTTTTACACCTTCCCTTCTTCCACTCAGCCAGTCTGCCTATCTTCGCCCACCACGCAACATTCTAAGGTTGCGTTCCCAAATAGCACCCTGTTCCCTATACAGTGCACTACTTTTGACCAGAGACCAAAGACTGATGGATTCTGGTCAAAAGTAGTGCATTCTTAAGTCAATTCACCCCCAGCATGGTTCAGCCACTTTACATTGCCTGTCAATCAGTCAGCCTCCGTGCAGTGGGCCATACATACCTGCCAATCACATCGCCCGCACTGGCACTCAGCCCTGACTCCAAGGGGTCTCCATGACAACAGAGTAGGCCTTCTCTCAACATGGCTAAATGCAGAGATTTTGTGAAACTTATTTTGAGGAAGAGAGCATGCAGCCTCTTAATGATGTCAAAGGTTTGATTACGCACTGACGAAGGCCTAACAGCCCAAAGGTTTGATTACACACCGACGAAGGCCTAACAGCCCAAAGGTTTGATTACACACTGACGAAGGCCTAACAGCCCAAAGGTTTGATTACACACCGACGAAGGCCTAACAGCCCAAAGGTTTGATTACACACTGACGAAGGCCTAACAGCCCAAAGGTTTGATTACACACTGACGAAGGCCTAACAGCCCAAAGGTTTGATTACACACTGACGAAGGCCTAACAGCTCAAAGTTTTTTTTTGCAAGTGTTGCCTCTAATGAATAAAATAGCCGAAAATCAATTTTTTTTGGTATGCGGACCCTCAACAAATGAATCAATGGTTTGATTCTATCACGTAGTGAGAGAAAAGAGACGCTTGTTTGAGCACAATCAATCCCAGAAAACTGCGTAGGAGGAGGCTAAAGCACTCACAAAAAGCATTTGCAACACACCAGTCACGTTTCAGATTTCCTACAGGTCCTATGTAGTCTTGCCTCAGCATTTCGCTCTCTCTCAGAGAGTGATGCCAATTACTTAACTGTATTACAGTAATACAGATCAAACCCCATCATGTGCACTTTCCTCGGAGATCAAGCCTTGGACTTGGATGGGGCCGAAGCTCTGGCAAGTGGCAACCTGCTTTTATGTAATGCTCAAACTGCACGCCATCTGGTGCAGGGACTGCTGCCAGCTAGTAGGGCTCTGTAGAGAGCGAGAGAGAGCTCTCTGAGTCTGACTGAGCACTGGTTCTGCTAAGGAGAAACATTGAGGGGAGCTATGCTGTTGCTGAGCTTAGACAAAACACTACTGAGAGGAGGGGAGTTTCAAGTTTCAAAGCTTATTTATGTGCAAAGGAGACGAGAAGAGAACCCATGCCAGCACTGTACTGCTGACACCAGTAACACAGAGAGAGATTCTGCCTGTGTCCCAAATAGCACCCTATTGGGCCCTGGTCAAAAGTAGTACACTTCTGTTTACCACACTCTGACGCAACACAAAGACACAGTGAGGCAACATGGCGATAAGAGTCAAACGCAAATGAGACCATACCTTGTTTAACTGACAGCGCTCATTTTCTCTTACTTAATGTCAATCTCATAAGCACTTAATCAGCACAGTGACAGTGGTGCAGCTATTTCATGGTGTTGTCAGAACCTGCTGGTGATGGAGAGAGGAAGAGGGTGTGATGCCACACAAGATACACAGAAAGAACATGATATTACATCCAAGACAGCACAATCAACATTAGAGAAGCTGGAGGAACGGTGGAGAGGCAGGCTGCTTTGTCTCCTGCACACACACACACACCCTCCTTTGAACCCCTGAAACCACATGCTATCCCAATTACAGATGTTCGCTGGAGAAAAGCACCTTTTTTTTTTTGACTGTGGCCCTGTGACTGTGGAGATAGCTCGCTAGCTAGTGGTGATCACTCCACCATGTGAGCAGCGAGGCCCCCTTGTCTTGTTAAATGAGTTAACAAGACAAGGCACGCAGGTGTTGCTCCAGCTTACACGGAAGGAAACAGCCAGAGGTTATTAGCTGACAACAGTCAGAGGAAACCGGGGAGCTTCGCTATGATAATGACAGGCTGGTTCTGTATCCTTACGCTTTCACTAGTAAGATATCGGATGCGTCCCCAATGACAGCCTATTCCCTATATAGTGCACTACTTTATTGTGCACAACTCATAGGGCTCTGGTCAAAAGTACAGCACTATATAGGTAATAGGGTGCCATGTGGGACACATGCATTGCCTTCAGAAAGTATTCACACCCCTTAAAATCATTTCACATTTTGTTGTGTTATAAGGTGGGATTAAAATGGATTTGATTGTCATTTTTTGTGAACGATCTACACAAAATCCTCAAAGTGGAAGAAAAATTTGAACATTTGTATAAAATTTGTGAAAAACACTTATATATTTTGATTACATAAGTATTCTACCCAACATCTTAGAATCACCTTTGGCAGCGATTACAGCTGTGAGTCTTTCTGGGTAACTCTTAAGTGCTTTGCACACCTGGATTGTACAATATTTGCACGTTATTCTTTTAAATTCTTCAAGCTCTGCCAAGTTGGTTGTTGATGGTGAAATCCCTGAGCGGTTTCCTTCCTCTCCGTCAACTGAGTTAGGAAGGACGCCTGTATCTTTGTAGTGACTGGGTGTATTGACACACCATCCAAAGTGTAATTAATAACTTCTCCATGCTCAAAGGGATATTTAATGTATACATTTTTTTACCCATCTTTGTGGTCGAATCTGTGTTTGAAATTCACTGCTCGACTGAAGGACCTAACAGATAATTATATATGTGGGGTACAGAGATGAGGTAGTCATTCATAAATCATGTTAAACACTATTATTGCACACAGAGTCCATGCAACTTATTATGTGACTTGTTAAGCAAATACATGTTTAATCCTGAACTTATTTAGGCTTGCCATAACAAAGAGCCCGAATACTTAGACTCATGACATTTCAGCATTTCATTTTTTATTAATTTGTAAACATTTCTAAGAAAGTAATTTGACTTTGACATTATGGGGTATTGTGTGTAGGCCAGTGACACAAAATGTCAATTGAATCCATTTTAAATTCAAGCTGTAACACAACAAAATGTGCAAAAAGTCAATGGGTGTGAATACTTTCTGAAGGCACTGTGTGCATTATTTCAGGGTTCCCCAACTGGCGGCCCCAGGTGGTTTATTTCGCCCCCCCCCCCAAGAATTCTGAGCCCCGTCAAAAATATGGGAACTTTCATTGTTGGATATAAAAAGACTGTAAAAACACAAGGAAATCAGCTCCAAATGATTTTAATTCTAGAAATCTGTTCCCAAGTATTCCCAATCACGATAGAGAGACACGTGATCGTATAAAAATGTAAGCAAGGTTTGAAATGATTATGTTGATGATCCCTGCATTATGTTGTCCTAATGAGTAACTGAAACAGTAAATGTTCCCCTACCTGACTCATTTAAAAATATATAATAATTCTCATACTTAGGTGCTGACAGCGAATTTCCAGATCTGAAGAGGGAGATCGAGGTTGACCATTTTATCATGTTTATTTGTTTCTGTGTTGCTTTGTGTGAGTGTAACAGTTGACCACTCTCCCTGTCCCTCTTCTCTGTACTCAGATGGCACCCTATTCACTATATAGTGCACTACTTTTGACTAGGGCCCATAGGGCTCTGGTCAAAAGTAGTGCACTACATAGGGAATAGGGCGCCATTTGGGACGCGGCCGTTGTCTCCTAATTACAGGCTAGTCCACCAGGGACCCTGGACAGCCCTAGGCCGGCAGAAACACAGGGTCTGTGGGCACAAACCATCAACACAACAAATCTTCTCCGGGAGTTTGGCAACAATAAGAGGATACAGTCATAAATCACAGTCGCATGCGGCGACATGAAGCAGGATATTCTAATTACAACGGGCGAGAGGAATTCGAGTAAAAAGCCTCTTTGATTCTAATTGAATATGGAGTAATTCCCTTTAGGCCTTGTCAACAAGCCAATTATCAGTCCGAGGTGGAATCATCAGTCGCCCTTTCTCTGACAAAACAGTTGACTAGTGAACAACGAGCGGGAAGGAAAGGCAGCTGGTTTTGGCCCCCATCTGTATAGTTCATAGTTAATAGAGAGTAGAAAAAGAGTAGGTTTTCCAGGAATCCCAGTTGAAATAAGGAGGAAATAAGCAGGAAAATCTGGAATTCTCCAACCAGGATAACAGATTGAATAACTGACATTGTGTTGTCTTGAGAACTTATCTGAAGCACCATGCACATGCAACGCAGGAGGACTGGCCATACAGAGAGAGTGTTGCTGAGCTGCTCTCTATCTCTCATATTCACATCTCAATACAGCAATCACTAGCAGATGTACAGTTGTTCCAGAGACTGAGGAGGTCCTAGTCAACCATTGTGTCTCTCTCACTCTGTAATCTATAGAGGGAGACGCTCAGAGACTGTGTCCCAAATGGCACGCTATTTCCTATATAGTGCACTACTTTCTACCAGAGCCCTATGGGTCCTAGTCGTAGCACACTAAATAGGGAATATAGTGCGATTTGGGATGCAGGCAGAGTCCACATTCGGAAAATGCATTATCACCGTCCCAGATCTTGAAAAAGCCTGAGTTTCTTTTAGAAGGCCTCTTAAGTGCAGGGTGGGATGTTGTTGAGTGCTGAAACTCCCTGTGTGTGAAGTGTTTTGTCCTTGCCATTTGGAAGCCACGCACACACACACACACACACACACACACAGCTAGCTACGCCTAAACAATTGTTTGGTTATCCTAATAACCGAAGAGCTCCTCTACCTACAGAATAGGTCAGCTACTGAATATGCAGAATAGGAAAACTGGCTTTGTGTGGTGAAAATAATATCTAACCTATGCATATTGATGAGATAAACCCTTCGCTCATCAATCACTTCACAGTAACAAAGTCACATTAACAACACTATTTGTCACCAAGAACGATGGCTCTGGCAATTCCCTGACCTGTAAAAATAAAATGACACGCTACTTTTTAATAGAGCCTACGGGATCTAGGGCGCCATTTGGGACGTATGCCCAAGTCACTGTGAAGGCCTGAGATGAATGCATTACCCGTATAATAAATTATAACACTTCCGCTGTACTCTGGCCAATGCATATTTTATTAAACTTATATTTCAATCAATAACTTACACAGCACCACTGTCTCTGTTGAAGCCATTATACCAATATACTGCATTCAACCCGGAAATAATCTAATTTACAACACAAATGTGCTGTAATGACAGGAAAGTGGTGTCAGGGATAGAAACTTTTCTGTGGGTGCCTCCCAAATCGTACCCCATTCCCTATATAGTGCACTACGTTTGACCAGAGGCCCCCTATATAAAGAATAGTGTTGGTTAGTACCATTAGCCATCATATTTCATATTGACATCAAAACCATCCATTCAGGAGCATCTCATCTCTGCATCCCCTATTTCATATTGTTGTCTCACTATGTAGGATAGTAACAGACACTGAACACGTGGGATGTTCATGTGTTCATGCAACATGCATGTATAAATGCAACATGCAACAATTTCAAAGGTTTGAATGAGTTACAGGTCAGAAAGGAAATCAGTCAATTGAAATACGTTCATTAGGCCCTAATCTATGGATTTCACATGACTGGGAATACAGATGTTCATCTGTTGGTCACAGATACCTTAAAAGAAATATGGGCCTCAGGATCTCGTCAAAGTATTTTTGTGCATTGAAATTGCTATCGCTAAAATGCAATTGTGTTCGTTGTCTGTAGCTGTTGCCTGCCCATACCATAAACCCACCGCCACCATGGGGCACTCTGTTCACAACATTGACATCAGCAAACCGCTCACCCACACAACGCCATACACAGAATTGGGCAGTTGGACATACTGCCCAATTCTCTAAAACAACGTTGGAGGCGGCTTATGGTAGAGAAATTGACATTAAATTCTCTGGCAACAGCTCTGGTCGACATTCTTGCAGTCAGGGATTATCTTTTCAAATGAGAAATGCTATCTAACAGGGATATAAACAAATATGTGCACAACATTTGATTTGAGAGAAATAAGCAAAATTCTGGGATCTTTTATTTCAGCTCATGAAACGTAGGACCAACACTGTATATGTTGCTTTTATATGTTTATTCAGTATAGAGCATGTGAGCCAGAACAAGTGGAAAACAGAACATTCATCCCATGGGTCCTACTGTAAGAAATACAAATAATTCACTGGATGGAGAATTGCAGAGCCAGTACATGTGAGTGTAGACAGTGTATGCCTCCCGAATGGCATCATATTCCCTATGTAGTGCACTAAAGCCCTATGAGCCCTTGTCAAAAGTAGAGCACTAGATAGGGAATAAGGTGCCCTTTGGGATGCAGCCACAGAGAAAGAATGACAAGAATCTGAATTCACACACACACACACATTACTAATAAATACTCAAGAGATATATCTGTAATTTCTCCTAGAACTTAAATAGCAAAATGATTGGACCATTCATTTAGCTGGGGTTACACTTGGATATATTGAGTTAATATCCTGCTCCTCCAAGGCTCCGCTGATGGGCGGCAGGTAGTCTAGCGATTAGAGCACTGGGTAACCGAGAGGTCGCTGCTTTGAATACCTGAGCATGACAAGGTGAAAAATCTGTTGATGTGCCCTTAGGCACTTAACCCTCCAGGAGCACTGTACTACTATGGATGACCCTGTAAAACACAAGTGTCAAACTCATTCCATGGAGTGCTGAGTGTCGCTCCTCCCTTGTACTCGATTGATTGATTAATTCAAATCACGAATTAGTGAGGAACTCCTCTCACGTGGTTGTCGAGGGCTTAATTGAGGGGGTAAAAAAACACAGACACTCGACCCTCCGTGGAATGCACCTATTTGGTGAACATAAATATACATTTTTATTTGCTTACGGCACCTGGTATTCCCATTTGCTTACGGCACCTGGTCTCCCATCCCAGTACTAACAAGGCCCAATCATGAACAGGTATGTTCAGGGTGGTGTGGCCACAAGCATATTTTTTTTACCCTGTTTTCTCCCCAAATTAGGTTCCTTGGCTCATCTCTGCAACTCCTCAATGGGCGCAGGAGAGGCGAAGGTCGAGTCATGCGTCCTCTGACCCGCCTGTCCACCTACTTATCACACTGCTCTCTAACCAGGATGTCAGCCGCACCAATGTGTCAGAAAAAACACAGCTCGACTGACGACCGGCGTCAGCTTGCAGGAGCCCGGCCCTGTCACAAGGAGGCGCTAGAGCACGAAGAGCCAAGGAAAGCCCCACTGGCCAAACCCTCCCCTAGCCCGGACGGCGCTGGGGCAATTGTGCGCCATCCTATGGGGACCCCGATTCCGGCATGTTGGGATTGAACCCCAGGCTGTAGTGGAGCCTCAGGACTGCGTTGCCATGCTTTTGACAGATGCACCAACCAGGACCCCTTAAAACATATATTTTAAATATATATTTTGATACTCTTGGTGTACATCAGCCAGTCAAGACTGAGGACACATTTCAGAGAGCCGATCAGGCTGCACTAATGCTCTGGATAAGAGCATCTGCGAAATTACTCAAATGTAAATGTATTCAATTGGCTCAATTGCTCGTTCCCCTAGATACCAGGAATTGTGGGAGTAAATGCTGTATTCACGACACGAAGCACAGCCTCCGCTAATGCACCGGAACCTTCTATTTCTAATGAAAACCTTTAATGGCTATAAAACACTGCCCTGAGAAAAGTCACAATGATTCAGAAAAACGCTTTGAATTCTCACACTGGTTTTAAGTGGCAACACAACATGTTTTCTACCAAGCTCTCTGAAAGCCCAAACCACTTAAGATGCGCTAATACATCCGAGAGAAAATACAATGTGACGGATCTTTTTTGCACTACGGTGTGTTTATGCAGTTTATATCACTGTAGTGTTGAGGCACTGGGTGTCCTCTGTCCCAAATGGCACCCTATTCCCTATACAGTTGAAGTCGGAAGTTTACATACACTTAGGTTGGAGTCATTAAAACTCCTTTTTCAACCACTCCACAAATTTCTTGTTCACAAACTGTAGTTTTGGCAAGTCGGTTAAGACATCTACTTTGTGCATGACACAAGTAATTTTTCCAACAATTGTTTACAGACACATTATTTCACTTATAATTCACTATATCACAATTCCAGTGGGTCAGAAGTTTACATACACTAAGTTGACTGTGCCTTTAAACAGCTTGAAAAATTCCAGAAAATTATGTCATGGCTTTAGAAGCTTCTGATAGGCTAATTGACATCATTTGAGTCAATTAGAGGTGTACCTGTGGATGTATTTCAAGGCCTACCTTCAAACTCAGTGCCTCATTGCTTGACATCATGGGAAAATCAAAAGTAATCAGCCAAGACCACAGTTTTTTTTTTTTTGACCTCCACAAGTCTGGTTCATCCTTGGGAGCAATTTCCAAACACCTGAAGGTACCACGTTCATCTGTACAAACAATAGTACGCAAGTATGAACACCATGGGACCACGCAGCCGTCATACCGCTCAGGAAGGAGACGCATTCTGTCTCCTAGAGATGAATGTACGTTGGTGCGAAAAGTGCAAATCAATCCCAGAACAACAGCAAAGGACCTTGTGAAGATGCTGGAGGAAACTGGTACAAAAGTATCTATATCCACAGCAAAACGAGTCCTATATCGACAACCTGAAAGGCTGCTCAGCAAGAAAGAAGCCACTGCTCCAAAACCGCCATAAAAAAGCCAGACTATGGTTTGCAACTGCACATGGGGACAAAGATTGTACTTTTTGGAGAAATGTCCTTTAGTCTGATGAAATGAAAAATAGAACTGTTTGGCCATAATGACCATCGTTATGTTTGGAGGAAAAATGGGTAGTCTTGCAAAGCGAAGAACACCATCCCAACCATGAAGCACGGGGGTGGCAGCATCATGTTGTGGGGGTGCTTTGCTGCAGGAGGGACTGGTGCACCTCACAAAATAGATGGCCTCATGAGAAAAGAAAATTATGTGGATATTGAAGCAACATCTCAAGACATCAGTCAGGAAGTTAAAGCTTGGTCGCAAATGGGTCTTCCAAATGGACAATGACCCCAAGCATACTTCCAAAGTTGTGGAAAATGGCTTAAGGACAACAAAGTCAAGGTATTGGAGTGGCCATCACAAAGCCCTGACCTCAATCCTATAGACTATTTGTGGGCAGAACTGAAAAAGTGCGTGTGAGCAAGGAGGCCTACAAACCTGACTCAGTTACACCAGCTCTGTCAGGAGGAATGGGCCAAAATTCACCCAACTTATTGTGGGAAGCTTGTGGAAGGCTACCTGAAACGTTTGACCCAAGTTAAACAATTTAATGGCAATGCTACCAAATACTAATTGAATGTATGTAAACTTCTTACCCACTGGAAATGTGATGAAATAAAAGCAGAAATAAATCATTCTCTCTACTATTATTCTGACATTTCACATTCTTAAAATAAAGTGGTGATCCTAACTGACATAAGACAGGGAATTTTTACTAGGATTAAATGTCAGAAATTGTGAAAAACTTAGTTTAAATGTACTTCAACTGTATGGTGCACTACTTTTGACCAGGAACCATAGGGCTCTGGTTAAAAGTAGTGCACTATATTTGGAATCGGGAGCTATTTGGGATGCAGGCTCTGTGTTTGTGTTTCTGGCAGGAACACAAAGCCGTTTCCTATGGTGAGGATGAGTCATTTGGGGAGATTGATTGCTATGGACCGCTAGCTATGGACACAATACGGTTAGCACCTTTAAACTGACCATGAGAGGTTCCAGTGGGATGCCATTTGAGGAACTCCCGCTCAAGTTTTCCAACGGAAAAGTAGTCTTGCTCGTTATTTTTATCCTCTACAATAACATGGGTAAATGCAAGGTCAAAAACCAAACCGTCATGAAAATAAATGACACCTCTTAATTGGTGACCCAACACCAAGATTCCAAAGTCAACACCAAGATTCCAAAGTCAACACCAAGATTCACCAAAGTCAACACCAAGATTCCAAAGTCAACACCAAGATTCACCAAAGTCAACACCAAGATTCCAAAGTCAACACCAAGATTCACCAAAGTCAACACACAGATTCACCACAGTCAACACCGAGATTCACCATGAAACACTGCTTTAGACATGCATATTAGGATTTGTTCCTTTCTTTCCTAAAATCATTTTCCGTTTACATTGGAGTAGAGGATTACATAAATATCACCAATGGATGGCAAATATAGTTCATGTTCTCTATCAGTGATGTGACTTCAGTCAGAGGCTATTAGGAATTAGTGAGGAAGCTACGCTTTAGACCAGGAGACACGTTGCATTTCCCCTTTCTACTGTACCACTCAGGCACATCACGACGTCCCATCCCTCCCTGCCCAGTGTCACGGATGCGCACGAACAAACAGGCGCACTCGCACACATGCACGCGCATACACTTTGTCACAGTCACACACACATGTTAAACATGTATTGTAAATGTTTATCATCACAGTATTATGAGAGCATTTTCTAACATTCATACATTGTCACAGTCACACACACACTTTGTCAGTCTCACTCTCTCTCTCTCTCTCTCTCTCTCTCTCTCTCTCTCTCTCTCTCTCTCTCTCTCTCTCACACACACACACACACACACACCACTCCTTTGTCCTTGGCCTCCACTGCCTATTCCATTCCACACTAAGTCTTGCTTCTATTGTTCCTGATCGCGCCAATTTCCTACACAGCATGTACTAGGAAAACATCATGTCAGCCTCCCTGATATTACAGCCATATTTCTTCATTGGTAGGGCAGGACCGGGCGGGGAGCAGGGAGGAGAAGACAAGAGAGGAGTTGGAACTGCATGGGAACGGAGACTAACAACAGCCAGAGCTTCAGTCCCTAATGGCACCCTATTCCCTATGTAGTGCACTACCTTTGGTCAAAAGCAGAGCACTACATAGGGAATAGGGTGCCATTTGGGACGCGTTCAGCAACAGCACAGAGCCTCATCAGCGCTTGCTAAACCAGGAAATGGAACACAGGCAGAAAAACGAAAGCTTCAGATAACGACAGGGTAACTTCCTAGCCTTCCAGCTTTTCAATTAGAAAACGGGTCTCGGTGCACATTCCTGAGCACCACTTCATAGGCCCAGGCAGCTGAGTCATCAGACAGCCATGTTTTAAAGTTCATTAGGGCCGTATGGTCACTCTGTTAAACTCTTGTTACTCTCTCACCTCGGGAAACAATGAATGAAGAAATGCAGCAACAACAGAAAAGGCTTGAGTCGGTTCTTCTGATTTGATACTGGGGAGGAAATTCTAACATTACATAATGCTCCAAATCAAATATGAATGGCTCTTTCCTGATTTTCTCCGATCAGATTGACAACAAGATATGTTTTGATCAGTATACTGGCAAAAGCACATCTACTTCACCACTTCAGTGGAAAGAACAGAAGTCCCAATGGGGAAGAATATCACTAAGGAAACAAACTGGAAAAGCACAAGGTCTCTGTCTTCTGGCGATAAAAGAAATAGTAGAGACTCTCTCAGAGACAGAGAACAGGTTGTGCAGGTTTCCAAACATAACAATACACTTCCCAAAATGAATGGGTAACAGTTATGCTAACCTGGAGCTCCATTTGA
The DNA here is from genome assembly GCF_016432855.1 of Salvelinus namaycush. Taxonomy (NCBI): domain Eukaryota; kingdom Metazoa; phylum Chordata; class Actinopteri; order Salmoniformes; family Salmonidae; genus Salvelinus; species Salvelinus namaycush. The sequence goes on from NC_052325.1 coordinate 42,194,327, forward strand.
GCAGGTAAACCAGAGGCAATGGAGACAGGTTCAAATTACTCCTAGGCTGCGGCCTAAATATCCCATAGGCACATAGGCCTCTGTTCAAAAGTAGTCCACCAGGGAATATGATGCCTTTTGGGATACATCTCCTGTCTGCCCAGTGTACTTGAAAGATTTGAGCCTCTGCTCAGTCAGGTTTTTCCCATTCAGACAAACCTCGCAATGAGCAGAGAGAGAGCATAGCAGAGAGCAGTGTAATGTGATTTTGTGATGAGCTGGTCACTTCCTGGTGCAGCAGAGGTAAGCAGATACTGATCCACCCTAGTACCAGGCAGGGATGCATCCCTATTCCCTATATAGTGTAACACTTTTGACCGGGCCAAGAGGGAGACCCATAGGGTGCTGGTCAAAAGTAGTGCACTATATAGGGGACAGGGTTTGATTTGGGATCCAGACCAGTTCCCCTGACATCTCAAGGCAAGACAAGGGCACAATCCAGTAACACCAGCAGCCTCTGAATCCGTTTGTGTCCCAAATGGCACCGATGGGCCCTGGTCAAAAGTAGTGCACTAAATAAGGAATAGGCTGCAATTTGGGATGCAGACAGTGTCAGGATGAGAGGTGGTACTGGACAGAACAAGGCGCCAGCCACCGCTCCAGCCTCACAAGCAGGCACCAAGAGCAAGACAGGAGGCACACTAACAACATTGATAACCAGAAAGGCTTTGGGGGGACAATGGCAGGCACACTTTAGTTACTGTCCCCCTACCTGAGCAGAGAGGAGAGCCCGGTAGCCCGCAAGATTAGAAGGAAGCTCCATAAGGTAATGAATTAATTATTCCGGGTTCACACGATTGACATTTCTTGTTTTTCTATTTGACCTTCATTTTCAATGGATGATGGTGGGGCGCCATAGAGCGCTCGATATTAAGACAGGGGATATGTCCTAAATGGCACCCTATTCCTTATTTAGTGCACTACCTTTGACCAGGGCCCACACAGTAGGTTACCCATAGGGCTCTGGTCAAAAGTAGGGGCTCTGATCGGGGTGGCAGGTAGCCTCAAGGTTAGAGTGTTGGGCCAGAATCCAAAAGGTTGCTGGTTCAAATACTGGAGATGGCAAGGTTAAAAAAAAGAAAAATCTGTCGCTGTGCCCTTGAGCAAGGCACGTAACCCTAATTGCTCCAGGGCAGCTGTACGATGGTGGCCGTGACCCCACTCCCTGCTGGTGTCTCAGGGGGATTTAGGACACGCAAAAAAAAAAATCCATTACACACATGTGTGTGTAATAGGACAAATACAAGCACCCCCAAAATGATTATAAGTAGGGCACTATATAGGGAATAGGGTGCCATTTGGGATGTGGATAGAGATAAAGCCCATTTCTCAGAGTATCATGGTCCTGGTTTGTTTGTGTTCTTTTCTGAAGTCTCAGACTGAGAAGGAATGCCAGCAGGCGTGAGTGTGTCGACACTCTCTGAGGTCAGTCATTCAGCCTCTCAGTGTGGAGGGAAATCTGAGAGCACGAACACCCCTGCTTGACCAAATCTCCCCTGAGAGGAGGACATAGGGCAAACATGCACAAACACAAAAATATCTGTGCGCGCACGGACACACACACACGTCTTTAGTGAGTGTGAGTGTGTGAGAGAGAGAGAGAGAGAGAGAGAGAGAGAGAGAGAGAGAGAGAGAGAGAGAGACATTCGTCCTGGCCAGGCCCAGTGTGTTACAGCAGCAGTAGGGATAGAGGTCATGTGTCACCCCTGCTTAAACCATTAACACTGATGTCCCTGACCTGTCAGCCAGCACACAGACAAATGCACACACACTCTCACGCACACACAAACCACACACGCACACTTCAATGGACCTCCAATGGGATGTTTATACCTCAGGAACAAAATTCACACGCGCAAGACGCTCACACATGCTCACAAACACCCACACTGACTGGGAACTTGGAAGTGATGTGGCTCTCTCTCCCAATGCTTCTGTTGTACTGCAATCAAAGGCTGATTGGAGATTGAGGGGGCAGACTACTGAGGCTCAGCAGTGCATCATGAATTCTGACACATCCGTCAGTCGTGATGAAGACAGTCTTTCATCCTGCACTGGAGACTGCGAGATGATCTGTGTCCCAAATGGCACCCTATTCCCTATTTAGTGCACTAATTCTGAACAAGGCACATAGGTAGGCCCATAGCACTTGTCAAAAGTAGTGTACTACAGTATATGGGGAATAGGGTCCCATTCGAGATATAGCCATGGAAATCCCCAATTAGCCTATATGACCCGGGGGACATGTTGGACACTTCGTGACAGAGTGCGCATTGGAACCTACCCAGGTCCAAGGCTGTCCAAAATGGCACCCTATTCCCAATATAGTGCATTACTTTTGACCCTATCTGCCCTCAAGGAATAGGCCTAACAGATGAACAAGAGGCACATATAGGCCCATGGCATTATGAGAAGCATTCATTTACATGGTCCGTAAGTTCCAACATATTTGGCCCTAATGAATACTCTGAGGTAAAAGACACTTCACCAGCACTAATTACCAGTAAGGAAGTATTCATAGGAAGCTGAGCAGTGCCGACGCTGCTCTGTATGCAGCTTATATCAACGAGCCAAAACCAAGGAAACCGAGGCTGTGTTTCAAATGGCACCCTTATTCCTGATATAGTGCACTACTTTAGACCAGGCCCCATAGGGCTCTGGTCAAATGTAGAGCACTACATTGGGGATAGGGTAACATTTGGGATTCAGCATTACACTCAGAAAAAGGGGTTCCAAAAGGGGTCTTCGGCTGTTCCCATAGGGGAAGCCTTTTTGGTTCCAGGTAGAACCCTCTGTGGAAAGGGTTCTACATTGAACCCAAAAGGATTCTACAAGAAACAAAAAGGGTTCTACCTAGAACCAAAAATAGTTCTTCAAAGGGTTACTCTATTGGAACAGCCAAAGAACCCATTTAGGTTCTAGACGTAACCTTTTTAGCTGACAATTCACTGAGTAATGAATGTGAAATGAATGGGACAAAGCTCCCCACACACACTTCCTGAGAGCAGATTACGGAAGTGTCCTGCTGAAGGCTATCTCAAGGTTTCTGGCCCAAGACCTCGGCCTCATGGCCCATTGCTCTCCATGACTGACCGTCACTGTAAATGATTCCTGCTTGTAACCTATTCCCTACATAGTGCACTACTTTTGATCAGAGCCCTATACGCCCTGGTCAAAAGTAGTGAGCTACAGTGCTTTGCAAAAGTATTCACCTTCTGTTGCCGTTTTTCCCTATTTTGTTTCATTACAACCTGTAATTTAAATGTATTTGTATTTCATGTAATGGACATACACAAAATAGTCCAAATTGGTGAAGTGAAATTTAAAAAATAACTTGTTTCAAAAAATTCTAAAAAATTCTAAACGGAAAAGTGGTGCGTGCATATGTGTTCACCCCCTTTGCTATGAAGCCCCTAAATAAGATCTGGTGCAGCCAATTACCTTCAGAAGTCACATAACTAGTTAAATAAAGTCCACCTGTGTGCAATCTAAGTGTCACATGATCTGTCACATGATCTCAGTATATATACACCTGTTCTGAAAGGCCCCCGAGTTTGCAACACCACTAAGCAAGGGGCACCACCAAGCAAGCGGCACCATGAAGACCAGGGAGCTCTCCAAACAGGTCAGAGACAAAGTTGTGGAGAAGTACAGATCAGGGTTGGGTTAGAAAAAAATATCTGAAACTTTGATCATCCCACGTAGCACCATTAAATCCATTATTAAAAAATTGAAAGAATATGGCACCACAACAAACCTGCCAAGAGAGGGCCGCCCACCAAAACTCACGGACCAGGCAAGTAGGGCATTAATCAGAGAGGCAACAAAGAGACCAAAGATAACCCTGAAGGAGCTGCAAAGCTCCACAGTGGAGATTGGAATATCTGTCCATAGGACCACTTTATTCAGTACACTCCACAGAGCTGGGCTTTATTTTACCCTTTATTTTACTAGGCAAGTCAGTTAAGAACAAATTCTTATTTTTAATGACGGCCTAGGAACAGTGGGTTAACTGCCTGTTCAGGGGCAGAACGACAGATTTGTACCTTGTCAGCTCAGGGATTTGAACTTGCAACCTTTCGGTTACTAGTCCAACGCTCTAACCACTAGGCTACCCTGCCGCCCCGTGGCCTGAAAAAAGCCATTACTTAAAGAAAAAAATAAGCAAACACGTATGGAAGAAGGTACTCTGGTCAGATGAGACTAAAATTGAGCTTTTTGGCCATGAAGGACAATGCTGTCTGGCGCAAACCCAACACCTCACATCACCCCGAGAACACCATCCCCATATTTTTCATCGCCAGGGACTGGGAAACTGGTCAGAATTGAAGGAATGATGGATGGCGCTAAATACAGGGAAATTCTTGAGGGAAACCTGTTTCAGTCTTCCAGAAATTTGAGACTGGGACGGAGGTTCACCTTCCAGCAGGACAATGACCCTAAACATACTGCCAAAGCAACACTCGAGTGGTTTAAGGAGAAACATTTAAATGTCTTGGAATGGCCTAGTCAAAGCCCAGACCTCAATCCAATTGAGAATCTGTGGTATGACTTAAAGATTGCTGTACACCAGCGGAACCCATCCAACTTGAAGGAGCTGGAGCAGTTTTGCCTTGAAGAATGGGCAAAAATCCTAGTAGCTAGATGTGCCAAGCTTATAGAGACATACCCTAACAGACTTGCAGCTGTAATTGCTGCAAAAGGTGGCTCCACAAAGTATTGACTTTGGCGGGGTGAATAATTATGGTGAATAATTATGCACGCTCAAGTTTCATGTTTTTTTGTCTTATTTCTTGTTTGTTTCACCCCAAAAAATATTTTGCATCTTCAAAGTGGTAGGCATGTTGTTTAAATCAAATGATACAACCCCCCCAAAATTCTATTTTAATTCCAGGTTGTAAGGCAACAAAATAGAAAAAATGCCAAGGGGGGTGAATACTTTCGCAAGCAAAGTATTCAGGGTGCCATTTGGGACGCAGTCAGTGGGGTCAGCAGTAGCACCAGCAGAGGCTCGGACAATCGTGGAATTGTTCCACAGATATTAGGCTACTGATCCTTGTCTTTATCACGTGGAACAATGGGCAAATAGGTCAGAGGAGAGTGTTTACTATGCCAAGGAACAATGGCATGTTTTTAGTTAGGGCACCGACAGCAACGGTTCAGCGCCACACTCACTCATCTCGATGTGGGAAAGGGAAGTCTTAGGGTGTCAGTTCAGAGTACAACCATTTTACAAGACGTACAAATACACACACGCAGACAGACTGACAGAAAGAGACACACGCAGACAGACCGACAGAAAGAGACAGACAGACACACGCACACACACTGAGATACATGTCTAACCACTCATCCTTTCCATCCCGTGTACTAGACATTTTCAGACACTGCATAAAACTGAAACAGTGTGATATTTCTGGATGCAACTCAACTGCATACAGAAGCAGGATCATCTCCAGATTCAAGTGGTCAAATGGCAGTCTATTGCCTACATTGTGCACCACTTTTGACCAGAGTCATATGGGTCCTGGTAAAACGTAGAGCACTATATGGCATAGGAAGCCATTTGGGATGCAGACCAGGTGCTATGTTCCTAATGTAATGTGATGCCTTCATTTCAGGAACTGTAATTACCCATTGTTCAAATCCATTTATAACCTTCCACTCTCAGCATTTAATTGCTTCAGCCTTATTAAAATTTGATTCATTGAGTTTACTTTGGGGAAATTGGTGGTGATTACAGATATGATATATTCTCTGACAGGGAACCATCCTTTCACACTTTTAGAAAGTTACTCAGGAGAAAATGACACTGCAAGTTTGGCGTGAAGTTGTTGCTGTAGTAGTATTCTGCAGTGTAACTGGTTAAAATAACATGAATCATAGAGTTTTACAGATGGCAGAATGAACCTTGTTTGGTGTTGTCAACATCATAATAGCAGCAGAGATGCCTGTTTTGAATTAAAAAGAAAGCTAGCCTCAGGTTAGACAACCTCTCCATTCTTTCTCTCGTGTGTGTGTGTGTGTGTGTGTGTGTGTGTGTGTGGGTGCGTGCGTGCGTGTGTGGCCAGTCACTGAGAGGGGATTGCCATGGAAATCTTTCATTGACATACTAGCTTCCTGGCCTGAATGGCTAACATGGAAAAGGATAAATCGATACAGCAATATTGCGGAAAGGGCAGCATCATATTTAACATATGCACAAAGGACTAATAGAAAGCAGAGCAAAACAGAGGTGGAACCTTTTGAGGTAATTCAATCTTTTCAGTCTGGAAAAACATCAGGGCTTGATGGTGTACCAGTAGAAGTATATCAGACCTTTTTTGATGTACTCAAAGACCCATTATTAGCATGTTTGAATTACTCCTATAAAATTGCTAGACTTTCAGGTTCTCAACAAGGTGGTCTGATTTCATTACTACTGAAACAGAGTATAAAGATCCAGTCCATTTAAAAAACTGGAGGCCTCTTACACTTCGATGATGTGATGCGGAAATCCTGGTGAAATGCATGGCACACTCAATGAGGAAACTGCGTGGCAGGCTGACCACCTGTTATGCGAGTGCAGCAAGGAGCCAAGGTAAGTTGCTAGCTAGCATTAAACGTATCTTATAAAAAACAAATCAATCTTCACATAATCACTAGTTAACTACACATGGTTGATGATATTACTAGTTTATCTAGCGTGTCCTGCGTTGCATATAATCAATGCGGTGCCTGTTAATTTATCTTCGAATCACAGCCTACTTCGCCAAACGACTGATGATTTAACAAAAGCACAATCTTGCATGAATGTACCTAACCATAAACATCAATGCCTTTCTTAAAATCAATACACAGAAGTATATATTTTTAAACCTGCATATTTAGTTAAAAGAAATTCATGTTAGCAGGCAATATTAACTAGGGAATTTGTGTCACTTCTCTTGCGTTCATTGCACGCAGAGTCAAGGTATATGCAACAGTTTGGGCCGCCTGGCTCGTTGCGAACTAATTTGCCAGAATTTTACATAATTATGACATAACACTGAAGGTTGTGCAATGTAACAGCAATATTTAGACTTAGGGTTACCACCCGTTCGATAAAATACGGAACGGTTCCGTATTTCACTGAAAGAATAAACATCTTGTTTTCGAAATGATAGTTTCCGGATTTGACCATTTAATGACCAAAGGCTCGTATTTCTGTGTGTTATTATATTATAATTAAGTCTATGATTTGATATTTGATAGAGCAGTCTGACTGAGTGGTGGTAGGCAGCAGCATGCTCGTAAGCATTCATTCAAACTTTACTGCGTTTACCAGCAGCTCTTAGGAATGCTTGAGGCACAGCCCTGTTTATGACTTCAAGCCTATCAATTCCTGAGATTAGGCTGGCAATACTAAAGTGCCTATTAAAACATCCAATAGTCAAAGGTATATGAAATACAAATGGTATAGAGAGAAATAGTTGACACATCATAATTCCTTGAATAACTACAACCTAAAACTTCTTAACTGGGAATATTGAAGAATTGGGAATACTAAACCACCAGCTTTCCTATGTTCTGAGAAAGGAACTTAAACGTTAGCTTTTTTACATGGCACATATTGCACTTTTACTTTCTTCTCCAACACTGTGTTTTTGCATTATTTTAACCAAATTGAGCATGTTTCATTATTTATTTGAGACTAAATAGATTTTATTTATGTACTATATTAAGTTAAAATAAAAGTGTTCATTCAGTATTGTTGTAATTGTCATTATTACAAGTATATATATAAGTATAAGTGTTTATATAAGTGTGTATATATATATAAGTATTTTTTTTAATTGTCCGATTAATCGGTATCGGCTTTTTTTGGTCCTCCAATAATCGTTGAAAAATCATAATCGGTCGACCTCTACTAATTACAGTATGGAAATCCCAACTAAATGTTTGCCAGCTAGATCTCTTATAACTATTAAGTTAACTGTCTTAAATGTGCTAAATGCTCTGCAGTTGTGCATTTGGTTTGCTAATTTAGTAACTAGTTAGCAATCTAGCTAAGTGGTTAGCTTCTTCCAAACTCAAGCATTCACTTGGTAACAGCTGAGAATCCCTTCCTGGATCAAGAGCCTTGCTGTCTAATATTTGTTTTGTGCATGCAGCAAACTGTGAGTAGCATTTTTGAGTTACTTGTATACTTGTATAGCTTTGGTCAGAGACTGTATAATGTTCTCTTTAGCATTTAGTTTAGCATTTAGCATTCTCTACGGGATTTTACATATACTTATTAGCATTGCTAACTTTTGGGTATGACAATCTGTATACCGCCCAAGCCTAATCTCCAGCAGTTACTGCAGTTCTACTGAGGGAAATATCTGACATCAATGTCTTCTCCCTGACCTCATAAACTCACTAGGATTTATTCCACTGAGATCGTGTGAGAGCAGCACACCTCCGAGGCATTCTTTGAGGATTCTCATCGTAACCTGTCTGTGCTGTGCTTATGAATTGGTGCGTGATACATGGCACTACCGTGTAACAATGGCTGCCTCCCCCATAGGGTTCTGGTCAAAGTAAGCCACTATATAGGGAACAGGGTGCCATTTGGGATGCAGCCAATGTAATGAGAAAACCAAACCCAACAACTCCATGAATTTGTTTATTAAATGTGACCGGGAGACCCATGAGGTGGCGCACAATTGTCCCAGCGTCGTCTGGGTTAGGGGAGGGTTTGTCCGGCTGGGATGTTCTTGTCCCATCGCACTCTAGCGACTCCTTGTGGCGGTCGGGCGCATGCATGCTGACTTCGGTCGCCAGCTGTATGGTGTTTCTTCCGACACATTGGTGCGGCTGCCTTCCGGGAGCAGTGTGTCAAGAAGCAGTGCAGCTTGGCGGGGTCATGTTTCGGAGGACGCGTGGCTCTCAACCTGGTCAGTACTGGAGTTGCAGCGATGGGTCAAGACTGTAACTCCCAAATGGATATCACGAAATTGGGGAGAAAAATGGTTAAAAAGTACAAAGAAAAATGAACAAATAAAGTGTATTTTAGTGAATTATGCATCCCAAATGGCACCCTATTCCCTATATGGTATACTACTTTTGACCAGATCCCTGTGAAAAGTAGTGCACTAAATAGGGAATAGGGTACCATTTGGGATTCAAAGATTGTATGTATTCGTTATATTTCTATCTGCAATGATTAGAATCAAAACAACAATTCACCTTGCTGAATATCGGTTTCTCCTGTTTGTTTTGTTATGTTTACTAAACATGAAGAACACCTTCCTAATATTGAGTTGCACCCCCCTTTTGCCTTCAGAACAGCCTAAATTCGTCAGGGCAAGGACTACATAAGATGTCGAAAGCGTTCCACAGGGATGCTAGCCCATGTTGACTCAGACAGCTCCTGCGTGTGTAGCTATCCCCCATCTTGCAAGGCGCTTGGCCACACAGCTTCATTGGATTTGTGACAGTGCTCTAACAGATTCAATGGTTACTAGTTCTCTTTATGAAACACCGCTTTATAATGACTGATTTTCATACAAATAAATATCTTTACACTAAGGGAAGTGCTTTCTAATGACACTGTGAGATCGGACCGTATACACCAGGTCTCTTTTGAGGAAACGAGGAAGCAGTAAACCAAGCCATGTGGGAAAAAAATAAACATGAAAGTGTTCAAGTGAACTGCGGGCAAGACGCTGACAGACACAGATTCACAAAAAAGACGCACACACACACAAAGCTCAGCGTATCATCACCAAAAACACACACACATGTGCACATGGTATCCAGCAGCATGAAGCACCTCGGGGGAATGTTGTGTCAGTCTGGGCTGCAACCAATTTCTCATCCCTCTACTCCGATGTGTCATACTGGAGAACGAAGGGTTCCGTCCCAAATGGCACCCTAAGCCCTATATAGCGCACTACTTATGACCAGGGCCAATAGGGATCTGGTAAAAAAAAAAAACAGCGCACTAAGTGGGGAATAGGGTGGCATTTGCGACGCAATCTAGACACAAAGATGACAGACAGCTCAGACCTAAACTACTCAGGCTGTGTGTATTTAGTGCTGTCAGACAGAGCCATAACTAGTCTCTTCTCAGAGTTTCCCCTAGGTACAGATCTAGGATCAGCTTCCCCTCCCCAATCCTAACCTTAACCATTGGTGGTGAAAACAAAAAATGGACCCAAGATCAGCATCTAGGGGCAACTTCACCCTACTCCGCTGTGACCGCATTACTGTGAGGAGAGCTTTGCTCACTCCCTGCCTCCTCAGTTTTTAACGTTGTGCCTATAAAAACAATGTTTATGCAGTACTGACTACTCACACAGTGTAGTGTTCCACAATGTAAGGTGATATTACTATGTTTCAATCACAACACTGTCAGGGCATCGCTCCATTCAATTGTGTTATAATGCATAAATACTCTCAGTCAGAGGGGATTGGAGGGACGCCATGTGCGACTGACGTGTTTTCCGTTTGCTCCCGTGGTATTTTTAAAGTTTATGTGAATTTTGCAGCAGAACCGTATTTATTTTCATATATTATTTTGGTGATCCCTTCCCGTAAAAACCAAGACTACTTTACTTCCAAATATCAGCATGTCGACGAAACATAAGGCCAAAAGCATGACTTTGAGAAAACCCGGCCTACAAGACACACTCTCATCACCGCCCTCCCCTGAGCCTGACGGCCCGGGGACTGATACTTTACCCGGGGGGGCGGCTTGGCCTGGCGGCGCTGAAGTGAACATTCTCGAGGCCATCAAACTACTACGCTCTGAGATAGTTGAAATGAAAACGGAGGTGGTTGCTACGATTGAGGCCCGAATAAAGGAGGTTTCTGATACTTTAAAAGCAGATCTAACCATCCTGCGGAACGAGACGGTGCCGGCAATCGCATCACTCAAAACAACAATGGAGTCGCACACTACAACGATTGCAGCACTGGAGACCTTTGCTACAAATGTCTCCGACTTAACTACATCCCTGGAGGCTGACGTGAAACGCCTAGCTGCGGATTTGAAAAAGGTGAAGGAGAGCTGTGTAAGTTTGGAGGGATTCTCTCGCCGCAATAACCTGAGACTTGTATCAGTCCCAGAGTCAGCGGAAATGCCTCGCGCCACGGATTTCGTTTCTGGGCTGCTGAAGGATGTTCTTGCCTTAGATGAAAAGCCCCTGATTGATCGTGCCCACCGGTCGCTGCGCCCAAAGCCCCGGGATGGGGAGAGGCCCCGTGACATAATTCTTCGAGTGCACTTTTTCCATGAGAAGATGGAGATTCTCCGACGAGCCCGCAATACCACTCTGAGCTTTCAAGGACAGAGCTTCTCCATCTACCAGGACTACTCCCCCACTGTTTCCAGGCAGCGCGCAGCTTTCGGACAGGCCAAACGACTACTTCGGGACCATCCAGGTGTGAAGTACGGACTGCGATTCCCGGCCCGTTTATGGCTATCTCATGATGGTAAAGACTACACATTTGAATCTCCGGATGAGGCTCTCTCTCACATTCAACGTCACATCAAGAAGTCTTGAACTTGCTCATAGTTCAGCAACTGTTGCTTGCGAACTGTGGATAGTAAGTAACCCACCTGTGGTACAATTATGTTTAGCTACAACATGCTAATTTTGTATAGTTGGGGAGTTGGCGTACCCATTCAGGCTTATTTGATGTGATCTAATGTTTTGATCATCTAGTGTGCTTGCCTTACAAGCATTCAGTCATTTTAATTTCATTGTATTGCGGTTTTACTATACTCCTGTGTTTTCTAGGCTGTCTTGCTCACCTATTCAGTTTGTTTACATAGTGTCTCAGTGACTCAAAATATTCTTGGTTATTTGCTTACTGCATCCGTTTGCATTGACCCAGCAAACAGTAAATGCTTCCCGAGGCGACACGTTTTTTGGGGTCTTCACTTAAATTTTAAAAGTTCTGAGCGTCATTTATGCCCAGCAAGCGTTCAACGTTGCGCACACGTAGTTTTTTGGTCTTGGTTGTAAGCTGTCTCAGCATTCAACTAGACAACTATTATAATAATAATAATTATTATTATTTTTGATTGTCTTACTACGATTTCCTTACTTCAAATTAGGTTTTCGGCTGAGAGCCTTTATACATTCTATTTATTTTCTTTATTTTCTCTCTCAAATGCCTGTTATAAGACTGGGAATATAATTATATACAAGTGGTGCTTTTGTAATTTCGTCTGCACAAGGGATTCACTTTAATTTTTTTTATTTAAAAAATGATTATCTCTTTTTGCTGTTTGATCCACTAACAAAACACGACTTTAAAGAGCGGGACTGTGGGTTTAGGTTTAAGACCGCACTCTCACAGACATACTGTGCGAAGAGAACATGTTCTATTTAGGCTTGTACCTCGTTTGGGGAGGTACTGTCTGGGATGGGGGGAGGGGGTGGGGGGAGGGGTTGAATTGTTCAGTTCTAATGTTGTCATTCTGTCTTTTTTGTTTTTTTTTCTGTACTTTTTCCAAACATCTACCACCGTACATTATTACTCTGAGACAAGTTATTCTGGGGTTTTTGGGCGCTCATTGCTTTTCCATTCTATGCTCTAATGACAGGGTTGTATAACGGGAATGCCCAGAGGGGCCGAAACAATGCGATCAAGTACATTTCGTGGAACACCAAAGGGGTTAATAACCCAGTGAAGCGTAAGAGGGTGTTGACACACTTAAAGGGTTTGAATGCAAGGACGTTTTCTGGTCTGCTTTGCCCATTCTTGTCTCGACTATTTGCAGAGTGCCTTAATACCTCAAAGCTACCGCCTAGTCTTTATCAGGCTTCAATTTCATTACTATTAAAGAAAAACAAAGACCCCCTGGAATGTGGATCCTATCGCCCAATCTCGCTTTTAAACTGTGATTACAAAATCCTAGCCAAGCTTTTAGCCATCCGTATGGAAGGCTCGCTGCATCAAGTAATACACTCTGACCAGACTGGCTTTGTGAGAAATAGGCATTTGTTTTTCAATATTAGGCGCCTTATGCATATACTGTACTCCCCTGCGTCGGAGGACCCAGAGGTGGTGGTCTCACTTGATGCAGAAAAAGCGTTTGACCGCGTTGAGTGGGATTACCTAACAGCTACCCTTTATAGATTTGGCTTTGGCCCCAAATTCATTGCGTGGATAAAGATTCTTTATTTTTCCCCCATGGCTTCGGTACGGACTAACAACTTGTCCTCTGACTATTTTCCCTTGCACCGTGGATCCAGACAGGGCTGTCCACTCTCCCCCTTGTTGTTTGCTTTGGCAATCGAACCTCTCGCCATTGCACTACGCTCTAATGATGCCATTCAAGGAATAATCCAGACGGGATCAGAGCAGAAAGTCTCGCTATATGCGGATGACCTCCTTTTGTTTATCTCTAACCCTGATACCTCATTGCCACGCGCCTTATCTGTTCTTAAAAGGTTTGGATCAATCTCAGGGTACAAGCTGAATCTAGGCAAGAGTGAGCTTTTTCCTGTAAACAAGGCTGCTTTAAAGTGCTCTTTTACAAGTTCTCAGTTTAGGATTGTCCGGGATCAATTCACCTACTTGGGAGTTAAAGTGACAAGGAAATATTCAAATCTGTTTCAGGAAAACTTGGTTGCTCTAGCAGACAGTTTGAAACAATCTTTTACTTTTTGGAATGCGCTACCTCTTTCTCTTATCGGAAGGATTAATGTCATTAAAATGAGTGTGTTGCCCAAATTTCTATATTTATTTCAATGTTTACCCATTTTTATTCCAAAATCTTTTTTTATTTCACTGGATCAAACATTCATGCATTTTATTTGGGATGGCAAGGTACCACGGATTGGTAGAAAACATTTACAGAAGCCTAAGTCATTGGGGGGTTTAGCTCTACCAAATTTTCAGACATACTATTGGGCTGCAAATTTCAGAGCCCTTCTGTACTGGCTGCAGACTGATCCTACTGGCCCTAGACCAATCTGGGTCCAGATGGAGTCTGAATCGTGTAAACCTGCTGCACTTTCTTCTGTGTTGTGCTCGTCTCTCCCAGTGTCCCTAGGCAAAAGGTGTGTCAACCCAATTGTAAAGCAGTCTCTTAAAATTTGGAATCAGTTCCGTTTAGCCTTTGGCCTCCGAGGCTTTTCTCTATCAGGCCCAATCAATCAGAACATTTTATTTCCTCCATCTTTGAATGATGGGGCTTTTGGCATCTGGCACTCACTAGGCCTCTCCTCACTAGCCCAATTATTCTTTGATGATACATTTGCCTCTTTTGCTCAGCTACAGGAAAGGTTCAACCTCCCCCAATCCCACTTTTTCCGCTATCTCCAGACTAGGAACTTTGTCAGAGCTAACACACCTGAATTTCCCCATAGGCCTGTGAATACAGCTATAGAGAGCATCCTGGAGCTGAACAAGCTTCCTAGGGGCGCAATTTCAGATGTATATGCAATCATTCATGACTTACAGAACCCTTCTTTGGTGCCTTTAAAGACTCGATGGGAAAAGGATTTGGGGGAGGAACTTGGGGAAGACACCTGGGAATCTGTGCTGCGCAGGGTGCATTCGTCCTCTTTTAGCACTAGACACAGCCTCATTCAATTCAAGGTGGTTCACCGTATCCACTGGTCTGGGGCCAGACTTGGAAGAATATTCTCTGATTTTGATCCTACCTGTGTCAGATGTAAAATTGAACCAGCCACACTGTTGCATATGTTCTGGAGCTGTCATAAACTGTCAGGTTTCTGGGAATTAATATTTAAATGTTTCTCTGATATATATAACACTGTTATAGATCCCTCTCCCCTTACAGCCCTTTTTGGAGTACTGCCCATAGGCACCCCCCTGTCAAGAATCCAGTCGGACACTGTTGCTTATACAACTCTTTTAGCTAGACGGCTAATACTACAGAACTGGAAGATGGCAGCTCCCCCATCTTATAAATATTGGGTGAGAGATGTGTTGTGCTCTCTGAAACTAGAAAAAATTAAATTCAATTCACGTGGGAACCCCAAACTGTTTAATGAGGCTTGGGCTCCATTCCGGTCTTACTTTAAACAGTCCATCCTCTGATGGCATTCCTATTCAAACCAAAATAAGTCTGTATTTGACCCCCCTGTGACTTAGAGGTTGGATGAGCATTTCTCTGTGTTTTTTTCTGGGGTGGGGGTGGGGGGCATTAAGGTTGATGTGCTTATTGATTGTGACCTGCGGATGCCTTGTTCATCTTGCCCGGGCAGAGACTAAGGTGTGAGCTTGTTTTTCCCAGTTATTTTTATTTTTTAATTCTGTTCACGCCTACATAAAATTATTATTATTCATTTTTTATTTTAAAGCATTGTAAACTTTTTATTTTTGGTCCAGTGGATGGTTGGTCTGTGGCCTTGACTGTCTGTGAGTGGTTGCATTTCTCCACCCCATCCCTTGACTGTTTACAGGAACAATGGTGAGGTGTTTGCTCTGTCCCTATACTATAGATTGCCCTTTAACCTTTTGTAGCCTTCTGCCTGGTGTGTTTAACTTGTCTAAAGTATGGTATCTTTAAAGTTATTTTTTTTATATGTATTATTTGTATTTTTTTCTAGTTGAGTATATTATTTATATTGCTTTGTCTTGTCTGTGTGTGTGTAAAACTTAATAAACAGAGTTTTCAAAAAAAAAAATACTCTCAGTCATACAATGTAGAGACGGGTTCGCTGACAACGTCACGAAAACGATGCACACGCTTCAATGGGGCAGAAGGCCGTGGGTTGTGATTCTGAATGGCCAGATAGCTAGCAACAATGACGAGAAGCTGCCATCTGGGAAATCGTAGGTGGCTTGTTTCGGCTCGTTTATCTTGTTCTTTGTATCATGTCTTGTTTTGAGGTGTTTTGACTGACGTCTATACTAATATGGCAAAAATTCACTAGCTAGCTAACCAACAACTGTAACGACATATTTGAGAGACAAGTGCTCATTGTGAAAATGTATTCATGTTTTCAATAAACATTGGAGACAAAATATAGTTTACATGTTGTCAACAATCTAAGCCAACCCCGTCTGTTTTTCCCCATAGTTGCGCACACGTCAGTTTTGTTGCTAAACAACCAACCTGTCTATAAAAAATGAGAATTTTAAAAAAACATACAGGTTGTTTGGTTGCTTTCACATAAGGCATCACACCATTGTACATCCAGCAGAGGAGAGAGCTAGGCTGAGCTGTTGCTAAGAGACATAGCAAGCCTTAGAGCTAAGTGCTCACTGACTTGATTATTGGAAAGACCCCAAAGTAAGATAGATCAAAAGGGAAGGGGGGGGGAGAGGGGAGGGAGGGAGAGAGGGGAGGGAGGGAGGAAAATATAAAATAATATTCCAGAAGCAGTAAAACAGAAGAGGACTGGCGATAAGAGTGATAGCTGGGATCTGGGGGCATAGCTGGTCCTTTTAGAGCGGCAGAAAGCCCAGACACTGACAGATGACGGGTAAACAATAGACAGAGGTAAGGGCTGTGGGGAGGAGAGGAGGAGACATGGCCAGGATCATTACGTCAGCCATCCAACAGGAGGACATGAAAAGCGTCCCAAATGGCACCCTATTCCCTACTGCTTTTTACCAGAGCCCTATGGGTCCTGGTCAAAAGTAGTGCACTATAAAGGGAATAGGGTGCCATTTGGGACGCAAACATGATCAATGAGAGGACAATGGGAGAGAGAAAAAATAGAGCGAGTGAGAGGGAGAGAGGCAGGACGCCAGAGTCCCTCCCCTCCCCTGGGACTGCCAGCCAGCCAGCTAGCCCACCAGCACCAGCTCTCTCTGTCTGTGTCTCCCTGATAGGACTACAACAATTGACACCGCACGCCCTGCTGATGGATTGAATTATTTCTCGCGCCGGCTCTCTAAATTAGCTTAATGTGTTTCTGGCTGGCGAGCAGAACACACAGCGGACGGTGGGACACAACAAGCCGGTGGGCCTCGTTTAGCGCATTAGCAGAGCAGGCAGAAGAGCGGAGACACACAGGGCTGTAGATTGCAGTAATAAGGCATGAGAGGACACTCACACATACATACAGCTGGTGCCCAAGCCTCGTCCCAAATGGCACCGTATTCCCTATATAGTGCACTACTTTTGACCAGAGCCCTATTGGCCTTCCTATGGGCCCTGTTCAAAAGTAGTGCACTAAATAGGGAATAGGGTGCCATTTGAGACACAGACCAGGCCATGCTTTCTTTTTACAGTACTGGGATGTCCTTATCCCATTTACATTTTTTCATTATTGAGAAAACAAATTTTACTCACAGGACTGTGCCCACTATTCCAAATATCACATTTTTCATACTACAGAAAGTGTGTTTTGTCTTTGAGCAGTGCAGAGGTTTAAGAGGTCCTCCTCAAAAACAATGTGCCCCGGGCTGTAGACTTTATCAACTAACCACTTTTACAAAGGGCTTCTGTTCCAGTGACCTTAACTAACAACAGGAAATCCAGTTCAACGCACTATTGGACTGTCACACAATGGCTGTACAAAGTAAGCAGACATTGAGCCTGGCCAGTACAGACCTGAGGCCCTATGTATCAACCGTCTCAGAGTAGAAGTGCTGATTTAGGATCAGTTTTGCCTTTTAGATCACAATGAATATGATGGACATGGACAGAGGGGAGCTGAGCCTAGATCAGCACTCTTACTTCTTTCCATTAGGCAGTATGGGGACAGGAGAGTTATGGAGGTGAGCTATAGACCTGCAGCCCCATGATGCAATGGGGGACTTTCCTTCACTGGGAGACCCTTGCTACTGGTTGGAGGTCTGGGTTATTGATGGCACCGTGGACAGGGCCACATCTACATTAATCGACAGTAATATCATTCAGCTAGTCAAACACCCAGGTCTGATGTTGCACTGGGGACATATTGAGGCAGAGGGACTGAGGGCATGCTGAAGGATGATTCAGAGGCCCTTATTTCCTTAACCCCAGCAGCAAGTGACTCTAAAGCTTTCAGCACCACCACCTCCCCAATGAGTCTCCGCATGAGGAGCAGGCCGCCTGCAACACACACTGCTGCAGACTACAGCTGTCTGTGTTTGGCGGCTCCGCTTTCAGCAACCGTGTTGGAACCTGGCTCTCTCAAGCACACACATTCACACATAACTGTCCACACACACATGCGTATGCATGCATGCACACACACACACACACACACACACACACACACACACACACACACACACACACACACACACACACACACACACACAGGCACACAGAGAGACACACACACACACACACACACACACAGGCACACACACACACACACACACACGCACACGCACACACATACACATACACACACGTGTGTGACTTGAGAGATTTTCAGTAGCATTTAAGTAAGATGAAGGCTAATGAGAGGCTATATATCTTTCCACAGCCATAACATCATAGAGGAAACATCAGGGATTATTTGAATGTTTTATCACTGCTAACGTTGGCACATACTGAATCCATCATGCCTGTGCATTTCTCTAATAGTGTGTAATAGTTCACCTCATTCCCAGTTCAGAAGCAGAATGTGACAACAAATGGATGCATACACCTCAGGATGCACATGGTTTCCATTTGTGAGGAAATAAAACAGAGCACCCACTGTGGTCCCACTATCATTCCAGGCCACACGGCCGTCACATTAGCCTTTTTCATTGAAGTAAAACAAAAAAATAGATGAGAATGAGTATAGTGAAAAGAAGCCAACAAGTTTTTATATTGTTGTGGACAAAAATGAGAAGAACGTTGGTGCGGCCAAATGGACTGTGTGCAACTGGCTATTCAGGTTTGAATTTTCTACGTTTTATTCATTTATTTTCGTATTTATTATAAATTGTTTTGTCATTGTTATTGTAGTCTATCCTATCCTATATCGTTGTTATTATTGTAGGCTAGGTTTAAGAATCTAAACCAGTTCTATAAATATGCAAAAAAATATTTTGTTTCATTTTGTTGCAACATTTCCGATGGCTAAATTATGTTCAAACTGTCTTTTTAATTTTGTGCTCCATTAATTCAGATAGGTTAAAAGTAGGCCTGTTTTAAAATAAATATGATTAGCCTATTGCTGTCATTTTTGTTGGGTAGTTTAATTTCTGCAATAGGCCTAGACTCTTCAAAACTGTTGTTAAGGTTTAACCCAGTTCTTTAAAGTGGAACTGACAGCATTTTAACTACTTTGCAGATATGAAACAAACAGACAATAATAATATCAGTCAAAAATATCAAATCCCCAGTTTATGCTACAAAAGCAACTTTATAAGAGGTTTTAAAAAAATAGGTTCTATTTTACTCAAAATTCCATGACGTACAGTAAGGCATTGTTGGCAGAATAGATGGATGCAGTTCAATGCATGATTAATATAATTCACCAATACATTTCTTGGTAGTCCCAAAAATATTGCTATCCGATTGTAAATTACAGCTTGCCTTGTACGTTATTTTCTGGCTCCACACACTCGGGATGCACTGTTAAAATTTCAATGACAAAATATTTAGGAAAAAAAACAGATGAATGTAACTAAAGCTGGGAATGTCAATACAATCAAACTAGCAAGGGCAATGATCACAAGTCAGTCATAGTAGGCTACTGTATATATTTATTTATTGAACTATTTATTTAGCAAGCTAAAAACACAGAGCCTAACATTAGATAGCAAGCTAGCTGCTGGGAGGATGTCATGTCATTGGAGGAGTGACCTACTTTTCCCCCTCATATCGTATTTCGGTGGCTACAGCTGGAGATGCAGGTGTAACTTGGTTAGCTAGCAAGTAATGTGAATCGCTAGTTAGCTAGCTATGCAGAACTTGAAAGACCATTATCCAGGGTGTGTTCATAAATTCACTCTGGCTATCTACTCCGATTTCAGAGCACTTTCGTCTGAGTGTGCCTGAGCGCAGAACACCTGATGAATTTACGAACCCACAACACCCGCCTTATATGACTGGTGTCAGTAAACATTGCAAAAAAAGTTATTCAATTGTTGACAGCAGCACACTTAGTCACTAACGCCCTAGATAACATGTAAACAGCTTAACCAGCTCTGCTAGGGTGAGTAAAATGGCCAGAGGGAGGTGTTCTCTCATTTGTGTCTGGAAGTAGTTAGCGAGCTAGCCAAGATTAGCCCGTTAGCTTGGGTGCTAGACTGCCGTTGTGAGGAAAGCTCGGATCAACTACTCCTCGGCCAGAGCGTCCAGTATCAATAGTGCAGTGTGTACTCTGAATTTACGAACAGACAATCTGACAACACTCTGAATTTAGGAACGACTCAGAGCGTATTTTGGCATTGATCAAATGGGCGGGCAGGCAGGGAAGGCATCGGCCGCATCAGTAAACAGTGGAGTGGCCTGAGTGGCATTCAGTTGTCAAAACGTGGGTTGGGACAAGCATGCATTGGCAGGCAGGCAGGCTGCAGAAGGATGAGCAGGCTACTATTTTACAATGTAGAAAATAGTACAAATTAAGAAAAACCCTTGAATGAGTAGTTGTGTCCAAAATGCTGACTGGTACTGTATATAAACATTTTGGATTTGGCACATTTTTCAATATATTGTTGAACATAATATACTTAATAGGCATATCAAAGTTCCAGAGTGGGATCTCTACTATTTTTAGAGTTATGATCCAATTTTTTATTTTTATTTTTTATTTAACCTTTATTTAACCAGGTAGGCCAGTTGAGAACAAGTTCTCATTTACAACTGCGACCTGGCCAAGATAAAGCAAAGCAGTGCGACACAAACAACACAGAGTTACACATGGGATAAACAAACGTACAGTCAAAACAAAATAGAAAAGTCTATATACAGGGTGTGTATGATTCTCTCTGTCGCTTTCCATTGGATTTTTGTGGTTCTTGGTTTCTTCATTGAAACTCAACGTTGCGTATCTCGATCCATTTTTGTCCTCTATTATTACGAATGTGTCTGGCTTCAGTTTACGATTTCCTTCGTTGCCTCTTCGGCCAAAGTGCAGCTGCAGTAGAGGTTGTGTGTTGCTAGGTAATGATGTGAACGACGCCACTTTATATGAACTTGGCCATGTGTACGCTGTCTCATTATACAGTTGAAGTTGGAAGTTTACATACACTTAGGTTGGAGTCATTAAAACTCGTTTTTCAACCACCCCACAAATGTCTTGTTAACAAACTAGAGTTTTGGCAAGTCCGTTAGGACATCTACTTTGTGCATGACACAAGTCATTTCTCCAACAATTGTTTACAGACAGATTATTTCACTATAATTCACTGTATCACAATTCCAGTGGGTCAGAAGTTTACATACACTAAATTGACTGTGGCTTTAAACAGCTTAGAAAATTACAGAAAATGATGTCATGGCTTTAGAAGCTTCTGATAGGCTAATTGACATCATTTGAGTCAATTAGAGGTGTACCTGTGGATGTATTTCAAGGCCTACCTTCAAACTCAGTGCCTCATTGCTTGACATCATGGGAAAATCAAAAGAAATCAGCCAAGACCTCAGAATTATTTTTTAGACCTCCATAAGTCTGGTTCATCCTTGGGAGCAATTTCCAAACACCTGAAGGTACCACATTCATCTGTACAAACAATAATTCGCAAGTATAAACACCATGGAACCACGCAGCTGTCATACCGCTCAGGAAGGAGACGCGTTTTGTCTCCTAGAGATGAACGTACTTTGGTGTGAAAAGTGCAAATCAATCCCAGAACAACAGCAAAGGACCTTGTGAAGATGCTGGAGGAAACTGGTACAAAAGTATATATATCCACAGCAAAACGAGTCCTATATCGACATAACCTGAAAGGCCGCTCAGCAAGGAAGAAGCCACTGCTCCAAAACCGGCATTAAAAAGCCAGACTACGGTTTGCAACTGGTCATGGGGACAAAGATCATACTTTTTGGAGAAATGTCCTCTGGTCTGATGAAACAAAAATAGAACTGTTTGGCCATAATGACCATCGTTGTGTTTGGAGGAAAAAGGGGGAGGCTTGCAAGCCGAAGAACACCATCCCAACCGTGAAGCACGGGGGTGGCAGCATCATGTTGTAGGGGGGCTTTGCTGCAGAAGGGACTGGTGCACTTCACAAAATAGATGGCATCATGAGGGAAAAAAATGATGTGGATATATTGAAGCAACATCTCAAGACATCAGGCAGGAAGTTAAAGCTTTGTCGCAAATGGGTCATCCAAATGGACAATGACCCCAAGCATACTTCCAAAGTTGTGGCAAAATGGCTTAAGGACAACAAAGTCAAGGTATTGGAGTGGCCATCACAAAGCCCTGACCTCAATCCCATAGAAAATTTGTGGGCAGAACTGAAAAAGCGTGTGCGAGCAAGGAGGCCTACAAACCTGACTCAGTTTCACCAACTCTGTCAGGAGGAATGGGACAAAATTCACCCAACTTATTGTGGAAAGCTTGTGGAAGGCTACCCGAAATGTTTGGCCCAAGTTAACCAATTTTAAGGCAATGCTACCAAATACTAACTGAGAGTATGTAAACTTCTGACCCACTGGGAATGTGATGAAAGAAATAAAAGCTGAAATAAATCATTCTCTCTACTATTATTCTGATATTTCACATTCTTAAAATAAAGTGGTGATCCTAACTGGCCTAAAACAGGGAATTTTTACTAGGATTAAATGTCAGGAATTGTGAAAAACTGAGTTGAAATATATTTGGCTAAGATGTATGTAAACTTCAGACTTCAACTGTATCGTGGGTAGGAGATACTCTAACAATGGGAATTCCAAACCACCCGTTGTATAATCAGAAAAGAATGTAAAAAAAACAAAATACTACTCATATTACAGAGCAAGCGGTATAGCTTCATATATGACACCAATGTCTGCTTTGTAGCACCTACAAATAAAACACTATGGAGTCTAAAAAGAAGGCCTGGGTAAGGCCAAAATATCATAAATATGCCAACTTTGATAAATCTCAATTATGCTTTTAGATACAAATGTCAAATATATGTCAACAATCCTTCCTCCATTCTATTTATTACATTTTGTGAAAATACCCCAAAATCATGGGTTTCGTGAGGAATCACTCGCATAAAGAGCTTATCCAACTACATACATAAGCCCCCTGCTAGAGAAACAAGACATGAGCAGAATTTTTAAAATTGACCCCTGTTTAACAAACTTGCGCCTTTCGGGTTCTCCTGTCTGTGAAGACCACTCATAGAGCGCAACCCATTCATTTCCCCTGCAGTGGCAAGAGATGCTAGCAGTCCTAGTGGGAAATTCCAGTCACAGCATGTATTGTCCAAAAGAGAGAGAGAGAGTAAAGCTGCCCTGTTTCGAACCAATTTTACACTCAAGAGCCTCCTGCCTGAAAAAAACCTGCATTCAATTCATTACTCTACACAACATGCTTTATAGGGGGGAACATAGCCATGCGTTTCTGTTTTCTTTGATACGCTATCAATCTCGGTTGATTGGATTCTATGGGGCGGGAATACATTATTGCTTCCCTAAAGGAAAGCAATACTATTAAGTGTAATTTAGTGCCGTCAATATCTCATCTGTGTTTGAAGTGTAATGACTGGATGTTGTTTGTATTGCATCTGCTGCTGCTGTAACCCCAGAGGCAGAACAAAGTCTTCTCCACACACAGGAAACGTTAACTCATTCTCAATGTGATTCGGCCAGTATTCTATGTCGAGGAAAGAGAGGCCTCAATTACCCAAACAGTGTGGTTGGAATGAGAGCCAAGTTTAACAAGCCCAGATAGAAATGCCATAACTGTCTGAACCTATCGTCTCAGATATTCAGATTTGTCACATTCGGTGGAGCGAAAGATCATGAAAAAGTTGCATAGGTCAGTGAAATATGAACCCAATTAAAGGAGAGGAGTTTTGGGCTTCAGTATGACGCACATTCATCTCTCTGCTGAATAGCAAAAAAGAAGAATGGAGGAAAACAAGTCTTATTGGAACTGACACAAATACTCCCTGCAAACTTCTGAAAGTTCACCTGTGTTGAAGACAAAATCTCTGAGCAGATGTAATCTCAGAGATTAAGTGCTTTACGGTGTTCCCCGACACCGAACTTGAGTGAAAGCAAACATCAGCGGCAGGGTTTGATTTCAGCCTCAGCCGGCTCGGTCCCCTGCACCAACACTTGCTTTATGATTCATAAAGTCCAAGAGCAGACAGGAATCAGAGCATACTTCCTGTGCAGTGAGGTATTCATTGCGGGTGTAAATCAGTAGGACATTTCACACCCGTAAGTGCCCCTGAGCCTAGCTGAGAGGAGGAAAGCTGAGAAGAAGGCTATTGTGATCCAGGTTCCTGTCTCTCTGGAGACAGACTGATGTTTGGCTGTAACCCTCTGACTCCTCTGCCCTGTGTGTGGGAAGACTGGCAGGTGAAGATCACGCCCCCTCACCCTGGTAGAATGATAGTGGTGCTCATTGCTCGGACTGAGACATCTCCTTCAGATTATTGCACAGAAGAGAGCTCCTCAAAAGAGATTGATGTTGTGCTTCCACTTAATAATGAAGTATGATAGATAATCCTATCCCCACTCAAGTGATCTGACATCACAGCAAAAGGCTATTTGTTAGAGACCAGCCATCAGCTCTGTTCAAAATGCTGGTGTTACTCTGCAGTAGAGGGAGAGGAAGGAACAGCAGTCCACTGTGGGAAAAGACAGAACATAAGAGAGAAAGAGAGAGTGCAAGAGAGTAGACTGAATGATGTAAGATCTGAGCACGGAATGGAATACTGCAGAGTAAGATTCATTCCCGAAGAGAGGCTGGGCTGCTCAGCGAGACAAGCCAGAGATATCTAAAAACAACTGCACTCATTCAAACTCCATCCCCAGCTATTAAAACAATGTCTGTTTCATTTCCTTCATCCAATTACGCAGTGTTGCGCAGTGAGGGGAGGGTGAATAGTGCATCAGATAAGATGTACAGTGAGGAATGCTGTGAGCGGCTGAGCGGAGAAGAGAAACTCTGCCAGCTGCATCTCTTCAATACAATATTATTGTGACTCCACAATTGGCCTAACACTGAGCCCTGAGGTGTCCCTCCAGATTGGCCTGTGAAGGAGATAAGGTGTCATAAACCATGGTTTGGGCTGCTATGTGAGCAATCAGAAGACTGGACTGTAGGTCTACTGACAAGCCTTTGTGTTCTCGTTTTGAATAACTGTTCCTGTTTTGCATGAAGTTCTTGGAAATTATCATGAAAAGATAGTGTAGGAAGCCCCATCTGGTCAGCACGGCCATCTTTAACGGCACGTTACAAAACCGCAGGGTGGAGGAATGACTGATTACATCAACGCTCAGTTCAGCATGGATCTCAGGAGTGGGATACATTCATGCTTTATGGTTGTCCCCCTCAGAATCACAAAGTCCTATTTCTGTAACGTTCCCATCAAGTGATCGTCTTGAATTACTCTCAGTTGTCACGTTTGGCTGTATATATGGCAAGGGGAAATGGCAGGTGAGACCCGGGGTTCAATTACTGGATCTTAGCAACAGCTGCCACGATAACACCCTGACCCTAATCATATCCGGTATAGGGACATTTTTCAGCAGCAGGAGAATGAATGGGGATGAATGTTTTTGTTCACACGACAACATATGTCACAGCGTGACAGATTGGGGGTCAAGAAGTTCTTTGTCTCTCTTGCTGGAGCCCTTTTGCACGTAAATGTTTCCCTGCAGCTCTTACTACTCAAATCTGAAAAAAGACAGTCTACAAGATTACGTTTTTCAGCAGGACAAAACTGCAAGGACAAGGCCATTTGATTCAATGTAAAGCCGTTTGTGTTTAGATATCGTGTTGGATAATATTTGTATAACACCTGTATTGTACAATATTTACACATTATTCTTTAAAAAAATATTCAAGTTCTGTCAAGTTGGTTGTGGATTATTACAGCCATTTTAAAGTCTTGCCATCAATTCTCAAGCTGATTTAAGTCAAAACTGTAACTAGGCCACTCAGAAACATTCAATATCTTCTTGGTAAGCAACTCCAGTGTACATTTGGCCTAGTGTTTTAGGTTATTGTCCTGCTGAAAGGTGAATTCGTCTCCCAGTGACTGTTGGAAAGCATGCTAAAATAGGTTTTCCTCTAGGACTTTGCCTGTGCTTAACTCTATAACGTGTCTTTCTTATCCTGAAAAACTCCCCAGTCCTTAACGATTACAAGCATGCCCATAACATAATGTAGCCACCACTATGCTTGAAAATATGGAAAGTGGTACTCAGTAATGTGTTGTATTGGATTTGGCCCAAAAATAACACTTGTATTCAGAACAAAAAGTTAATTGCTTTGCCACATTTTTTTGCTGTATTACTTTAGTGCCTTGTTGCAAACAAGATGCATTTTTTAAAATATGTTTCTTCTGTACAGGTTTCCTTCTTTTCACTCTGTCAATTAGGTTAGTATTGTGGAGTAACTGCAATGTTGTTGATCCATCCTCAGTTTTATTCTATCACAGCCATTAAACTCTGTAACTGT
This sequence comes from Salvelinus namaycush, assembly GCF_016432855.1. Classification (NCBI taxonomy): domain Eukaryota; kingdom Metazoa; phylum Chordata; class Actinopteri; order Salmoniformes; family Salmonidae; genus Salvelinus; species Salvelinus namaycush. Next base: position 42,220,813 of record NC_052325.1, read on the forward strand.
ATTAAAGTCACCAATATATTTTTTTGCTTGGAAAACTTGGGGGGCCAAATAAAATCACACGAGAGCCAAATGGGAGCCCTGGTCTAAGATCTCAGCAAAGGGTTCATTCTACTAGAATTATTCCATTCAAATGTCGAGCTGCAAATATATTTAATATTTCCCTTACTTTGCACTGTTTACTCAAACCGTAATCACAGACTCCCAGTGAGAATAGACCCTATGCATAGACACTAATCCAAATACCTCCATAATGTACACTTAGAAATGTCCTTGTTTTTGAAAGAAAAGCACATTTTTGTCCATTAAAATAACATCAAATTGATCAGAAATACAGTGTAGACATTGTTAATGTTGTAAATGACTATTGTAGCTGGAAACGGCCGATTTTTTAATGGAATATCTACATAGGCGTACAGAGGCCCATTATCAGCAACCATCACTCCTGTGTTCCAATGGCACATTGTGTTAGCTAATCCAAGTTTATCATTTTAAAAGGCTAGATCATTAGAAAACCCTTTTGCAATTATGTTAGCACAGCTGAAAATGGCTGTGCTGATTAAAGAAGCAACAAAAAACTGGCCTTCTTTAGACTAGTTGAGTGTCTGGAGCATCAGGGCTCCTGAGTGACGCAGCGGTCTAATAGGCTGACCACACCGCTCGCGTCGCGTGAGCTCACGTTGTAAAATAAATGTAGAAATCTATGTTATTCAATTATTGCATCAACGAGCGTCTGCGTTGCCAAGGGCTAAAATAGAACACCTTTCTGTTTCTGACGCAGATCGCGCTGCAAGTCCTGCCTCTCCCATCTCCTCATTGGTTTATAGAAGCAGGTACCCACGTGCCTTCTCCTCATTGGTTATACCCATGTGGGTGATTGAAAGACGAACGTTGTTGCCGGTCGGTGTAGTAATACTATGAAAGTTTAGATGCCAATCACCATATAAGTTCAAAGATGAAAAAGCCTGGAAGGAGGAGAGATGACTAGAAACGATGCGGTTGACCGTTGTATGTGTGGATCAGGATTCAGGTAAAATAACAACTCAATGTTTATATCCCAGGACAAATTAGCTAGCAAGTGCAAGCTAACTAGCTAAATTGCCATAAATGTTTAATGCTTTTCGACCTGTTCCCAACTTAATGTAATTGGTTCAGAGTTTATTTTGATATTTTAACCTTCGTGCCGTGATCGCGTTTGATGTAGGGGGACAAAATACATTTATGCACGATGGCACATGCGCGCAGCCGGTTTGGGTTCCGTGTAAGGCACTGAATCTCAGTGCAAGAGGTGTCACTGCAGTCCTTGGTTTGAATCCAGGCTGCATCACATCACAATTGTCAGAGACTCCAGTCACCCAAGTTATAGACTGTTTTCTCGCATGGCAAGCGCTACCGGAGCGCCAAGTCTAGGACCAAAAGATTCCTCAACAGTTTCTACCCCCAAGCCATTAGATCGCTGAACAATTCATAAAAATTGCCACCGGACAATTTACATTGACACCCCACCCCCCACCCCCCTCTTGTACACTGCTGCTACTCGCTGTTTGTTTGTTACCTATGCATAGTCACTTGGCCCCCATCTACATGTACAGATTACCTCAACTAGCCTGTACCCCTGCACATTGACTCGGTACCGGTGCCCCCTGTATATAGCCTCGTTATTGTTATTCTTATTGTGTTAGTTTTTATTATTACTTTTTATTTTAGCCTACTTTGTAAATATTTTCTTCTTCTTGAACTGCACTGTTGGTTAAGGGCTTGTAAGTAAGCATTTCACGGTAAGGTCTACACTTGTTGTATTCGGCGCATGTGGCAAATAAAGTTTGATTGATTTGAACACAGGAGTGATGGTTGCTGATAATGGGCCTCTGTACGCCTATGTAGATATTCCATAAAAAAATCGGCCGTTTCCAGCTACAGTAGTCATTTACAACATTAACAATGTCTACTCTGTATTTCCGATCAATTTGATGTTCTTTTAATGGATAAAAAAATTTGCTTTTCTTTCAAAAACGGGGACATTTCTAAGTGACCCCAAACTTTTGAACGGTATCGACTGTTACCTCACATCACTCTAGCTAGGTGCAGGTTCAAACCTATTGTTTGTTGCTAGAAACGCCAACCCCCTTGTCTGTGTTTGTTCAGCTGCAGTGGATCCATTTTAAAACTCCATCTCAGCCAGTTTCAAACACACGTTTCAGTGAGCATCGGATTAAGGAACTGATTTAAATCAAAGAGTTTAGAGGCCTTGTCTGGCCGCTTCGCTGCATAGGCCTGCCGGTCTGGCATGTGTGTCTGCTGCTGCACCAGTCAGTCAACCCAGGTCTGGTCTGCAGGGATTAATGCAGACTGGTCTGGCTGAGCTCACTGACTCTCTAATGACGTCTCCAATATCAGCCTGCCCCCCGCTCATATGGGAAATGCTGAGCTATAACGGGCAGTTGTAAACATTGGGTTGGTTTCAATGGCGTGCGTTTGTAAAACATACTGCAAGTGGCTCATGTCATATGAGTTGATGGATGCTGTGCATAGTCTGTGAGTGGCACGGTTACATACTTCAACTGCAGCGATCAATCTGATTGGCTCTGTGGGAGTGTAGTGTTTGGCAGGTACTGGAAACTGACAGAAGCAGCCATATCATACACATAGTCAACGCTCTACACCTTAAAAGGACAATTCGAAGAGATGCTAAAAATTTGGGTATTTGTCTTCAACTGTCCAGCTGAACCGACAGACAGACAGCTGTTGTGAAGGCTACACCACCACTGTATGAAACTGGACCGAAGCGTGTCCCCCCCCCCCCCCCCGGCACTAGGATGTCATCACTCAGCTGCTCAGCGAAGACAATGCATTGTGATCTAGAGAAAGGAAGCCTTCCAGTCCAGTCAAGGCCCGCAGGCTGTGCCAGCCCCTGCTAATAGCTAGCTCCACGAAACATCTGGGCTACAATACAAGCGTGGGGGGAGTCAGATGTCATGGCTGAGTACCACACAGTCCAGGAAGAGTACGACGGACAAGGAAACATTAAGGTTGACTTTTATTAGACATTGGTTTGTCTACCTTGACGCATGAGATACGGAAGCCAGGTTTGACGTTTATGGTTTTCTGCTGGGGAGGATGGCTGTATATTTTGTTTAGCTCTAGGGATTGGAATTGACGAGGGATCAGAATAAGCCGTTTATACTAAGGGCAAGGTTTTTCATAAAGAGTCAAATATAGGGCAATGGGACACCGGCAAATAGACAATAGAGGAAAGAATGGATCTCGACTTGATTAGTTACAGTAGTAGGACAACTCATGCCCACCCAAACAATGTTTGTCTTTATAAAATGGCAGAGAGAACACCGTTCAATGTTATGGCCATTTAGAGATGACTGCAGTGGAAAGCAAAGACAGATACACAACCAGAGGAGCACAAAAGCGATCCTCATTAAACCGTAATCCAATTGTCATACCGTACCTCATTTCTCAGATGGCTGCCGTTAGACAGCAGAGGTTTGAATCTGTAATAAAGCCCCATTTCAATAGAGAAAACACCCACCCAGACCACGATGCTAGCATATACATTTTCCCTTTGGATGAGATGGGGGAGTGTGGAGCATGTCAATGTGGTTGGGAAGTAGAAGGCTGATGAACCTTCACACAAACCTTCACATTCTCCCTCTCTACCACACTGACACATTCAGATGGCAGGGAGGGGATTCTATTCACCTCACTTTAAGTGGAGGTAACTGGCACATCCCTGCAAAAAATACTTGTCTTGTAATGCATATATGCCAGAGTCAGACACTCAGCAATAGAGAGCGGGTATGAGGAGCCAGGCAGGTCTGGGGTAATGAGCCATCAGCAGCACACTGCTCACACTGCTCTCTGGCTCCTGTCAGGTTTCAAAGACCCCCCGCTATCATCAGTATTTCCTGAAGAGCGCCAGGAACCAGCAGGAGAGGGCCAGAGGAAGCTATGTACATATAGGTAGAGGTAAAGTGACTAGGCAACAGGATAGATACTAAACAGCAGCAGCAGCGTATGTGATGAGTCCAGAGTTAGTTCAAAGAGGGTCACTGCAGATAGTCCGGGTAGCTATTTGGTTAACTATTTAGTAGTCTTATGGCTTGGCGGTAAAAGCTGTTCAGTGTCCTGTTGGTTCCAGACTTGGTGCATCGGTTCCACTTTCCATGTGGTTGCAGAGAGAACAATCTGTGACTTCGGTGGCTGGAGTCTTTGAAGAAAATGTTGGGCCTTCCTCTGACACCGCCTGGTATAGAGGTCTTCGATGGCAGGGAGCTCGGCCCTCTGTAGCGCCTTGCGGTCGGATACCAAGCAGTTGACATACCAAGCGGTGATGCAGCCAGTCAAGTTGCTCTCATAGGTGCAACTGTAGAAATTTTTTAGGATCTGAGAGCCCATGCCAAATCTTTTCCGCCTCCTGAGGGGGACGAGGCGTTGTCGTGCCTTCTTCGAGACTGTGTTGGTGTGTGTAGACCATGTTAATTCCTTAGTGATGTGGACACAGAGGAACTTGAAGCTCTCGACTCGCTCCACTACACCGCTGTCGTTCTAGATGGTCAATATGGATGGTTAGCCCATACCAGCAGCACAGAAAGGCTCTTATTGCACTTCCTCTCCAAAGTGGCTCTATATTGCAGTTACAGGCAGGTTGGTGCCAAAGAGAGCACTATAAACCCCGAGGCTTGTGTAAGACAGCCTTAGGCTCTTCTCTGCCTCTCTAGGCAGAAAATTGAACATTGCTGCATTTTAAATCAGCAGCCTGTACAGCAACAGGGAGGATCCTGCCATTTCACATCATCTTCTCTCAATCTCTCATTGTCTGCCCGAGGTCGTTCCTGCCAGGCATCATGCTGCAGAGGCTGATGCTAAACTGTCTTGGGTTTCTCCTGCAGACTCAAGGCGAAATTCATCACCGGAGCCATTTTCAAGAATGACAGTGAATGACAGTGAATGACATTTCCAGTCATTAGGCTTGGCATAAACGAGCACACAAGGAACCGTGCTTTTAGAGAAAGACGTAGGTCACACACAATCTCCACGCACGCGTCATCATATCCACAGAGTCTATGTTGCTAGGCAGCGTATGCATTATACATTTGAGAGGAATTTCTAAGTAGCCGTCACGATGCCCAAGCATCAATCATCTGTCTTTCACCAGTCATTCTCCTTCGTTTTCAAACACTTTGCCATTCAAAGGCGAGCGTTTTGTACGTTGTATCTACTTCACGCCATAGTCCCTCTCCTTAACAGCTCTTTTAGAGGTAATAACACAGGACAGTTGGGAGGAAGCCATGGACATATCCTCCCCCTGCATTTCACACCTCCAAGACCCAACATTTCACAGAGAGGATGATGGAAGGAATAACAATTCAATTTCACAATATACGGGTATATCTAGATACGTAATCGAAATGCAACACAAACCATTAGAGCAGGAGAAGGCGAGGTATTGTGTATGGGGTAGTGATTAAACTCTCTCTCTCTCTCTCTCTCTCTCTCTCTCTCTCTCTCTCTCTCTCTCTCTCTCTCTCTCTCTCTCTCTCTCTCTCTCTCTCTCTCTCTCTCTCTCTCTCTCTCTCTCTCTCTCTCTCTCTCTCTCTCTCTCTCTCTCTCTCTCTCTCTCTCTCTCTCTCTCTCTCTCTCTCTCTCTCTCTCTCTCTCTCTCTCTCTCTCTCTCTCTCTCTCTCTCTCTCTCGCTGCAGTTAAGAGTTGTAAAAAAATCTCATCCTTGGGTGCATTCCCTCAGATTTCACATGGCCTACATTTCTGGATAATCGACTTAAAGTGAGAAACTTCATCCATCGTTTCCACCGCAATAACAATGAGCTTTTCCTTCTATTAAACAAAAACAACATGCAGCTGAAGTTCATGAATCTAAATCAACACACGGCGATTATTAACAAAGAAAAGTCTTGTCTGTCAGAGTGCCTGATTAGGCTGAGTTTTCCTCAAATGTAGTTTACGAACATTCAATCAGGAAGACTGTTCTGAATGCTCATTTCACTTAATCCAGTAAGCATAACATCATTCACTTGGTTTCCTGTTCTACGGGCATAGTGGGAATGAATACAAACGTAACATCGTCAACATAGCGTCTTGTTTCTTCTCCTCTTTCCTATTAGCCTTATGCGGAATGTCATTCACCTTCTTACCGTATAGTCTATAAGCACAATAATGCGCATTTCTCACGCTTGCTGTTTAACCTATGGGCTCACTCTTGCAATTATCACCTTCCTCTCTCTCAACCAATGGGCTTAAATCGGGGGGTTTGATGCGCATAGGGCTACCTGCCATCACATCATCTGGCTCAGGCCATTCACCAAACTACACTGAATAAAAATATAAACGCAACATGTCATGTTTCATGAGCTGAAGTAAAAGATCCTAGAAATGTTCCATATGCACAAAAAGCTTATTTCTCTCAAATTCTGTGCACAACTTTGTTTACATCCCTGTTAGTGATAATTTCTCCTTTGCCAAGATAATCCATCTACCTAACAGGTGTGGCATATCAAGAAGCTGATTAAACAGCATGGTCATTACATAGGTGCACCTTGTGCAGAGGACAATAAAAGGCCACTCTAAAATGTGCAGTTTTGTTACACAACACAACGCCAAAGATGTCAAGTTTTGAGGGAGCGTGTAATTGGCATGCTGACGGCAGAAATGTCCACCAGAGCTGTTGCCAGATAATTTTATGTTAATTGCTCTACCATAAGCCAGCCTCCAACGTTGTTTTAGAGAATTTGGCAGTACGTCCAACCGGCCTCACAAATGCTGACCACGTGTAACCCCGGCAGCCCAGGACCTCCAATTCCGGCTTCTTCACCTGCGGGATCGTCTGAGAGGGGAGAGGGTGGTACTGGGGAGCATTTCTGTCTGTAATAAAGCCCTTTTGTGGGGAAAAACTCAATCTGATTGGCTGGGCCTGGCTCCCAAGTGGGTAGGCCTATGCCCTCCCAGGCCCACCCATGGCTGCACCCCTGCCAGTCATGTGAAATCCATAAATCCATACATTTCTTTAAATGAACTGATTTCCTGTAACTCTGTAAAAATCTTTGAAATTGTTGTTCAGTTTATTTAATAAAATGTCATATTGCACTCAGTCTTTTTTGTACTCGATTGAACTGCAGAGTGCAAAATAGGGCAGGGTTGGAATTAAAACTAGGCTAAAATGTGTCAATTCTGAGGAGAATCTGAAAATTATGACATTTTCCTCTCTTTTCTTATGTCCTCTTTTCATACCAATTGTATGATAATATTCCTCAAATGAACACCAGCCTTTCAGTAACTGTGACAGCACCTCGCTCTGACTCAGTGGCTCTCACTTATATCAAACGCTGTCGCATTAAAAAAACATCAATACATGACTCATTTCACCAACAGAGGGAACCAATTCCATTAGCCCCAGCCCTGTTCGGTTCCCTGTACCACTGTCCTCCTGCATGGCTCCTGATGGCTTCAGTGGCGTGAGAGAGAAAGTGCCTTCTGAAGGCTGAGTCAGCAGCAGAAAAGAGCAATGACTTGACAGCACCAGCTAGGTCCCTGGCCAGAGCTGAGAAACACCACACAGAACAATGAACTCACGGCCTGAGGGAAACTTCCATAGAGTAGCCACAAACACTTGGCCTTGGGTCGTGTTTCTGCTGTCTTAACATCTAGAGTGTAGTCTAGTATTTGTGTTGCTACTTTCACAACATGGCAATCAACCTCCATATTTATAACCTCCATGGTATCGTGGGCCAGGCAGAGTAGTGATCCACTGAGCACTGAGCAGACCCACTGTGGATGAAGGGGAAATGGATCTAGACACAACAAGAAGGTAGAGACTGAGTGAAATAGTCTTCCCTCCCCTCGTGCTGAACCCAACACTTGTAATGACATAAAAACATGTGAGTGTGCTTTTCACACACACAGACCAAGCAGCGTCTGTCGTTTTTACCCTGAGGAGAGGGCGACCATGTTTCTCCGTTTTGAGAAAACAGAGGTTTTCCTGTTTTACTTTGCCTTTCAAATACTATCCCCTCATGGCTGCCTTCCTCACAGTGAAGACTTTAGTCAGTCTGCGCAGAGAAAGAAAACATTTATCTTTCTTCTATTATTTCACAGAGATCACTGGGCACCTGGAACGTAGAGGGTTTGAAGATATCCCTGCCTGGTGTACTAAAACAGAGACCTGGGGAATGGGGATATTGAACTCAATCTGACTTGATTGGAGCTGCTAATACCTTCCTGGGTCCCAACGTGTGCTCAGTAAGGCTCAGCTGTGTTGCCAGCAGTAATTCCCCATATTAGCTAGCTAATCCCACACATGAGCCGGGAGTTAAATGGCATTCGATTCTAATGTGTTCAGCTCAGATCCAAGTAATTGAATACGAGGGGGAAAAACCATACTACACCACCAGAAGAAAATAGACACAACAACCACGGTAGAAATGTAAAAAGAACCAGTGCATCAAAAGACGGGTCAGCCGCTAAGACAACGAATTGCTGTTTTACTATCGGGGGGAGTTAAAAGCCCTTGCTAGACGCGTTAGCTAGACGATCGGCACATGTTTCCCATAGGTAATGCCATGCCCAATATTTCCCTTCGGTTTATTTGAATTCCAGTCAATTGTGTCAGTTTTCGCAGACGGAGCAGCTGGGGTTGGCCTTGCATGTGCAGGGCTGAAGTGGATGTGGAGGAAGGGAGTGGGCCTCCAGACCAGATGACTAGTGAGGACATGTGCTTACATGAACTAGACATCAGCTGCTGCTGGACCCTTAACAGAGACATGACAACCAGGTACACACTGGCGCCAAGTGGTCTACCAACTGCCAACAGTTTGTCCTATAAACAGCTCGCTTCTGATACACTAAGTTTTCTGTCTGCTTTATGATTGAAAAAATACATTGAAGTCCTGTTAATAATGAATCTATCTTTCATCATCACACTGTTTATCCATCTGTTTGAATTGCATTGTAGCATAGCATGATTAGCATCACGTGTGCTGCTATCGCTATCAATATTTCAAACCAAGGCCGCTAGTCCTGCTATGACTGTTCAAAAGCAGGGTTAATTATGCTGATTTCCCACATACTCTGCGCCCAAATGAAAAGCCATTGGTCAAGTGTTCCCTCTTTGTTCAGTTAATAAAATCTAGTGCAATGACGAAATAAGAACCCTGGAGTAAATTAGCTTTAATTGCGCTCTGTTTTTAAATACAATTTCGGAAGGAAGTAGACTACACATTGACAGATTTATTTGTAAGCAAGGGCACTTCAGAGCTTATAAAAGAACACCAGTTGAGAAATGTGTTATCCCCCCCCCCCCCCCAAACATATTTTTTTCAAAAGAATAGGAAAATCTAAATTGACCACACATAGTTGGCAGCATCGTGAGAAATACGCTGATCCCCTGCCAGATGACATAGCTGGCATAAATGCATTTGTGGTGAAGCAAATAGGATTGATCTCAATCATCTCCATAAGGAGGGATTGGGGTAAAAGGAGAGGAAAATGTCTTATGTCAAGAGGCAATGCAGCCTTTTCCAAGTGTCTAGGTCTAGGATACACACACGCCAAGCCTATCCAGCCGTCTAAACCGCTGCATGCAATGCCCCCCGGACTCAAAAGCTGACTATGTTTTCTTTGAATAACAGCAGCCAGACAGAGAAAATCCAAGTCAAATGAACACATTTCACATTTCTGACACTTTGGCTCATGATCTTTCCCTCACAAAACCCCTACATGTGGAGTTTAACTCCTTGCCATATTTTGAAAGCTGCCTTTCCGAGCACCATCATCACACTTTCACAAACAGCAGAATCCGGTGTGTTTCCTGACCAAATGCCATAAAATATATAACTACAAGTTCTGTGGATGTTTAGTTTTCTTTTCATTGGTCTATAAAATGGAACTAATCATATTGTAATCAGTTGTGTTTTAGTTCTGATTGGATTGCAGGCATACAGTCAATTCCAGGCATATTCCGTTGGACTAGAGTCAGTGTTTAGCAAGGTGGCGGGACACTTCATCTGCAGAATAATGAAGGTGAATGAGGCTTCAAGTGAGATAAGTACACTGAACAAAAATATAAAACGCAACATGTGAAGTGTTGGTACCATGTTTCATGAGCTGAAATAAAAGATCCCAGAAATGTTCCATATGCACAAAAAGCTTAGTTTTCTCAAATGTTGTGCACACATTTGTTTACATCCATGTTAGTGAGCATTTCTCCTTTGTCAAGATAATCCATCCACCTGACAGGTGTGGCATATCAAGAAGCTGATTAAACAGCATGATCCTTACACAAGTGTACCTTGTGCTGGGGACAATAAAAGGCCACTCTAAAATGTGCAGTTTTGTCACACAACACAATGCCACAGATGTTTCAAGTTTTGAGGGAGCGTGCAATTGGCATGTTGACTGCAAGAATGTCCATCAGAGCTGTTGCCAGAGAATTTTATGTTAATTGCTTTACCATAAGCCAGCCTCCAACGTTGTTTTAGAGAATTACGTCCAACCGGCCTCACAAATGCTGACCACGTGTTAATTTCTCTACCAAAAGCCACCTCCAACGTCGCTTTTTGAGAATTTAGCAGTACGCCTCACAACTGCAGACCACATGTATGGCATCATGTGGGCAAGCGGTTTGCTGATGTCAACGTTGTGAACAGAGTGGTGGCAGTGGGGTTATGGTATGGCAGGCATATGCTACGGACATCGAAAACGATTGCATTTTATCGATGGCAATTTGAATGCACAGAGATACCGAGATCCTGAGGCCAATTGTCATGCCCTTCATCCGCCACCATCACCTCATGTTTCAGCATGATAATGCATGGCCCAATGTCGCAAGGACCTGTACACAATTCCTGGAAGCTGAAAATGTCCTAAATCTTCCATGGCCTGCATACTTACCAGACGTATCACCCATTGAGCATGTTTAAGATGCTCTGGATCGACGTGTATGACAGCATGTTCCAGTTCCCGCCAATATCCAGCAACTTCTCACAGCCATTGAAGAGGAGAGGGACAACATTCCAAAGGCCACAATCAACAGCCTGATCAACTCTATGCGAAGGAGATATGTCGCGGTGCATGAGGCAAATGGTGGTCACAACATATACTGACTGGTTTTCTGATCCACGCCTCTACCTTTTTTTTTTAAGGTATCTGCGACCGACAGATGCATATCTGTATTCCCAGTCATGTGAAATCCATAGTTTAGGGCCTGATGAATTGATTTCAATTGACTGATTTCCTTATACATGAACTTTAACTCAGTAAAATCTTTGAAATTGTTTCATTTTGCGTTTATATTTCTGTTCAGTATAACTAGCAAACCCTTGTTAAACATCCATTATTTTTCAATCAAGCTAATGGATCCTCTTCAGGCTGTGAGCTGTAAATTGGCACACCATCAACCCAGGTGGCATGAAACAGTGCTGACAAGTGCCTATGACAATGACTAACAGACATGCAAGTGTAGTGTGTATTTCAAACAAACTGAGGCCAGAATGCGAATGAGACCGTGGCAGACAATTGATTACATTCGGTTCAATAGCTTTGCAGCCAAACGTGTCCTTCAGACGCTCCATTTCGTCTGTATTTTGAATTAGTCATATTGTATCCATCGTTCAAGTGCAAAACACTTCTTAATTTCACAAACAACTGAGTTTGAGTCACACCAGATGTGAATCCTGTGTCTGCATCCAAACCATGATCCAGGCTGAAATGAGTAAATGGGGCTTCTTCACTTTGATCCTTTGAAATGGCCCAACGATCAGGCTTGGAGTGGAGTGGGAAAGGGTCATATTCCTCTCTCTCTCCTTCACTGAGACTTTTATCACACGGTTAGTTTATCCTGGCACTGCAGCTGCACAACGTGGTGCCGATGCTCCCAGTGCGTTCATTAATCCAGCAGCTGTGTTATACGCTGGGCGAACTTGACCCTTACAGCACGGTCTTAAACACAGCAATCAGGCCCGGGCCGCTCGGCAGCGTGCGCTCACCACCTTTCAACTTCTTTACAGATCCTGGATGACACACCATTCACACATCTGACTCGGCTGACTGAGTTATTTTCCAATTCCCTCTCGCAAAGGGAGATGGGTGGAATGCGCTGGAGTGGAATGAGGGACCAATCGGTGGCCTCACTGTGCTTCTCACAGACTGCGACCCAAATGGCACCCTACTCCCTTTATAGTGCGCCACTTTTGACCAAGTCCCTATGGTGCACTAGTGCACTAAATGGGGAATAGGGTGTCATTTGGGACGTATAAACAGTGCAAGAGCAGGCAGCCATGATTGCGCGAGCAACAGCTCTGTACCATTGAAATAAATGTTTTCCTACTCGGGCAAAGTCTAAAGGCTTTTTTAAAAATGAAATGCGATGAGCTGGTCTCTCCCTGGGCGAATGGCTTTTCCAGATGTTTCTAGTAAGCTCTAATATATGGGTATTATGGGTCCAGTAGAGTGAACTTGTCAGTGTGGGGGACCCATTGTAATCCCTGTGTGTGTGTAACCCTGCCTTCCAGCAGATCTAAACCCTGTGATATTGCTCAAACTAACCCCCAATACAACCGTGGGTTTTTACTCTGCCCTGTGAGAGGCATGTCATTTACAGCACATACCTCTACCTGCTAATAGAACTTGAAGTCTTTGGTATCTCCTGCAAGCCGGTCCATATAGGGTCTGTGTGTGCCTTTAAATACATGTCTGCTACTTACAGAGATCCTATCATCGACAATCACAGACTGAATCAACACTGAACCAGAACAAAACCAAAGGAGGTTTTCCACCATGCAACCACAAAGAAAACAACGACAGCAGACATATTATTGCAGTCTTTCTCCCCTGTCCACTCAAAGGCAGGCTGTTTATGTGTCAGGGTAGTGTTGAGCAAAACCAGGAGAATTCAGTCCACACTACACGTTAATAAAACACAAGCCAGAACCTCAGAGGAACACGCATATCAATGAGGTCATCCACATGATGCCGTTTTCATTACTCCCCCACGCAGATGAGAGCAGAAGCAGAAGCGTGGTCTGCACACAGACACACACACACACACACACACACACACACACAGACACACACTGGCGTAGCCCACCGCAGCATGTCGCAAACAGCACATCTACTAAGGGCTTATTTAACATTAAACACACAGCGAAGGCCGCTGTGAAAGGGTCAGCCCATTATTAATGACTGCAGTCAGTTGGGCTTTCGTTGTAATCAAGTTTCAGACCGGGCCAGGCCGGGCCAGCTAGCCCTGAGGAGTCATCAACATGACCCTGCTCAGGCCAAGATACACAGCAGCGGACCAGCTGAGCTGAGGGGCTGAATAAGCCTGGGTCGGTCTGGGCCTGGGCCGTATACACTAAACAGCCAGGAGCCCAGTAAGAACTGGGTTGTGTCCCCAATGGTACCCTATTCCCTACATAGTGCACCACTTTTGGTCTGAAGTAGTGCACTGTAGGGAATAGGGTGCCTTTTGGGACACACACCAAGAAACGATGGAAACGGTACGCAGAACAAATGTAGTTTGCCTTGCGAAGAAACTAATGGACATTAATATTTGAAAAAGTCCTAATCTTTAGAGGGAAACCAGTTAAAAGTAGTTCTGCATAAGAAAACCAATGTGTTGAGGGAATTTGTCCGTCTGAGGTGGGGAAAGAATAAAGTATTTTGTTTGCTTTAGCCTCGCTGGTTTGTTATGTTTTGAGGAAGATTTTGTATTAGTTTCATCAGTAGGCTTCCACTGCCAGTCTGTCACGTTCCTGACCTGTTTTTCCTTTTTCTTGTATTTATTTAGTTGGTCAGGGCGTGAGTTGGGGTGGGTTGTCGATGTGTTATTTTCTATGTTGGGATGTTTGTGTTCGGCCGGGTATGATTCTCAATCAGAGACAGCTGTCAATCGTTGTCCCTGATTGAGAATCATACTTAGGCAGCCTGTGATTCACGTGTGTTTTGTGGGTGTTTGTATCTCGTGTCAGTGTTAGTACCACACGGGACTGTTTTCGGTTTTGTCACGTTTGTTGTTTTTGTATGTATTAAGTGTTCAGTTTATGTTCATTAAAGTATGACCACTTTCCACACTGCGTGTTGGTCCGATCCATGCTCCTCCTCGTCTGAGGAGGAGAACGACTTCGACAGCCGTAACACAGTCACACTTAATCACAAGCGGGTCTTTCCATGTTATTTCAGCTATGGGTGTGAACATTTAAACATTAAAAAAGTTCAAAGATCCTTCATTTTTTTCGTTTTTTTCTCCACACATAATTCAAATCACTGTGCAGTTATGTTATAACCCAAATAGATGATAGGCTGTAAAGGCTGGGGAAAGTTGTGTCATTTAAATAAAACCAGAGAGCAAGAGGGAAACTTTAGGCTACTTCGGTGAATTTGCAAGGCATGCAAGACAGGACATAGCAAGATGCAGATTACCAAGACATATGGTTCTGCCTGCCCCTCTCTCTCCATTCCGCTGACCTGTCTGCTCTTTCTCTTTGCTAATGATGCCGGTGTGTGTTCAGTCTTCGGTCTGTTGGGTGTAGAATATCCTAGGCTATTCATGGCACCGATGTCACTGGGATACAGAGGCATCTTCGGGCCAGTCTTGTGAGCATGGGGTACTTTATGTTGCTGAGTGGGAGGGAGTGTTTTTGTCTCATAATATGAAATTACAGTAGGCTACCGTATCTGTATCGATGACCTTTTCAGACATAATGGAATGTGACCCTTTATAGCACCTCGGCTGTGGTATGTTTGTCTGTTACGGTAGGCTACACAACAGCTTTTTAAATGCCAACACGAAACCTTCTCTGGACATATGAACAGGCATTTTACTTGTCTGTAAAGGAATGCCGCTTCCGAAGCGAGACTAACGTCCATCACTAGGCAACCAGAACTGTCCATCAAATAATCTTGAGCTTCAGTGCCCAGCCTGCCTGCCTGTTGCCTGTGCACAGACCACTCTCTCCTAAACAAGTACTTTAAAGTTTGTGAAATACAATGGGATTGGCATGGGATGTGGGGGGTCAATAGGTCTCTTTTGACCATTTCTTTGGATTCTAACTCATTGTTAGAAAAAAGTTTGGTCCAAATCGGATGTTAGGTAGTATATTTTTGGAATATTATATTAATCCTATAAATTAAAATGGCTAATTTGGGTGCTACCAATTAGCTTATTTTCTCAGAGATCAAATTATATTTCAACAAAGGAACGCTGCAGGAATGCTAATCTTATCTGTTTCTAACTACAGAGAGGATTTCAGAACAATCTGAGATGGTGGGTGTCACAATCCTCTTTCTTGTGCTTTTTGAGGTGGAACAACCCAAGCATGGTTACTCATTTTAGGGCTAAGCTATACTCTGCCATACTCTCCTGGGTTCCCACATGTTAGAGACACATTCAGGGTAACTCTGTAGGTGAAAAGAACTGTACTGTAGGTAACACTTTACATTCGCCCGTCTACCTGTGTAGTAATACTGTATTTACTACAGTAACAGCATAGTACTTCAGCATGGATACTAAAGTACTATGCTGTTACTGCTGTTACTATGCTGCTACCGCTGTGGTGTGTACTACTTGATGTGTATACTATTGGTGTGTAGCCTGTTACAGTTATCAGAGAGCTTACAAAGATGTAAGAGGGAGAAGTGGTTGCTCAAAAGGCATTTTACTGGCATCACTTCCTGTAGTATCTCTATTGGACTCCTCTTACACCGTGTTCACATCCTTTTCTCCTCGATCGTCCCTGCTCCAGTTACATCTTTCCATTGACAGTGTGATTCTGGCTCTCTGGCTCTCTCTTCCCCGTATTTGACATAACTAGGGCTTTTTGGGTGCATGTTGACACCAGACCAATCTTGTGGGAAATGTGCTGAACACCACAGTCTGCGCTTTTTAACGGGCTATTTATGAACAGGTCTTAACCGCTGGCATCATAAGGCCTTTTAGTTAGCCTATCTCGACACAGAGTCTTTAAGACGTAGGAGTACACTATAGGACAACTTTTATGTGCAGCAGCCCTCGGTGCCATTTTTGTTATGGAGATTAACCATCAGAGAGGAACAAGGTGACAGAGCTGATGCTGCAGGGGCATCTTCAATACAGAGGCTTAATAAGAGGCAGACAGACAGTGGTGCCTTGTAGTCGTCCAGCCCAGCCAGCCCAGTGTTTTGTCCCAAATGGCACCCTATTCCCTAAGTAGTGCACCACTTTTAACCAGGGCCCATAAGGCTCTGGTCAGAAGTAGTGCACTATATCAGGAAATATGGTGCCATTTAGGGTGCCATTTGGGACGCAGACCAGCATAGAGCAGAGGCGGAATACAGTAAGTTGACTGGAGGAGAGCAGAGCAAGAGATGATGAAAAATTCATGAGTGCTCTCCAGTTCCATCCCATGCGACCTTGTGGCTGACAGTGAGTCAGGGCTGAGTGCTCTCCAGTTCCATCCCATGCGACCTTGTGGCTGACAGTGAGTCAGGGCTGAGTGCTCAGAGGACGGAGGTCAGGGGCTAAGGCACACAGACACACACACGTACACAAATACCCCCTCACTCACGCACACACAAATTGCACATGAACGCACTCACACACACACTCGCAGGCACACACACCGCCTCTGTGGACAGGACATGACAGGGAATGAGGATAAGGGGGGGGGTCTGAAGGAGGAGAACAATAAAACAGGAGACTGTTCGAGCTTTCCCTTGAAACGACTAACTCTCTCATATCCATTTTCATTTTCTCGTTATATCATGGCTATTACCCCCGGAGACTCCTGCAGACAGATATAGACACTGGCGTCAGAGGGGGTCTCAAATGCAATGTCTTCATCACAAGGCAAAACAACAGAACATTGAGACTCTGCTGAGTCTCCTCACCACTCCTTTCAATCCCTTGTTCTTGGCAGAGAGAGGTGGATAGAAGGACGGAGGGGTGGAGGAGTGGTTTCCCTATGGGCATGTGTAAGCGCCAGTCCGAACCGAGAGAAAGTCAATAGAAAATCCTCCAATAGTATTCTCTGGTTTACATGCTTTCCTTCCCTGTGGACTCCTGATGTAGAGTGGTGTGTTTGAGAGTGTTTGAGAGTGTAATCTTTCTCTCTGACACACATACGCACGCACGTGCAGCACCACACACACACATACACTAGCCGGCTCCTCTCCCTGCTTAACTCTGCCATTGTAGGCCCTTATCACGCAGGCAGCCACTTGGGACTCAGCCATCCAACTATCATCCTCACATTACTGATAGTAATGAGTAGCTAATTTGACTTTTTCAGGTGGCAGCGCTGTACTTGACCCCCATGTAATTTGTTACCACCGACTCCCTGAGCCCACCAATTAACCACTGCCATTTAGGGTTGCACATTTTGGAAACGTTCCGTGGGAATTAACGGGAATATATGGGAATTAACGGAAATATATGCAAATTATTATTAATACCATTTAAAGGTAGATGTTTTTTGCATTGAATATATTTACCATATCATATGGAGACAGAAACATAAACATTTTACCTTATCATAAGTAGACATAATTGCAAATGATTAAATCCTTCCAATAGAAATAAAAAAAACGATTTAGTTACGAATTGAACTTTAATTAAATGACTTGACTCTTCACATGGGATTACTTCACTGAACATCCAAAGAAAGGGAATATTGAATGATCCTCAATGATCCATCACATCTCCCAAAAACGTTTTAAAAGTACATCTGTAAAATGATAGTCTAGAAACTAAAGGGGAAACAGGCTCAGATCCACAAAGTCCCTTCCACCAGGTGGCTGATGAGATGTTGGCACGACTGCCATATCAAACATGATGGCAACACCACCCCAACGGGTGTTGCTGGGCAGCTTCAATGTGGTGCTCTTATTCTTCTCACTTTGCTTGGTGAGGTAGATTGCTGCTATAACTTGATGACCCTTCACATACCTAACCATTTGCTTGGCTCTCTCCATTGTTTTCAGTGCCATGATGTCCTTGAGGAGCAGAGTCAATGCATGAGCAGCACAGCCAATGGGTGTGATGTGAGCGTAGGACTCCTCCTCTTTAGACCAAGCAGCCTTCATGTTCACAGAATTGTCTGTCACCAGTGCAAATACCTTCTGTGGTCCAAGGTCATTGATGACTGCCTTCATCTCATCTGCATTGTAGAGACCGGCCTGTCTGTTGTCCCTTGTGTCTGTGCTCTTGTAGAATACTGGTTGAGGGGTGGAGATGATATAGTTAATTATTCCTTGCCCACAAACTTTCGAACACCCATCAGAGATGATTGCAATACAGTCTGCTTTCTCTATGATTTGCTTGACTTGAACTCTGTTGAACTCTGCGTTCAGCAAATGAGTAGATAAAGCATCTCTGGTTGGAGGGGTGTATGCTGGGCGAAGAACATTCAGAAATCTCTTCCAATACACATTGCCTGTGAGCATCAGAGATGAACCAGTTGCATACACAGCTCGAGCAAGACATTAATCAGCATTTCTCTGACTATGTACCTCCATTGAGTCAAAAAAGCTTCTGATTCCAGGAGCACCATGAGCTATTACTATTGATAAAGTGTCTGATTCATAATTTTCCCCTCGAATAGAAGTAGAGGGACAATTGTCAGAGGTTGCTTGTTGTGAGCGCTGACAGAACTTTATGCACTTGGCCAAAGGGACCTCTGTCCCTCTGGCTGGTAAACATCCTCTGTTTCAGTGTCACCTCATTTTTCTTCTTGCCTGTGCCTCCTTGGCTTTGTACAGTAGCTACTTAGCTTTGCTAGCCCGATAGCTAGCTTGATTTGTACAATTTTTAGCATTTTAAACTAGATAGCGTTAGCCATTAGCTAGTCAGTTAGTAGCCAGAATAGATTCCGACCCTACGCTTGCTTACAGCTGCACTGAGGTCAGACAGGCTTCCTATTTAGATTAAGAGACCACGGAGCCGGCGCGAGGTATGGCTCAGAAAACGTACCTCAATCCAGGGATGATAAATGAGATGTACTGTTACACTCGTTCAATCTTCTCGGTGTAACAGTTGGGATAATGGGACAATTCAGATTACAACACATTTCTTATCCCTGGATTGAGGTACATTTTCCGAGACATATCTGGCGCTGGCTCTGCAGTGTCTTAATCTAAACAGGAAGCCTGTCTGACCCAAGTGCAGCTGTAAGCAATCGTAGGGTCGCAATCTATTTTGGCTTGTTAGTTAGCTAAGCAACTTGATTACAAGGAAGCAAGTTTACTTTATCTAGCTAGCTAGCTAGATAGATAGGCTACTCCTCCTTGGTGGACTTGTATGCTATTTATGTCAGTTGTCTTTTAGGGAGATAAATCTACAGGGATGCAAACTAGTGAGGGTCCGAAAAGGTGCCACTTTTTTTGTTGCACTGAAACATTCAAAAACATTCCTGCTAGGGTGAAATGCAGGTTGTAACTAATTAAACAACAAAGAATATGATCTACACAGGTATTCCCAAACTGGCATTCCCAAAGTGGTACACACAATGCTGTTGGGGGTACGCCAAATAAAAAGGTGATTCCCATTTTTTTTTTATTAAAATGTTTTGTTTTTTTTCTTCACAATTTCAAACAGTCCATTTATATTTTCCAACTGGGTTATACATGTGGGTGAGTTTTTTTCTCGCCTGAGTAGCCTCGTTTCACTGCCAAAAATAAAATTAAACCATCTAGTGTTCAGTGATATAACAATACAATTTCAAATACAGGTTGCCTAATCAAATAATTAACATCCAATAACATCCGTAGCTGCTGCTCATTCCGTTTGCTCGAAAATTGATAAATGGTTAAAAAAAGTAAGGCCCGCGTACATAGACACACATACCAGCTCTACTGGTAGTACCAGCAGTACTACACCTGCACCTGTCGATGACACAAGTTCTTCTTCTTCCACGAGCACATCCAATGCTAGCATCAGTAATTCTACATTTGTTGTTAGCCCAGCTAGCATGGACACTTGACAGTTGTGAATTTGATGCAGCCAAAGAGCTACTGCCCCCTTACCCGGTAAAGCCCCGAACAACAGACAGGGATGTTGAACCATCAAAGAGGTGCAAATATGATGAGAACTACATTTATTTGGGGTTCACTTATATTGGGAGTAGTGCCTTTCCTCAGCCACAGTGTGTTATATGTACAAAAGTACTATCTCACAACTCGATAAAATCGTCACTCTTGCGCCAAGATGTGTTGGTATCTGTACTGATGGCGCAAAAGCCATGACAGGGAGACATAGTGGAGTGGTAACGCGTGTGCAAGCTGTTGCTCCTACCGCCACTTGGGTACACTGCAGCATCCACAGAGAGGCTCTTGCTGCCAAGGGAATGCCTGACAGCTTGAAATACATTTTGGACACTACAGTGAAAATGGTTAACTTTGTTAAAGCAAGGCCCCTGAACTCTTGTGGATTTTCTGCACTTTGCAATGATATGGGCAGCGACCATCAAGGGGCAAAGTATTGACATGTTTTTTTAAATTGAAAGACAAGCTTAAAGTTTTCTTTACTGACCATAATTTTCACTGACCGCTTGCATGATGACGAGTTCCTCACACGACTGGCCTATCTGGGTGATGTTTTTTCTCGCCTGAATGATGTGAATCTAGGATTACAGGGACTCTCCGCAACTATATTCAATGTGCGGGACAAAACTGAGGCTATGATTAAGAAGTTGGAGCTCTTCTCTGTCTGCATTAACAAGGACAACACACAGGTCTTTCCATCATTGTATGATTTTTTTGTGTGCAAATGAACTCAAGCTTACGGACAATGTCAAATGTGATATAGCGAAGCACCTGAGTGAGTTGGGTGCGCAATTACGCAGGTACTTTCCCGAAACGGATGACACAAACAACTGGATTCGTTATCCCTTTCATGCCCTGCCTCCAGTTCACTTACCGATATCTGAACAAGAGAGCCTCATCAAAATTGCAACAAGCGGTTCTGTGAAGATTTTATTTAATCAGAAGCCACTGACAGATTGCTGGATTAGGCTGCGCTCAGAGTATCCTGCCTTGGCAAATCACACTGTTAAGACACCCTTTGCAACCACGTACCTATGTGAGAGTGGATTCTCGGCCCTCACTAGCATGAAAACTAAATACAGACACAGACTGTGAGTGGAAAATGATTTAAGACTGAGACTCTCTCCAATACAACCCAACATTGCAGAGTCATGTGCATCCTTTCAAGCACACCCTTCTCATTAACCTGTGGTGAGTTATTCACAATTGTCGATGAACAAATAAGGTTTTATTTGTAAGATGGCTAAATAAAGAGCAAAATTATAGATTATCTGTGCCCTGGTCCTATAAGAGCTCTTTGTCTCTTCCCATGAGCCGGGTTGTGACAAAAACTCACACTCATTCTTACGTTTAATAAATGTATTATATAGTGTGTGTGTGGCAGGCTTACAATGATGGCAAAAAAACAACATTTGAGAGTGCACTGACCCTGGTGCTGGAAGGGGTAAGCAGCTGGAGGTTGAATGTTTGAAGGGGTACGGGACTATAAAAAGTTTGGGAACCACTGATCTACATGATCAGTCTCTGTGTGTAAAATAAAAAGTGGTTAATGTGAACCTAACTCACAGCTAAAAAAAATGTAAAGAAAGCAATCCAATGTTATTTGTTGCCTAGACTTTACTGCAAATGACACTCAAGTCTTGAGAACAAAACAATACACTAATATTGCAGTTAGCCATGACAGCCTTTATAATAGAACACTTGTGACCACACACACACATCTAAATATTGCTCTTGGGGGAAAAAACATCTTAAAGTAGAAATAGAATGAAACAAACAGCCATTCTATTTTTGCTCTATTATAGTGGCCACTATAGTAGACATCGATCAAGTGCACAAGGCTATATGTGTGCAAAAATAACGTTCACTGAGTAAAACATGTAATAACCCCCCCTCACTCACACACAAGTGTTACTGTCAAGTTCAACAGAACAAAAGCAATATCTTTGGGCTACACTGCACATTATTACATTGTACACTTTCTGCCTTTGTACGCATAATTGATATCTTTCAACTCTATAGTGGCATCCAGCATAAGCCAGGCCCAGCTCCAGCTACACTTGATCCCTGAATCCACTTGTTTAACAAGCAATGCCTCATTTCCACCTAATTCGCTCATTCTCAAAATTAACCATATACTGTAGAAGGAAAACATTAGTTCACAGATAGTAATTAGTTTGTTATCTAGTTAACATTTCTCACAGATTGCCGGGGTCCAGTAAGCAACTAACGCGTTATAACTTGAGGAACGGCAAGGAGTCGTATACGCTACCAGTTAATACTATAGTGAATTGGTTAGGGTTACTAATGTTAGCTCATCTGATGTTGTAACATTAGCTAGCTATCGTTAGCGGTCTTACTTTATTAGCCAGCTAATTTTCACACCATAAACTCAATTATTTGATCAGTTAAGTTGGCTAATGTTGCCCAACATTTCTCTGGCCAGCTAACAGAGAATTCGATCCAGCTAACAATACCAACAATACTTGTTCCACCACACTTTCTCCCTCACCTCAAACTTTCCAAATGCCAGTTGTTTTTCGGTTACAGCTCATGAAGTACGCTTCATCACCTTCTCACCCCCGTCTCAGAGGTCAGGCTTCTCACCTACCTCTTCATTATTGTTCAGGGAATGTGCTGCTGTAACTGGCAAAATGCCTTTCCACTCTCCGCTGTCTTTCCAGAGCTGATGCTGTAACTAGCAAATTGGTTGTCTCCTCTCTCTTCAGTCGCGTGCTGCATTCTGTTGTTATGTGAACAATTGGCTGAGCCTTGGATACAGCCAGTATTGCTCCAAACGCGCATCTCTCGTTCGCTTACAGCCAGTAGTGAGTCCCCTCTCCCAAACTTTTCTCATCGGATCTACACGAATCACGTAGGTCACCTATTTTGGATTCAAAATGCAGAATTTCGCCAAAAGGTGACTAGTTTGCATCCCTGAATCTAGAAAACTTTTATAAAATACCTGAACATAGCATCTCTACCTTGCACAAATACAGCAGTGTCTGTCACACTCACTTGCACAGCAAACTGCAGACTGGAAGGATGTTGCAAATTCGCTAGGAAGAGCGCTAGCTCAAGCCAGACAGACACATTTCTCTAATTGATGTATTAAACGATTGGTGGTCGATTTTTTTTACATTTTCACGGCCATTCTGTCACAGGTTCCGTTTATGTGATTGTTGTTCCCTTGGGTTACCGCTGGAGGGCACCCTTACCTTGTGTTCTAGTTTCCAGGTTACCCTAATTATTACTTATTGGTTTCACCTGGTTTTGATTACCTTCTCTGTTCACCTGGTTGCCTTGCTATTTAGGTTCCTCTGTTGCTTGTGTCTGTGCTTAGGTCTTATGTTTTGTTTAGTGCACGCTTGTGCTGTTGCCTTGTTTTTGTCATGATGTTAAGTAAAGAGCTAAATTTACCTTTACCTCTGCTTGCTGTGTTTCTCTGCGACTGGGTTCGAGTTCGTACAAAGATCACTGTAACAGGAGACCTAAGACAACAATGGACCAGCAGAGATTTCGCAGTTGTCCGAGGGACGTGCCAAACTCCACCATTTACGGTTGGCTCTCGCCTACCATGGAACTGTGATTGGCCACCATGAGGCACGGCTGCAGGCATTGTCGGATGATTTAAGAATTCTTGTGTCTGCTCTGCAGACAGGACAGACAGGAGCAACAGCTGCTGCTCCAGTGGCTGTTCCTAATCCTCCCCTCCCTTCGAGCTCAGTGTCTTCCTCTCTTTGGGAGCCTCATCTCCCGGCACCGGAGTGCTATGAGGGGCATCCTGGGAGGTGTCGTGGGTTCCTGCTCCAATGCTCTCTGGTCTTCGAGCTGCAGGCATCAACGTTTCCCACCGAGCTTTCCAGAGTGACATACGTCATCTCCTTGCTCTCAGGACGGGCTCTGGCCTGGGCCACGGCCATATGGGAGCAGCAATCAGACATTTGTTTAAATTGGAAAAGCTTCACACAGGAGATGAGGATTTTTGATCACCCCATCAGTGGCAGGAACGCTGCTCAAAGACTCATTACACTCTGGCAGGGCAGCCAGAGCGTAGTGGATTACGTCATTGACTTTTGGACGCTCGCCGCTGAGAGCGATTGGAATACAGAGGCACTTCACTCAGCCTTTCTGAACGGACTCAGCGAGGTTCAAGGATGAACTGGCTTCCCGGCACAAACCTGACACACTGGATGAGTTCATCGTTCTGGCCTTCCGGATTGATTCAGTATCTCGTGGACTGGGAGGGTTAAGGTCCTGAGGAGCGATCCTGGATCCCGGACTCATTCTGGAGTTCCGTCGCCTCTCTGCTACCCCTAGTGGAACGTCAGGAGCTGTTCCTTGAGGGGGGGTTCTGTCACAGGTTCCGTTTATGTGATTGTTGTTCACTTGGGTTACCGCTGGAGGGCACCCTTGCCTTGTGTTCTAGGTTACCCTAATTATTACTTATTGGTTTCACCTGGTTTTGATTACTTTCTCTGTTCACCTGGTTGCCTTGCTAATTAGGTTCCTCTGTTGCTTGTATCTGCGCTTAGGTCTTATGTTTAGTGCACTCTTGTGCTGTTGTTTTTGTCAAGACTTTAAGTAAAGAGGTGAATTTACCTTTACCTCTGCTTGCTGTGTTTCTCTGCGACTTGGTTCAAGTTCGTACAAAGATCACAGCAACACGTTGGTTTTCCATAATTGTCAGTATAGGGTTAGAAAATGACTAGTCCCCTTACCTACCCCTCTTAAAAACAGCACTATTTAGGCCTATCACATCATGCTAAAATCTGATGGCTACAGCTGGCAACTATTTGGTTGTAACCCCTAAGCTCTTTTCAAGCTTACACTATCAGGTATGCTTTCCATCTTCAATCTCAGAGGCCTCGCTACATTTCCCATCTCGAGTTTACAAAATGCTTGAGAGTTCATGGACAAGAGGGGGGAAATAAAGGAATAGGCCTATCCACTTGAGTGGATATAAAATATATTAAACTAGGCGGCATAGATGGGGTGAGCAGGTGGTCTAAGCTGGTTGCCGTGGCTACATCACAAATATAACCATATTCCTTATTAGGGATGTGACAAATGCATAAAATATATATTAGTGTTTAAAAACAGCCATTTTTTAATCATTTATTTAAATGATACATGAATTCACAATGCAGATATGGTCCTGCATATGACAGCTAGGGAGCAATGCAGTTCCATCTACCAAAGTCATGGCTATCAGACAGAGCTCACCTTACTGCTGTCCCCCAACCCCAGACATTGGGGCGGCAGGTAGCCTAGTGGTTAGAGCGTTGGGCCAATAACCGAAAGGTTGCTGGATTGAATCCCCGAGCTGACAAGGTAAAAATCTGTCGTTCTACCCCAGAACAAGGCAGTTAACCCACTGTTCCCCGGTAGGCTGTCATTGTAAATAAGAATTTGTTAAATTTAAAAAAATGAAAAACCATTGACATCAACACTGATTTTTGAAACTCCGTGCCTTCTTTCTTGTGAAGAGCCTGTCTAATGTCTGTTGGGGGCCTACACTGCTGCCAGCAACGGTTTGGATCTCACAGTTTCTCCCTTTCAGATGGTTAAGCTTTCAGATGGTTGTACTGCCACTATAGCTCAATTCCACCTCACAAAGTTTGCATTTCACCACCTTTTCATTTAACTTCTCAAAGTATTGCCATACAGGACTTCGCTGCTGTCGCTTCCCTGCCTCAGTCTTTGCCATTGTTACAACTGTTAATGCGGAGCACTTTATATCTGTGGCTAGGGTTGCAACATTTGGGGAACTTTCAATAAATTCCCTGGTTTTCCCAAAATCCCGGTTGGAGATTTCTAGAATCAGGAGAAAATAAGCAGAGAATCCAGAATCCTCCAACCAGGATTTCTGGAAAACAAGGGAATTTATAGAAAGTTCCAGGAATTTTGCATCCCTATCTGTGGCAAATAATTTGAAAGACGCATATCTCCTACTACTAAAGTTACAGCATTATTGCATTAGGTATTTGTTTACTTTTTATTTTCCCTTCGTGATGGTGATGATCGGGACCTGTTAGTGGTAGTTTTGTGTTAACTGCACTGTGACAAATGTTGTAAAAAAAAATATATTTAAAAAAACATTGTTTTTCAGTTAGGGATTTTTTTCTAAATGTTAACAATCCCAATTTCGTTTAAACATTCTAACCCCTAGTCCCTATATAATGCACTACTTTTGACTAGAGCCCTGGTCAAAATTAGTGCACTATGGAGTAGGGTGCCTTTACGTCACAGGTCAGAGTCATCTAAAGTACAGACACCGATTCCTTAATAGTGTACTCTAAAAGTGTAATAAACCTTTTATAAAATCCCATAACCATACATATCTAGATTAGCCTGTACATAAATTAATTCAACACAAATGTAGAGTTATTACAGCACCAATTTTGTTGAGATTTGTTAAGGATTAGTCAATCATGTAAATTCCCAGCAGAAATGGATAATAGTCTCTGTGACCGTGAGATGTAACACTTTACTGTCATCATCACAGGTTTTATTAGACATACTGAAACGACAAGACTGAAATGACTGCTGAAATGACTGCTGAAATGACTGGTTAAAATTGTGCAGTAGCACATGTATTAAATATGACAAGGAAATATTATGCAGGAAAATTAAAGCCTCTAAAACCAGCCACTCCTGATAAACAATCAGGTAGAAGAAAACGTAAACTACTGTTCTGTCTTTAGACTCTTTATCAGACAGAACACACACAGATGCTGTCCTTAGGGAACTGCTTCGACTGCTTTGTCAATTTCTCTAAAAGCCTTTATATTCCAGCAGCAGCGATCTGCTAATAAGGTCTCCCTCCATTACCCTCTCAGGCTAACCAACCAGACCGCCCTCAACAACACACATGCAGCATATGGTTCGACATGAGCGGTGAGGAGCCTGCTGCTTTTATGAGTGGGGGACATCCCTCTTTCTCCCTATCCGTTTCTCCCTCCTCCACGTCAGATCATGACTCAATAATCCTCACAAATCTTCTCTCACTCTCTCTATTACCCCAGTGGTTTACGTCAGCCAATTAGCCATCTGCCACCCTGGTGGCGCGGTGCAGTATAGACTGAGCCTGGTGCTTCTGGCTGGCTGGCTGGCCGCCCAGGGGGAGAGGGGACGGGGAGAGAGGGTTCAGTATACACCCATTGTTCCGGCTGACAGTGGGGGCATCGGAGACCATTGTTCTACCCATGCAGCATGCAGCACAGCCGCCATTTACTACTGGGGCCAGGCCAGTCAGTCAGTGTGGTACCACTACCAGGAGGAGGGGGTTGCCCAGCGATGCAGTACCCAGGCCAGGGCTTGTCACGGTGGGGTGGAACCTGCCTGTCTGTCTGTCTGCCTCTCAGACTGCAGGGACACCATGACTCCATTCAGTTAGCAGTGTTTCATTCCCTTTTACAGATTCTCTTTCATGTGCCAAGATCACAACACCCTGGCCTGCATTGTTTATGTTTGGTCAGAGCAGATGTGCAGTGGGTGGGTAGGCCTATACTGTCTCAATTGTCAATGCATGACCTGGCAAAATAGGGACTCCACTGAGGTAGCCTAGACATCAAATTATCATTGTAACAATCATGTAATAATGATCTGTTACTTTTAATTGTATGGGTCTATTACTAAGGGGGAAATTAAGTGAAAACTTAACAAAGCAAAGCGAGCCGTGTGAATTAATGTAAATATTTTTCCTGACACTGGGGAGCCAATTACACTGAGATGTTTTATGTTTTATGTGATGTTTTATGTTTTATGTGCATGTGATGCGCCACACGTGAATCTGGTGACTGAATGCATGGAGTGCCTCATCTGCAGTGCCATGATATTACCTAACAAAGTGGAGCTATCAAAATCAAATCAAATGTTATTGTTCACATACACATATTTAGCAGATGTTATTGCAGGTGTAGCGAAATGCTTGTGTTCCTAGCTCCAACAGTGTAGGAGTATCTAACAATTCACAACAATACACACAAATCTAAAAGTAAAATAATGGAATTAAGAAATATATACAGTGGGGAGAACAAGTATTTGATACACTGCCGATTTTGCAGGTTTTCCTACTTTTCCTACCGTGACACCTACTTACAAAGCATGTAGAGGTCTGTAATTTTTATCATAGGTACACTTCAACTGTGAGAGACGAAATCTATTTAAAAAATCCTGAAAATCACATTGTATGATTTTTAAGTAATTCATTTGCATTTTATTGCATGACATAAGTATTTGATCACCTACCAACCAGTAAGAATTCCGGCACTCACAGACCTGTTAGTTTTTCTTTAAGAAGCCCTCCTGTTCTCCACTCATTACCTGTATTGACTGCACCTGTTTGAACTCGTTACCTGTATAAAAGACACCTGTCTACACACTCAATCAAACAGACTCCAACCTCTCCACAATGGCCAAGACCAGAGAGCTGTGTAAGGACATCAGGGATACAATTGTAGACCTGCACAAGGCTGGGATGGGCTACAGGACAATAGGCAAGCAGCTTGGTGAGAAGGCAACAACTGTTGGCGCAATTATTAGAAAATGGAAGAAGTTCAAGATGACGGTCAATCACCCTCGGTCTGGGGCTCCATGCAAGATTTCACCTCGTGGGGCATCAATAATCATGAGGAAGGTGAGGGATCAGCCCAGAACTACACGGCAGGACCTGGACCTGAAGAGAGCTGGGATCACAGTCTCAAAGAAAACCATTAGTAACACACTACGCCATCATAGATTAAAATCCTGCAGCGCACGCAAGGTCCCCCTGCTCAAGCCAGCGCATGTCCAGGCCCGTCGGAAGTTTGCCAATGACCATATGGATGATCCAGAGGAGGAATGGGAGAAGGTCATGTGGTCTGATGAGACAAAATAGAGCTTTTTGGTCTAAACTCCACTCGCCGTGTTTGGAGGAAGAAGAAGGATGAGTACAACCCCAAGAACACCATCCCAACCGTGAAGCATGGAGGTGGAAACATCATTCTTTGGGGATGCTTTTCTGCAAAGGGGACAGGACAACTGCACCGTATTGAGGGGAGGATGGATGGGGCCATGTATCGCGAGATCTTGGCCAACAACCACCTTCCCTCAGTAAGAGCATTGAAGATGGGTCGTGGCTGGGTCTTCCAGCATGACAACGACCCGAAACACACAGCCAGGGCAACTAAGGAGTGGCTCCGTAAGAAGCATCTCAAGGTCCTGGAGTGGCCTAGCCAGTCTACAGACCTGAACCCAATAGATAATCTTTGGAGGGAGCTGAAAGTCCGTATTGCCCAGCGACAGCCCCGAAACCTGAAGGATCTGGAGAAGGTCTGTATGGATGAGTGGGCCAAAATCCCTGCTGCACTGTGTGCAAACCTGGTCAAGAACTACAGGAAACGTATGATCTCTGTAATTGCAAACAAACGTTTCTGTACCAAATATTAAGATCTGCTTTTCTGATGTATCACATACTTATGTCATGCAATAAAATGCAAATTAATTACTAAAAATCATACAATGTGATTTTCTGGATTTTTGTTTTAGATTCCGTCTCTCACAGTTGAAGTGTACCTATGGTAGAAATTACAGACCTCTACATGCTTTGTAAGTAGGTGTCACGCTCTGACCTTAGTTCCGTGTTTGGTCTCCGGTACGCCGTTTCGGCCCAGGGTACCCTGCGCCGGCTCTGCGTGCTGTGTCTCCGGGGCGCTGGGAGGGTGCAGTGCGCCCTTTGCCTGCGCTCCGCCCGTGCCGGGCGAATGTGGGCATTGAGCCTAAGGGAGAGGTGCGAGTGGTATGCTCCCCCACAGCCCGGTTCAACCTGTGCCTGCACTCTGGAGGGTCCGGGCTAAAGTGGTCATCCAGCCTGGAGGAATGGTGCCAAGGCTGCGCACCAGAGCTCCAGTGCTCCCCCACAGCCCGGTCCATCCGGTGCCTCCTCCACGCACCAGGCCTCCTGTAGATCTCCCCAGCCTGGTGGGTCCTGTGGCAGCCCCACGCACCAGGCTGTCTCTCCGTCTCCTCCCTCCAGGTTCTCTCTCCAGTCCGGAGCTGCCAGAGCCGCCCGCCTGTCCGGCGCTGCCGGAGTCTCCCGCTTATTCAGGGCCCGCTGTAAGGGTCCCCAGTCCAGGGTCGGCGGTGATGGTCGCCACTCCAGAGGCGCCACATAAGTGGGCCAAGACTAAGGTGGAGTGGGGTCTACGTCCCGCACCAGAGCCGCCACCGCGGTGAAATGCCCACCCAGACCCTCCCCTATAGGTTCAGGTTTTGCGGCCGGAGTCCGCACCTTTGGGGGGGGGGGGGCGGTACTGTCACGTTCTGACCTTAGTTCCTTTTTTATGTCTCCTTTTTGGTTTGGTCAGGGCGTGAGCTGGGGTGGGCATTCGATGTTTTGTTCTAGGTTTTGTATTTCTGTGTTTGGCCTGGTATGGTTCCCAATCAGAGGCAGCTGTCTATCGTTGTCTCTGATTGAGAAGCATACTTAGGTAGCCTGTTCCCACCTGTGTTTGTGGGTAGTTGTTTTGTGTTTGGTCACCTGATAGGACTGTTTCCTTTTTTTGGTGTTTTCTCCTTTGTTAATTTTGTGTTCAGTTTAATATATTCAACACGGACACGTGCCACGCTGCATTTTGGTCCGATCCTTCATACTCCTCGTCAGAAGAAGAAAATCGTTACAGTAGGAAAACCTGCAAAATCGGCAGTGTATCAAATACTTGTTCTCCCCACTGTAAATATTAGATTGAGCAATGGCGGAGTGGCATTGACTAAAATACAGTATAATAGAATATAGTATATACATATGAGATGAGTAAAGCAGTACGTAAACATTATTTAAACATTATTAAAGTGACTAGTGTTCCATTATTAAGGTGGCCAGTGATTCCAAGTCTATGTATACAGGGCAGCAGCCTCTAAGGTGCAGGGCTGCATAACGGTTAACCTTAGCTTTTAAATTAAATGAAAAAGCATCGCTCCTCACCAAACGGTGACTGTGAGCTCAGATAATAAGCATCAGAACCTAAGCCTAACCGTCCAGTCCAGGCAGCCTTTGTGTCATTGGGTACATCCCAAATGGCAGCCTATTCCCTATATAGGTAGTGCACTATATAGGGAATAGGGTGCCATTTGGAACACAAGCACTGGCTCCCTGAGGGAGCAGGTCCTATATCACACGGTGAAGTGGAAAATGAAAAAGGTCCTGGGGGCACCAGGGTCAACCAGCTGCCCCAGCAGATTTGAGCAAGCTGTGTGACTACACACACACTACACCCCACTCTCATATTTAGCACCAACACACTGGCCAGGGCTTTTAATAATGAATAGAGCTAACCCTCTACAACGCCCAATAGCCACTAAGGAACTGTGTAAATATAATTTGGGTTTTATAACCCTATTTTAATACAAAATGTAGGTCTAATTGTGTTATCAATTAATTTGGTTAATAAGCCTACTTCATATTCACAATGTCGGAAGGTCCAATCAGCTAAAGTAGCCCCTTTCAACCCAGATGCTCTGGAGTTTTTTTCTCAGCTTGACTTATTTCTTGCAGACTGAAATGCTAAAGCAAATCAGATACTAATCCACGAGTTTGCCTCTGTCAATCTTCAGCAATTATTATCCAGAATGATGATGGCCCTTCCTCTGCTAGGGAACTACTTAAAAGCCAAGAGCAGCAGCCAAAATTACCCAGCAAAGTGATTGCCATGGCTACCAATTACATATAATCAAAAAGGCAGACGGAGGGAGAAATACAGTTCTACACGGCCCTCTGATTACTTTGTGAGCGTTAAGAGGAAAAGACCTATGTCATGTACACAAGAAAATGCTTCGACTCGGAATCCACTTTACAAAGAGGGGTGAATTAAAGTTCGCGTTCAAGGTTAATCTACCTCTAAGCTCCGAATAAGCAGGCCTGGAGTCTCCTGTGAGGCTCAGGACATAAACCCACTTCAGCGCTCTTTCAGCTGGCCGTTGTGAATGGATTACTACTCATTCAGCCACATAATGTCTTTCTCTCGCACGGTAAACACCCACTCCTGGTTGGTGCTGTGGTTGAGTGGGACCGGGCAAGAGGCCTTTCATGGTTTATGGTCTCTCCCCCTGCCTGCCTGCCCCCAGGGTAGGGCCTGCCATGTTGTATCAATACAACTATCAATGATAGATCGTAGTTGGAGAAACAGGAGCAGATGTCCTCTTTTGGTCTCCACTGTACCACCACAGCAAAGTCATATTCCTCACCAGTGGCTTTTACAGATCTCGCCATCTGGGAGTCATTTCAATTCCATCTTGGTGTAGAAGAAGAAAAAGCCAGTGCTGCTGTAGTGTGGTTCTGCAGACCTTGACACCAAAGGCAGAATGTATCTGAGCCCGGGGCGCCACTTTTCCCCCAGCTTGTGTTTTGTCCCACTTCCTGGTTCTTATCTGCTCTCCACCTACAGTGGAGGATGCCTGATAGATTATGCCCCAGTTACAATGAGGATGCTTTGCATAAAAACAGTAAGAGCCTTTCCAGTATGACCTCCCTCTGAGGAAAGAGGAAGGGAGCTCCTACTCTCATTCTAACTGACTTACAAAAAAGGAGGGAACACAGTCAGACAGCCACAACTGAAAGAATAGGGCACCCTATTCCCTTTATAGTGCACTACTTCACCCTATTCCACTACCTTTGACCAGTGTATTCCCTATAGTGCACTACATTTGACCAGAGCCAAGGCCCTGGACAATCTTAGTGCATTATTTAGGGAATAGGGTGCCATTTGGGATGCAGCCCTAGTCTTTTGCCCGGCCCTAATAACCACTTATCCCACTGATTAAGCTGTAAATGGAGATACGTATTTTTGTGTGAGATGGGAACTACTTCGTAGTGGGTGTGTGGTGGCAGAGCTGGGTGTGATTCCCATGCACTAGACTAGAGTGAGATGGAGAGGCAGGGTGTGTCCTCCCTTCTCCAGTAGAGCAGGCAGAATG
Source organism: Salvelinus namaycush (assembly GCF_016432855.1). NCBI lineage: Eukaryota > Metazoa > Chordata > Actinopteri > Salmoniformes > Salmonidae > Salvelinus > Salvelinus namaycush. The sequence continues at coordinate 42,253,798 of NC_052325.1, forward strand.
TGTGCGACACACACACACACACACACACAGCAGACTGCTCAGGGATACACATTGTGTAGAGGCACTAAACATGAGCAGTGTCAGACTGCTGGGGTTGTCCCTGAGAAACTGCCTTTCCACTGTGATGGGAGTCCCCCACTAACGGTTACAGGCACCCATTTAACATTAAGCAGTCCAGGGTGTGTATACTCTACTTTATGAATGACATAAGATCATCTTAACTTCCCCTGATGACAAGTGTTTACTAACACATACTGTATCTGTGTGTGTGTGTGTGTGTGTGTGTGTGTGTGTGTGTGTGTGTGTGTGTGTGTGTGTGTGTGTGTGTGTGTGTGTGTGTGTGTGTGTGTGTGTGTGTGTGTAAGTCATTAGTTCACGGTCCTGCAATAAGAGTGTATGAGGGTAAATATCCAACAAAAGCAAGTGTCCTTTATACACTTTCCACCCCCAATACAGCCTAATTGAACATTAATATACAAAATATGACATAATTTTACAGATTTCCTCAATTCAATGCTTACAGAGTGTAAGTGAATACCAATGACTGTGAAAACCACACTCTTTCGACTGGTAACTAAGCCGAGGAACTCACAGAAACCAAGTGTGGCTATGAATGAGATGGATTTGCCATAGGTTCAACACAATAGCCTACCCCAAACAACACTGGATGTATCAAAACGTTTCACTTCACAGAGGGAAATGGTTTCAAATACTGTACTTTCATCCTACCTGTTTTGAAAAACGCATCCGTATCGGAATCATTTGGACCCTCGGCTCCTTCAGCTGAATTCATGTTTTCTCCTTGAGGATGTCAGAGACAATGTAGCGCGAAATATATCCAGTGATTACTATAACCAAATCAGTGAACGAGCTTCTTCATGTTCTTGAGTTCTTTGTCACAGCTGTTCGCTTTCCAGTCGTAGGTTCCCGTCCTTGTTACGAGCTCCAAGGAGCAGGGCTGTATTTTGCGCTCTATTGTTTAAAACTCTACCTCCTCCTCTCGCAGCCCCGGCGCCACAAAAGGAACCCAAGGCGCGTGTGACACAATGAAGATACCGTAAGATTGCAAATGGGTTGTTCTACTGGCAAATCAACGGATTTATTCTAAACGCCATACGTCTTGAGTATAATATAGCCGGAGCAGCTGTAGCCTACAAAGACAAGGCATCAGCATGTGGTTGCATTAGAACGGTTTCTTGGCAGTTCATTCTAGTGATGTCACGAAATCTGCATAATGGAACTGGTCTGGCTATATAAAAAAAAGCATCAACATGATTTTACATCTGTACGTTTTCTGGGGGAAAAAAACGTATAATAGCAGGCTAATATCCGTATATTCCAACAAATTAATTGTATTCTTATTGATTGTAAAATCCACTAATCGCGCAGACACAAGCAGTATCATCAGGGGTGTATTCCTAACAATAGCTCAGAATCGGACCCCTCCGCACCCTCCTCCGCCCCTAAACACACGCCCCCTAAACAAACTCCTTTCCCTTTTCACGTAATTGCTGGTGAGTAAAGTGCTCGCTGTAGAGAAAGTTTACACAAGAAGCCATGTAATTAAATATAACTACTTTCTACAAACCTATGTTTTTTTGAGGGGGGGGGGGGGGGGGATCACAAAATGTAAAGTCACGCTGCTAAGGATCATGACTAGAAAAAAACGATTTGTTAATCTATTGGCCAAATACACCTTTCGCTCCCTTCATCCCATGAGTTAACAAGACCACGTCCTGTTATTCAAATGCACCATTCTTGGTCCCGCTGATGCCCTCTATCGAGAGATATGCCATAATAGGCCTAATTGGGAGGAAATTCGATATGGAAGCACATGGGAACTATCCCAAAAGTCATTCTATGACATTTAGTAGCCTGATTCTTGTCAGCAGTTTCCGGTGGATTTGAATTAAGTATTTGTGTAGCTTTCCCCAAACATGAAAGCAAATTAAAGTTAAGGTTCGCTGTTGATATTTCATTAGGCTTTTAAAATCAAAAATGAATCGCATTCAATTTGGCACTGTGATCACGCAGTTGTCTGTCTGCTAGATAAAAAGCTAAACATTACCATCTAGTGGTAGCCTAGTGTTTTCTGTAGACCACCAACAACGTGAGACAGCGCAATTAAGCCTGCACGTCACAAGAACGTCAAGCTAGCGGCGTTACTTGGCTACCTACCTGGCAGGTATTCGTTTAAAAATAAACATATTAAACAGAAACGGAGAGGAGTAGGCTATACTAGATGTGTTTTCTGTCTCTGGATAGAGCTAAAAGAGTTTAAGTAAGTTTTAAAAAATGTATTATTTCTTATTTATGTTGGAATTCATACCTATGTTAAAAAAAACATACCTGTGCTCACTGGCAGAAAAACACATTGGATTGTTACCACTAAAGCTAATGGTTAGTCCTAAAGAAAACATTTTGGGGAAAAAAGATGGGGCTTAACGTTACATTTTCTATCAAGGCAAACTTAAAAAACAGAGAGATGAACTTCTTGATAAAAAAAAACACTTGATTTACTTGTAAAAACAGCATGACAAACCAATTCATCCGGGCATCAGGATTTGAATGGTGACATGGGGGCTCTATAAATCACTTTTAGGTTGCCACAAATAACAATCAAAAACATGTAACATAATTAAATTAAATAACAGCATAATGAAATGATATAGGGTTGTGGACATAAAGTATAAGATTAATGAAAAGAAAAAGTTAGCTATATAGCTAGTCGATGAAAAAACTTTGATAAAATGCCTCTCTCTCTCTCTCTCTCTCTCTCTCTCTCTCTCTCTCTCTCTCTCAGAACACCTTTAGGACCCTCTGTGTTCCCAGACATGTCTAGGCCTAATTCAAGTGGAAGTGGAAGTGGAAGTGGATGCAGTCACACTGGAATGAGTGTTCATATTCCACAAGAGTTGCCAGACTTTTTGCTGCAGTTCACCAAAGATGCCATCAGAGCTCAGCCAGAGGATATTATTGAGTATTCCACTGCGTGAGTTCAAAAAACACTTGAAGGAGCAGATGCTTCTTTGCATTCCAGCATTTCACTGTATGCACCATATTTTATTGTAAACACACAGTGAGGAGGTTTCAAACCCCATACTATTTTGTTTGTGTAGGTACTTCACAGCTATGGTGAAAGGACAGCCTTTTTCAGTGAAACCAAATCCTGAAACCAAGCTAGAACTGACAAATGAGATATTGGGAATTCTACATTCCCAGGTATAATATCTCAGGTCTTTTTCTTGATGTATGATTTGAGTACACTTGCAGTTAACAAATTGTTATGATGCCGAATCAAGCAACACAGGTTAGGCCAACTAACCTGGAATCCTTTTAAAATCTATCTCCCAGTTATCTGAAAGGGGGACCGTTAGAAAGTTGGAGATTGGGCTCATATGGAAAAGTTTGAATATGCCAGAGAATACCTTGAACCACATCCTTTCAATGGGAAAGTTTGGTGAAGAAATTGAATGGAATAAATTCCTTGCTTCATGCTGCAGTTATCTTGGAAAGGTAAATAATATTTACTAAATACAAATGCGTTCAACATGTAATTGTTTTTATGTCATTTCATTGTAGATTGTACATCTCTCACATTACCAATGAAGTATGTCTCCCTTGAGAAAGAGGACTTCTGAGCTCAATGGGACTTCCTAGTTAAATAAAGGTTAAATAAAAAAGTACACTATATTCAAAAGAAAGTCAACCTCTTAGTCCATCTCTTGACAGAATGTCAAAGATGCCTTGACTCAGGCCTGCTACATAATGAACTGCGATTCCAACTGTAAGCCTCCAGATGCATGTGTGTCCTTTGAAACCTTCCGGTTTCTCTACACCTACCTGGCAGTTGGGAATGAGAACATCTCACAGTCGCAGATTGACAGAGTTCTCAGATATCTGCAAAAGAGAGCGTGAGTACAAAGCATTTTATGACACCTCAATAGATAGGGTTTGAAGATTATAAATTATTATTTTATTTTCTCTGTATCCTGTTTTGTTTCTCACAGGATCTCGAACAATGGTGTGGTAAAAGTATCAGACTTCATCAACAATCGCAAATTGCGTCTGGATCCAACTAACTGATTCATCTTTACAGGCTGTCAATCAGGTCCCATTGTAGTGGAAATAAATGTGATTATATTTCACTTAGACTCGAAGTAGTATTTTTTCTGCTTTACATTGACTGCTAAAACATTGGATCTTACAGTTTTTTTTATCGCTTTGGTACTATTTTCACAAGTATGTGGTACATTTTCACAACTCTTAGTACAAAACTCCAAACTGGTCTCACTTGTAACGCAGCCAGTCTTTCAGTCAAAACCTGCCATTGTGCATTCACTTAGATTGTAAACATCTCTCACCACACAACCATTGATTCAAAATATAAATGTATTTTGAAATCTAATGATAACATTGGTTCAATGATCAAACCACAACATACTGATATATTGTCAATTTAGTCGTTTTAACTGTCAGTTAATCCAATAGCAAAGAATGCAAGATACGTGTTTCAGAACCCTTAGACATGCTGAAAGGAATATTCTACATAATATCTATCCAATGTGTAATCAAAGGTGTGATCAATGATGCAAAAAAAATGTTTCTCATATAACTGCAACATAGGTGTACTGTGTGTAATCAAATGTAACAAAAAATCGAATTAATGAAAATAATACAATGTTTTGCACACATTCATTTGCATCAAGCCTGTCTTGAGCATTTGGCCATAAATTCTCATCCATATCACAGTGAATGTCCTCATTGTTCATGCACCGCAGAAAAAATCTTTTGGCATGGCGAATCCAAGCTTGACATTGGTCTGCATTGATGTCGTCGCATGCCTCATCCATGGCCAGAAAGAGGGTGGCATGCTCATGGGATGGTGATCGTACACGTTCCACCTTCATGCTGAAAAAAATTCCTCAATAGGGTTGAGAAAATGAGAGTATGGGGCAGGTATAGGGCCACAAATCGGGGATAGGCCCGAAACCATGCCTTTATGGTGGATCCTGACATTGACAATGACATAGGTGACCCCTTGACCTTGACAGGCCTGCTCAATTTCATTTAGAAACACAATGAGGTGTGCAGCTTTGTAATGGCCCAGGTCCTAGGTCCTTTGTAATGGCCCAGAGATGTTTCCCCCACGTTGTCCAGGCACTTGGACGGTCGCCGTTGGCCGATGAGGTTCCGCCCACGGCGCTGAGTTTTGGCCAGGTTGAAGCCCGCTTCATCAACAAAGATATACTTGTGATGGTTCACAGCAGCATCAAGCACCATCTCCTTCTAAAAATATATTTTGGTTAGTTATTGTTACAGTATAGTTCCAATATGATATTGTGAAGTAGCATGTGCATCTAATAGTAACAGTAATACAGTATATAGTGCTGTACCTGAACATACTCTGCCCTCTGTTGTTTCACCCGGTCGTTGTTTCTCTCAAAAGGCACCAGGTAAATGTGTTTCATAGATACCTGGTGCCTCTTCAAAAGGCGGGCGATTGAGCAGGCCTGTCAAGGTCACTTGGTCTGAAGCAAAGTGGTGAAATCTGTTGGTATTATCAGAAAGATTAGTGCTTTGGTTCATCAGGCTTGCTTCCTAACTTTAGACTATAGCTTAATTTACCCATATCTCATTTACTGTAATATTGTCTGGGCCTGTCACGCCCTGGCCATAGAGAGGCTTTTATTCTCTATTTTGGTTAGGCCAGGGTGTGACTAGGATGGGCATTCTAGTTTCTTTATCTCTATGTTTTCTGTTTCTATGTTTTGGCCGGGTATGGTTCTCAATCAGGGACAGCTGTCTATCGTTGTCTCTGATTGGGAATCATACTTAGGCAGCCTGTTTTGCCACCTTAGTTGTGGGTAGTTGTCTGTGTTAGTGGCCTGTATAGCCCTAGTCAGCTTCACGGTCGTTTTTGGTATTTCTTGTTTTGTTGGCGACATTTATAACATTAAAAGAAATGTACGCTTACAACGCTGCACCTTGGTCCTGTCATTTCTGTGACGACGTTCGTGACAGGGCCAGTACATATGCTTCCTACCTACACAAATTAATCATCATACAAAATAACCTTCTCTAATTACCTGGCTCCATCTGCAGCTTTGTTTAAGAAACTCAATATCTTGTTTATGTATGACATTAATGTACTCCAATTCTGCACTTTCATCTACAAATACTCATACCTCCCAGAAAGTTCACCTAAACCCTTCAATGGATTCTTCCAGGTTCATTCTGACATCCATCAATGTAACATAAGACACTGTGATAACCTTCACCCTCCCCACTGCCGTACCTCACATAGTCAATTCTCTATCAGATACAGAGGTACCATACTCAGGAATTCTTATCTTCACATTGCAAAAATATCATCATCCCTCAATACCTTCAAGCGAAGACTTGTGGTCAGCCGGATGAACCAAACTACGCAGTAATTTCCTCCATATAGCCTAACTCTCACATGCACACACACATTTAAACAAATATGTATATACACTGCTCAAAAAAATAAAGGGAACACTTAAACAACACAATGTAACTCCAAGTCAATCACACTTCTGTGAAATCAAACTGTCCACTTAGGAAGCAACACTGATTGACAATAAATTTCACATGCTGTTGTGCAAATGGAATAGACAAAAGGTGGAAATTATAGGCAATTAGCAAGACACCCCCAAAAAAGGAGTGATTCTGCAGGTGGTGACCACAGACCACTTCTCAGTTCCTATGCTTCCTGGCTGATGTTTTGGTCACTTTTGAATGCTGGCGGTGCTCTCACTCTAGTGGTAGCATGAGACGGAGTCTACAACCCACACAAGTGGCTCAGGTAGTGCAGTTCATCCAGGATGGCACATCAATGCGAGCTGTGGCAAAAAGGTTTGCTGTGTCTGTCAGCGTAGTGTCCAGAGCATGGAGGCGCTACCAGGAGACAGGCCAGTACATCAGGAGACGTGGAGGAGGCCGTAGGAGGGCAACAACCCAGCAGCAGGACCGCTACCTCCGCCTTTGTGCAAGGAGGTGCACTGCCAGAGCCCTGCAAAATGACCTCCAGCAGGCCACAAATGTGCATGTGCAAAAGTTACTGTGTGATTGTGTGCTGAAAATGTGCTTAAAGTTGAGAAAAAATATCCTTTTTGATGATCTGTTTTGAGTTTTTAACTAAGAGTTGTGAAATTTTACCACATACTTGTGAAAATAGTACCAAAGTGAAAAAATATATCAAATGAAAATACTACAAAAGCGGCTTATTTTCCAAAGTAACCTTCAATATGATAAGATAGCATCAATGTTTTCACATGGTGCAGAGTTTTGTAGTACAGTCAGTGTGTGCGCGCATGTGTGTGTACACGCTTGCGTGTTTCTGTATGCCTGCCTGTGTGTGTACAGTATGCATGCATATTTCTGTGTGTGCTTGCTTGCATGCGTTCATGTGTGTGTATATGAAAGTGCACTTCGAGTGTGTCGTCCCACAGATGGACCCGCTGGGCCACCAGGTGCCAGGAAGTGACAGCCTTCCTCAACCAACTAGGTCAGCCTGCCACGGCCACCAATACACAAAGTTCTCTCGGGCTATTAAGCTTGCTCAACTCTGAATGTGTGTGCTGTGTAAGGCTGTAAAGTTTGCATTTCACTAGGGCAGTCCAATTCTGATATTTTTTTTCACTTTTAACCAATCACATGAGATCTTTTCACATCAGCTCTTTTTCATTAGTGAAAAAAAAAGATCAGAATTGGGCTGCCTGTGTAAACGCAGCCTAAGCTACATATAATTTTTATGATTATCTGATTTCTGGCAAACCGTTGGATTTGGTTTGATATTTTCTTTGCCCCATAGCTATATCTCCAATTAACTTGTGGTAATTGAAACTCTCCTTTGTGTATCTTGTCATCAACAAATGCTAAGTGGAATTTGAATCGCTAAATTGTAATTTCAGAGATAGATTCCTTTGTTGGTTGTGTTCGTGATTGGAATAGGCCTAGGCTATACATACGGGTAGATTAGATAATATTGTAAATGGTCCTCTGATTGCACGGTGCGTTCCAGCTCCTACCGTTTCCATGGTCACCTGAGCATGGAATGTTCTGCAGTCTAAGTGAGCTGTGGGCCAGGCGGCCTGGAGCCATCAGACTATGGCCTGTTAACAGGGCATTGAGCACCGGTTCTGCCAAGATGATTCATGCTTTACCCACAGACACAGGCCCACAGGATGAGACAAATGCACAGCAAATGGTTAAAGCATCCAAAGTCCTAATATGGACACCGTAAACCTAAGTCAGGTTTAAGTTGAGTGTATTATGGGGGGGAGCCTATACCTTGTCTTGGAAGAATGATCATGACTATGTGGACATTTCCCTTATGATTTCAATTGTTTGGCCAGATTTTACCAAGTGAAGAAAGCAGCTGTACTGTACATAAAATACATCACAGAGCCATGAACATCTAGAGACAGTGAAATACCTCCTTTGAGTGCGTAGTATGCTCTGATCCTCTTCATTACAAGCTCTATAGAGTATATTACTGAACCCTGGTTATGGGAAACGAAGCCAAGGCACGTGCTGCATGCACCCTAAAAGGTATCATCCTTTATAGAGTAGATTTAGCATATCTGCAAATCACAGGTAAAATAGTCTGTAGGAAAAATGAATATTTCGAAAGAGATTGGCCAGATGACCACAGGTCCTTATGGGAGAGTGGGAGAGCTGTTGCATGTATTGGGCAGAGAACTACTCACGGGACAGCTGGGACACATCATTTAGTAGGACACTTTCTAACTTCCGTCAGGAGATGGCGCTATAGGCACCAGAAGGCTTGGGTTACATTGTAATGCTGTATGGATAAACAATTGTTATGGATTTTGCAACATATTTGAAACATAATCACTGTACACAAAAATTACACAAATTGTGCAACTGCAATATTCTCCCCAAAAGTCCTAACACAAATAAGTCTCAGTACCTTACACATTTCAGTTTACGAACCAACATTTTGTGGCCAAAACCAGGCCATAAAACATTCCTAAAAACCACACAGTGGGTTGAATGCTTTAATCAGTGGAGTGTGTTGGTCAATTACAGAGATACAGCCACAAACTGACAGGAAGAAAATAATTACACCATCAACTAAATGAGATAAGCAGATCAGTGGCGCCTGAGATCACCACCCTTTCAAACAGACTCCTCTAAAGGTCAAGGTCAACAAGGTTATACAATAACTAGCTCTGGTCCAGGGTTAGCGCAGCTTTTAACACTGAGCCCCTTAATAACAGCGTTAGCAGCCATACTAACGCCCTGGACAAGAGCAATACAGTAGCCTACATGTTATGGTAAGGTCAGGACCATTTTGAAAATGAGCATTTATGTTATATTATCATAATAAAACGTTCCATCCTGGTTCAAATGTTATGGTCGTTTTTAATAGGCCAGTGGAATATATTTGGAAATTGGTGAATTAATAAAAGTGTGGAGTGTGAGAAACACTAGAACACTCCAATAAAGCATACCAAATGTTTTTCACTGCATGATTTAAGATACACAACTAATGTGTAGGAGGAGATGATTTTGCCAACTCTCCATATTGAAACGTAAATGTCAAACTGCCTTCCCTAGAGCAGGGTTAACACTGCATGTGGAGGAAATCACAGAGGGGGGTTTCCTATACATCTGTGTTTCAGACAGTTTAGGATTGTTTTGTCTGGAGTTTTCGTTTGAGGCAGCACTCCCAGAGAATGTTTACTTTTACCTTTCCGGTGGGCTAGCTACTCTTGATCTGATTCCCATGCTGAAGTAGCCTACTGCAAGACCTGCCTCTTTCTGGAATGGGTAGGGGGGAGTCACCATATTTACATGTAATATGACATTACTTTACAGAAGCTGAACACATAACAGTGTATATCATTGTTTTATGACGTTTGTTGTAGCTAACCTGGGTAAAGCAGGAGAACTGCTTAACCCATCCAGAGTTATAAATCCTGTTGCTCGTTTGCTTGACCAACACAGTTCACTAGAGGGTAGGAAAAGATTAAGTTACAGATAATACACTGATATGCTGATGTACTGATAGACTGAAGTGTAATAGTATAATGTAGTACAATATCCACTAGAGAGCACTGATGTAACACTGATGCTGACCTCTCAATGCACATTTGGAAAATTAGTTATCTGTTAAAAAAAGTTAGATGAGGTTATGGTGAGTTTGCAGTTTGACTTACAGAGCTTCCAATGTGTGTTATTTGATCAAATTGGTGACCATACTAAATGAATGCCATATTTCCTTTGCATAAACTTAAGAAACATATCCCATCATATTATCATCAAATCACAAGTTATATTGACACTTTCTCTCAACCTCTTTTGTTTCTTGCGTATGGACTGTTTCTTACATCCAGCCCACTGACATCTTTTTGCTTTCTGTGTTTCCTACATAGCACTGCCATCACTGAGTGTTGCAAGTCAGCTGCAAGTCAAGAAATGCATTTCACTGGGTGCTGTAACAGCCAGAAGATGTGGCAGGTGTTTTCACTATTCAGTCTCTTACTTGAATCCCACACTGACTAAATGACCATTCCACATGTTACAACTGTCTGCCTCAACTCTTGCGACAGCTCAGCTCCAAGAACATGTATTTTTCACAGTAATATTTAATCGGCACAAAAATAACTACACTTTAAATGGGGCTTCAAAAATGGTGTTCAAGCAAGTGGCTGTTTGTCCCTAGTTACCACAGCCACAAAGTCAAAATGAGGCTAGGCATAAGGTTAGCAGTGTGATTAAGGTTAGGGTTGGGTTTAAAATTGATTTTAAGAAAATAAATTGCAGAAATAGGCGGGGATTAGCCATAATTATGACTTTGTGGCTGTGGTAACTAGTGACGACCCTAGTGACTCTTGGTGATAGTTGTGAACTATGGTGTCTGAACTGATTGTGGAGTGAATACAGTGACAAATGCAGAGGAGAAACAGCTCTAGACTGTCCTTTTTGTTTTGAGTAATCACAACCTGTCCAGGTAATGATGCAAGTAAGCCTGATAGGCTATTTCAGTTTCGCAACTGGGTATTCAAGGTAATCAATACATCACTATATATACAAAAGTATGTGGACACCCCTTCAAATTAGTGGTTTCGGCCATTACAGCCACACCCATTGTTGACAGTTGTATAAAATCGGGCACACCGCCATGCAATCTCCATAGACAAACATTGGCAGTAAAATGGCCTTACTGAAGAGCTCAGTGACTTTCAACGTGGAACCGTCATAGGATGCCACCTTTTCAACAAGTTAGTTCATCACATTTCTGCCCTGCTGGAGCAACAAACTGCTCAGCCACGAAGTAGTAGGCCACACAAGCTCACAGAATGGGACCGCCAAGTGCTGAAGCGCGTAGCACGTAAAAAGCGTCTGTCCTGGTTGCAACACTCACTACCGAGTTCCAAACTGCCTCTGGGAGCAACATCAGCACAATAACTGTTAGTCGGGAGTTTTATGAAATGGGTTTCCATGGCCGAGCAGCCGCACACAACTCTAAGATCACCACGTGCAATGCCAAGCGTCGGCTGGAGTGATGTAAAGCTTGCCGCCTTTGGACTCTGGAGCAGTGGAAACGTGTTCTCTGGTGTGATGAATTACGCGTCACCATCTGGCAGTTCGACAGACTAATCTGTAAAGTTTGGTGAAGGAGAAAAAATGGTCTGGGGCCATTTTTCATGGTTCGAGCTAGGCCCCTTAGTTCCAGTGAAGGGAAATGTTAACGCTACAACATACAATGACATTCTAGACGATTCTGTGCTTCCAACTTTGTGGCAACAGTTTGGGAAAGGCCCTTTCCTGTTTCAGCATGACAAAATGCCCCCTTGCACAAAGGAGGGCATACAGAAATAGTTTGTCGAGATTGGTGCAGAAGAACTTGACTGGCCTGCACAGAGCCCTGACCTCAACCCCATCAAACACCTTTGGGATGAATTGGAATGCGAACTGCGAGCCAAGCCTAATCACCCAACATCTGTGCCCGACCTCACTAATACTCTCGTGGCTGAATGGAAGCAAGTCCCTGCTGCAATGTTCCAACATCTATTGGAAAGCGTTCTCAGAACAATGGAGGCTGTTATAGCAGCAAAGGGGGCACCAACTCCATATTAATGCCCGTGATTTTGGAATGAGATGTTCGACGAGCAGGTGTCCACATACTACTCATGTAGTATATGTGTCAAGGATTGAAAGTTGGTTACATTTCAGAATATGGCTTTCTGATTGTAGGCTATGTGGAATAAGCACTAAATAGCCTACGTAAGTTATCTATTTGAATTTACCAGTTGAAATTTGTGAACGAATCCTCAAATAAATCGTGGAAGAAGCTGAGAGCAAAATACATCATGTAGTTACATCATTTCATACATCAATTTACAAATGCTGTGTGACCCAGACCAGGCAGTACATTTGGGGATAGATCTGCAGATTTTCAGACCTCCCCCTTTCCCATCTCGCACGACCAATGAAAGGTCTCACAACGTATGTTAGGATTGACGCCAAAAAGTTTGATACTGCCAACGAATCCCGCAAGATCTTACCAAAGTAGACGGCGATACATCCGACGGATGAGTAACCCATCTGTCTTTGAAAGCGCAATACATTTTCTCTGCTGAATGGTTCTAGGAGAAGTTTATCTCATCAGAGTGAAAAGTTAGAGCAGAGGAGCAGCGCTTCACGTTGGCGAGACGCTATTTTGGCAACGTGCTCTTTTGGTAAGTCCAAGTGAAATATTGAAAATGTTTGTCTCAGCCTACCTGTAACTCTGGGATATCACTGCACCTACAAAAGGTTGCTCTGATCATGGTAGGCTATTGCATAAACGTTTCGAATGAAGGAACTCTGATCTGATCATGACAATAGAAAACTTTTATTATTGCCTCCTTAGGTTATTGATTTAGCTTACTCTATTATTGATGTGACTTTACGATCGTTTGTATGAATTTCCATTTTCAAATACATCAACTTTTTAAAATTATTTTTTTACTTTAAATTAATCTGTGAAATTACTATTGATATTATTCTACTGAATTATTTGAAAAAGCCTAATACTTTACCACAATATTTTCAATCTATAGTTCTTGTTGTTGAGCTTTTCATTTTTTGCATTTTAGTTTCAAATTCCACATAAACATTGCAGTAGATGATTCGAAAATCACGTGGTGTGTTTTATCTCAAGGTGTTCTCAGGGCAATTTGTATTATTCTGTACTTATATCTGTGTCACTCCATTTAGTATGATATGTTACGTTAGGTTACATTATGAATGGAATAGCGGTCGTACAATATCATACATATTACCCGGTCATGCAATAGAATACGAATTGGATGACGTAACTTAACATGCGTCTTGGAGGACATATATAATTAAATACGTGTCCACAACAGAGGATCGCGTTCTCGAATTGAACGGTTTATTAACCAGAACTCACAGGCTGCTGTTTGGCCATAGCCTACTCCAAACAAATCCGTAAACAACAACAGGCATCCAACTCTCTGTCAGGATGTAAAAAGAGATCAAACAATAGCAAGCATGGTCTTTCAACCTGCAGTGCCTGACCTCCTGCCCCACTCCACCAACCACACGAACACCTGGCACCAGAATATTCCAGGCATTCCTTTGGTTGGCAGACAACAGGTTGACTGGCATGCCAGACCCGCAAAACCGGATACTGGTAAAGTGCACCACAATAAAGGAACAACATAACTTAGGCACACACAGTTGTCTATGTGGGTCGCTACAGCGACAAACTTGCTGAACATAACTGCTGTGAGGGAGTCTACGATGGTTTCTTCCTCTTGGTCAGGCAGAGCGTAGGCCATTTTGTAAAATAGTCCATGGCCGTGAGCACCCAGTGGTTTCCACTGTCTGGTGGGGAATGGACCGATTACATCCACTCCCACTCTTTCCATGGGGGCCCCGACTGGACACGGTTGGAGCTGTGTGTGAGAGCGGCCTAGAGGGCCCTTTCTCGCTGTGCAGCTGTCGCAGCGGCGGCAAAAGTCCTCCACATCCCTCTTGTGCTGCCACCAGTAAAAGCCTTGATGGAGGCGGCAGAAGGTTTTTGTGACCCCAAAGTGTTCAGTCCCTACTCATCCATGGATGCCCTGGAGCACAGCCTCTTGCAGTGCTTTGGGGACCACCACCTGCCACCTCTCTTCTCCTGTAGCTGGCCCTTTCCATGCTTGCTGTAGCACACCCATAGCCAGCCGCAGAGCCCTGAACTTTTACCACAGCCCTTTGGTGAGAGCGTCGCCATTCAGCCGTGTTGACCACCTGCAGCTCACAGCAGACAGGCACGTGACATAATATGGCACAGGCCCCCTCCTCCGTACACAGCTCTCACGGGCCTCTCTCCGCTCAGTGGTGGAACCCACCCGCAGTACACAGCTGGTGGGACATGGCATTGGAGTGGCTTACGACTGAAGCTCCTTCAACCAGCATGCGACCTTCCTCTCTGGCACTTTGAAAGACTTGAGGCACTGGAGGGCAGAGTGGTCAGTCCTTACCATGAAGGGCAGGCCACCCAGGTAATACTTGAAGTGACACAGTAGCGACACTCATGTTCGTTGAATGTCTTGCTGAAGTCCGTCACCACTCTCTCCCCCTCTGGCCCCACCTAGGCCAGCACTCCACCCATTCCCACATTGCTTGTGGGGGGCGAGCATGGAGGCCTCGATCAACACCCTTCAGCGTGCACTGAAGTCCTCCTGGCACTCCATTGTCCATGTTAAGGCCTTGTCCTTCGGCAGCAGGCGGTTTAGGGGACCGGCGAAGCTGGAGCAGCCCTGTACAAACCTCCTGTAGTGCTGCTGGTCAGTGGGGGTAGGCCAGTCTCGGACAGCCCCCACTTTCTCCATGGTGCTGATACCCCCCCCCCCAAATCCCCACTTTGTGCCCCAAGAAAGAGAACCTCTCCCCTCATGAAGTGGCACCAGCACACGCCGTAGCACTCCCAGGGCAGACTGGAAGGAGCTGCCGTGGGCAAGGATGTCATCGAGGTAGAACACACACTCCTTTCGGGGAGATGCCGTCCAGCATCCTGTCCATTAACCTCTCAAAAGTAGCTGGTGCGTTGCAAAGGCCCTTGAACTGCCAGTGACCTCTGCTGGTGGATAAAGCTCTCTTGGCTCTGGCCTCTGGGGATAAGGGCACCTGCAGTAGGTCACTGGCAGCTACCTCCAGTAGCTGCTGCAGAGGTCCAGATCAAGCGACTCATTGACGCATGGTAGGGGGGTATGAATGCTTCCTGGTTACCTCATTCAGCCGCCTGTAATCTGCACAGAACCTCAGCTTGCCCCCCTTTTTAAGGAACCCAGCCCTGGGGCTGTCTGAGGGCTCGATGAAGTCCTCCCGCTGCATCTCCAACACCACCTTGTCTCCTAGCGTGCCATGCGGGTACAGCGGGGACGCACCTTGATGGGCGGAGCGTCGCCGGTGTCGTTCTCATATGGGTCTGACCCACCTTATCCTCAGAGCAAAGCTGTCTGAACTCGAACAATGACTGCCACAGCTGTTCCTGCTGCTGTGGGTCAAGACCATCAGTTCTTTTCCCATATCCCCTTCACTGCTGACAGTGTCCTCTCCTATCTGGAGTAGCTGGGCTGGGGGGGAGGTGTCATTGAGGTAGCTGGGGGAATGTCACACTAAGCTGTATGGGCTTAGCTATGGTGTGCAGCTGACAGAGAGGCTGGGGGAAGGTCACACACAGATGTGGGGGAGGGGCAGGGTAGCCATGAGTATTTGGTGACTGCAGGCCCTCCCTGGAAGCTAGTGTGCCCCTGTCTAGGCCTAGCTGGAAGCCTGTGCTCCTAAGACAGTCCAACCCTGGGGTACATTGGTCCTGTACAGCTGCTACCCACACAGGATGATGCACTGTCCTGCCCCCTACCCTTTCATGGGTGCCAGCTCACCTGTGACCGTGCGGGCTGAAACTGAGTCCAACCTGGTACAACGTCTGACTTCACCGGGGTTACTGTGGACTCAATGCAGGGCACCCCCTTGACAGGGATGTAACAAAAGTTCCCAACACAGTTCCGGTCCACCGAAAATACAGGCTACATCCACTTGCAGTTGTCTGTTTTTGTGGGATGTAGAGCCTTTCTCCCTCGTCTGGGCCGTTGGGCTCCTCCTGACGATAGTGGGGGTTGGTAAGAGAGCCAGGGGTCCTCACTGCCCCGTCTTTACGTACCCCAAGACCTTTCCCTGGGCTCTGGGGGACATATGGCAATTCCTGTCCAAATAGCCTGGCTGACCACACCCCCAGCAGACCATGGGTCCGGGGTGTGTGTTGCATGTGATCTCTGTGCTGCGTGCTGTCTGTGGCGATATAGCACGAATGAGTTTAGTCATTTCAGTCACCCATACAGGCTTTCCAGGCTCTGCACCACAGCCCGCACAGTGGGTGTATCTCCAAACGCCCCCACTGTTTGCTTCTGTAATGACTTGGGATGAGTTACCTGGGTCTGTGTGTGCAGCTCTGTAGTAGAGCATGCCTGTATGAACTGGTCACGTGCCAGCTCGCTCTGCACGGAGGGGGCATGTGAGCGCATGCCTGCCGAGTAATGCGTTCAGTGTCATTACCGAGCACCCGTAGCGGCTCCCCTGGCAGCCTGCAACTTCTACTCAGTTCGGAGCCCAGCAGCCAGGGTTGGAAGCAGTGTCCAAAGTGCCTCATTGTTCCAACTAACACCCCATAATCATGTCTGTCCTCCGGGCTAAGCAACAACAAACAGGACAAAGCATCGTCCGTGAGGCACAAAGCTAGTTGAAGTCCTCCATCTTCATCCGACCACCCCCCTAAATGAGCAGTTCTAACTGGGCATGATACTTCCCAAACCACCTTACCAGAGTACAGTAATGACCTTGATTAAATAATAAATACAATTATGTATTAACAGGATTGAGTTCTCGATTGAATGGTTTATTAACCAGAACTCACAGGCTACTGTTTGGCCATAGCTTACGCCAAATAAATCCATGATTCATCCAATGGCATTGAGGAGTATACCACCTCTGTCATCTGCTTCATCCATAAGTGCATCGATGACGTCGTTCCCACAGTGACCGTATGTACATATCCCAACCAGAAGCCTGTAATCCATGGCAACATCCGCATCGAGCTAAAGGCTAGAGCTGCCGCTTTCAAGGAGCGGGACACTAATCCGGGCACTTATTAGAAATCCCGCTATGCCCTCCGATGAACCATCAAACAGGCAAAGCGTCAATACAGGATTACGATTGAATCCTACTTCACCGGCTCTGACGCTCATCGGATGTGGCAGGGCTTGAAAACTATTGCGGACTACAAAGGGAAACCCAGATGTGAGCTGCCCAGTGACGCGAGCCTACCAGAAGAGCTAAATGCCTTTTTATGCTCGCTTCAAGGCAAGCAACACTGAAGCGTGCACGAGAGAACCAGCTGTTCTGGATGACTGTGTGATAACGCTCTCGGTAGCCGACGTGAGCAAGACCTTTAAACAGGTCAACATTCACAAAGCCGCGGGGCCAGACAGATTACCAGGACTTGTACTCAAAGCATGCGCGGACCAACTGGCAAGTGTCTTCACTTACATTTTCAACCTCTCCCTTAATGAGTCTGTAATACCAACATGTTTCAAGCAGACCACCATAGTCCCTGTGCCCAAGGAAGCGAAGGTAACCTGTCTAAATGATTACCGCCCCGTAGCACTCACATTCGGTAGCCATTAAGTGGTTGAAAGGTTGGTCATGGCTCACAACAGCATCCTCCCGGATACCCTAGACCCACTCCAATACGCATACCGCCCCAACAGATCCACGGATGACGCAATCTTAATCGCACTTTCTCACCAGGACAAAAACAAACCCTTTGTGAGAATACAGTTCATTAATCAAATGGCCAGCGGACTATTACATTGACCCCCCCCTCGGCATGCATAGTCACTTCACCCCTACCTACATGTACAAATTACTTAAACTAACCTGCACCCCCGCACACTGACTCAGTACCTCCTGTACATTATATAGCGTTACATTTTTTGTTGTTGTGTTAAGAAAATATTTCATTTTTTTTTTCAACTTTATTTTCTTGAACTGCACTGTTGGTTAAGGGCTTGTAAGTAAGCAAGCATGGTACGTTTTTGGGCGACTTAACCAAATTCACATAGAAATGTGAATTATAGATATGACATTCATTGAATGCAGGTCTACGGCTGCTGTTACACGACGAAACTTGCATGCAATTTTTAGCAGTGTTGCCAACTCATTTTCAGGGTAAGTTGCTAGAGGCAGGTTGATTTGTTGCTAAACGTTGCTAAATGACGTTGTGATAACGTAAAACTGCGTCATTACCTAGAATACACAATAACGTTACTCAAATTGACTGGCCATCTCGGCAAAAACTATGATTTGACATTTGTTCCGGTACAGACTCCCACTCTTTTCTGTACTTCTGGCTGTACAATTTTGATTGAGACATGTTGATTGATGTTGTAAGTTCTGTTAAAGATCAAACATTCGTGACCAACTGTGTTCATTGGGTTTGGCTCGTCGAACGCATACTACTGCAAGTCAGCCAACAATGATTTGCAATTTGCTGAAATTGCTGCTGACCTGCTGCTGACGTCACTCACAATGCACTTTTGCAGCCAGACACGTGTGTTGTGACTGAATGTGTGACAGAGAAAATCGTTTTTGTGTCATTTAGAGGGGAAATGCGTGCATGTTAGCGTTTGAGTCACTTTTCACAAGTTGCTAAAAGTTCCAAATACATTTTTAAAAGTAGCTAAATTTGATGCTAGGTGGTGTTTGAAAAAAAAAGTTGCTAAATCTAGCAACAAAATTGCTAAGTTGGCATCACTGATTTTTATTTGCTTTACAACTGAGTTGATTGATTGCTTCGGAAACACCCCCCTGCAACTAATTTTCAACTTGGTTGCATCCAGTTGAAACTTTGCAACTTTGAAACTAATTGTAAGCAACAACCTATCAAAACAAACACTTTTGTCACATGATCCATTCGAAGGTTCGGAATTCCGACCCAGTTGTCATGTCAACACAGCCGTCAATGCTGCAGTGCTGCGCAACCAGGAATCAGGGCTGACAGAACAGAGACTAGCACAGATGTATAAACATTATTGGCATCATGGCTAGTCATGGTTTATGTATATGGTTTAGCAATCAATAACTAATTTTGAGGTGATCCTAAACCTCTCACTGAACAGTTTCAACTGAAATTTTCCAACATGAACTGTGCTAGCTATCTTAGTTCGCTGCTAGCTTGGTTAGTATGTTCCTAGCTAGCTATGTTGGTGTTTGCAATGTCATTTTGGCTAGCTAAATTGTACAGGCTACAGTTCTGTATCCTTGCTGTTACAATAACCAAACGTTGGAGAAACAAATCATTTGTGAAACCAAGATGTAATGCAGCAGATGATATGGGGTGTGTTCAGAATTATCAAACAAGCAGCTTCAATTTGATTGGCTGTTGCATGCAATTGGGTTTGAGTTTCTTCATGTAACAGCAAAGTTGCTTGAGATGTCACTTGCAAATGCAAATAAAATGGCGTGAGTGTTACTTCGTGTAACCCCAGCCTAAGAAGTGTTAATTTTGTACTATGTACACTATTTCTTATGTTTTGCTGTTAGGTTTCGTGTTGGTGTCTTTTGTACACCAGCTGAAAATATATTTCAGTGGTTTAGATGGTACCATGATTCTCTACACAATGACTGCTTGTTTTGTCACATAAACAGAAATTGGGCGAACTATTGGAATTTAAGCAACAAGGAAATGATGGAGTGAATTCTGCATATTGCACCTTAAAGCCTGCAGTGCCCGGCCCTCTGCCCTAACCCCCGCCGCTCCACCAACCACAAGGTTAAGTTTAGAATAAGAGTTAGGGGAAGGTTATTGAAAATGCAGCATTTTAACTGGCACCACTCTGCCAGGGCCCTCACCACCTTGCTGTAGGATGTTTCGTAATTGTTGGTAATCAGGCCTACTACTGTTGTGTGGTCAGCGAACTTTATGATTTGAATTGGAGGCGTGCGTGGCAAAGCAGTAATGGGAGTACAGGAGGGGGTTGAGCATGCCCCCTTGTTGGGCCCCTGTGTTGAGGATCAATGTAGTGGTGGTGTTTCCTTCCTTCACCACCTGGGGGTGGCCTGTCAGGAAATCCAGGATCCAATTGCACAGGGTGGGGTTCAGACCAAGGGTCCCGAGCTTAATGATGAGCTTGAAGAGTACTATGGTGTTGAATGCTGAGCCATAGTCAATGAACAGCATTCTTACATGGGTATTCCTCTTGTCCAGTTGGGATAGGGCGGTGCAATGGTGATTGCATCGTCTGTGGATGTATCTATACAAATTGAAGTGGGTCTAGGGTGTCCGGTAAGGTGGTGGTGATTTGGATCCTTAACTAGCCTCTCAAAGCACTTCATGATGACAGAATTGAGCGTTACGGGGTGATATTCATTAGTTAAGTTACCTTTGCTTTCTTGGGTACAGGAACAATGGTGGACATTTTGAAGCAAGTGGGGACAAGTGTCCGTAAACACTCCAGTCAGCTGGTCTGCGCATGCTCTGAGGACGCGACTAGGGATGCAGTCTGGGCGGGCAGCCTTGCGAGGGTTAACACACTTACATGTCTTACTCACGTTGGCCACGGAGAACAAGAGCCCACAGTCCACGTTGAGACTGGTGTTTTGCGGGTACTATTTAATGAAGCTGCCAGTTGAGGACTTGTGAGGCGTCTGTTTCTCAAACTAGACACTAATGTACTTGTCCTCTTGCTCAGTTGTGCACCGGGGCCTCCCTCTCTTCTTTCTATTCTGGTTAGAGCCAGTTTGCGCTGTTCTGTGAAGGGAGTAGTACACAGCGTTGTACGAAATATTCAGTTTCTTGGAAATTTCTCATATGGACTACCCTTCCTTTCTCAGAACAAGAATAGACTGACGAGTTTCAGAAGAAAGTTATTTGTTTCTGGCCATTTTGAGCCTATAATCGAATCCACAAATGCTGATGCTCCAGATACTAGTCTAAAGGAGAACAGTTTTATTGCTTCTTTAATCAGGACAACAGTTTTCAGCTGTGCTAACATAATTGCAAAAGGGTTTTCAAATGATCAATTAGCCTTTTAAAATGTTAAACTTGGATTAGCTAACACAACGTGCCATTGGAACACAGCAGTGATGGTTTCTGATAATGGGCCTCGGTACGCCTATGTAGATATTCCATTAAGTATCAGTCGTTTCCAGCTACAATCGTCATTTACAACATTAACAATGTCTACACTGTATTTCTAATTAATTTGATGTTTTTGAAAAAGCAATTTTTTTTTGCCCATTAAAATAACAAGGACATTTATAAGTGACCCCCAACTTTTGAATGGTATATAGCTAGATATAACATTTTACCCCCTTTTTCTCCCCAATTTCGTAATATCCAATTGGATTGAAGTGCCTGATGTAAGTCATCCTGGTGCATTCTAAAACCATTATATAGTCTAATTGATTTGGTTTGAAAGGAATTTGATTTCCATTGCCAGCATGAACGACAACAATGACCGTTTATAATGAAAACAATTTCTATTAATTTTCTAGTCTTCTATTCTTGGAATTTTAGAGTTGTAGGATTTTTTTTGTGTGTTTTTGTTTTTCCCCCCGTTTTCTCAAACTTCGTCATATCCAGTTGGTAGTTCCAGTCTTGTCCCATCGCTGCAACTCCCGTACAGACTCGAGAGGCGAAGCTCGAGAGCCGTGCGTCCTCCGAAACAACCCTGCCAAGCCGCACTGCTTCTTGACACAATGCACACTTAACCCGGTAGGCAGCTGAACCAATGTGACGGAGGAAACACCGTACACCTGGCGACAGTGTCAGCGTGCGTGCGCCCGGCCCGACACAGGAGATGCTAGAGCTCGATGGGACAAGGACAACCCGGCCGGTCAAACCCTCCCCTAACCTGGACGACATTGGGCCGATTGTGCGTCGCCTCATGGGTCTCCCGGTTGCGGCCAGCTGCGACACAGCCCGGTATCGAACCAGGATCCGTAGTAACACAGCTAGCCCTGCGAAGCAGTGCCTAACACGGAACCCAAACCGGCTGCACGCGTGCGCTATCGTGCATACATTTATTTTGTCCCCCTACACCAAACGTGATCACGACACGCAGGTTAAAATATCAAAACAAACTCTGAACCAATGACATTAATTTGGGGACAGGTCAAAAAGCATTAAACATGTATGGCAATTTAGCTAGTTAGCTTGCACTTGCTAGCTAATTTGTCCTATTTAGCTAGCTTGCTGTTACTAGCTAATTTGTCCTGGGATATAAACATTGAGTTGTTATTTTACCTGAAATGCACAAGGTCCTCTACTCCGACAATTATTCCACACAAAAAACGGCCAACTGAATCATTTCTAGTCATCTCTCCTCATTCCAGGCTTTTTCATCTTTGAACTTATATGGTGATTGGCATCTACACTTTCATAGTATTACCACGACGACCGGCAAAACATTTAATCTTTCAATCACCCACGTGGGTATAACCAATGAGGAGATGGCACGTGGGTACCTGCTTCTATAAACCAATGAGGAGGTGGGAGAGGCAGGACTTGCAGCGTGATTTGCGTCAGAAATAGGAATGACTTCCATTTTAGCCCTTGGCATTGCAGACACTCGTTGGCGTGCGCAATAATTGAATAACATGGATTTCTAAATTTATTTTGCTACGCTCGCGCACGCGACGTGTCCGGTCTGGTCAGCATGTTAGACCGCTGCCCCACTCAGGAGGCCCCTGTTGAATTTCTTCTTAATGAGCTTAATCCATAATCAGTTGGACATGAGTAGTGCCATAAGTATTGAAACACAGGTGATTGAACAGGAAGTCCAGTTAATACTGTAACACTAATAGTAATCTTCACTTGCCAGCTGTGCTCTGGCAGTCAGCTACTTTATTGGGCATCCAGAACCTAAGGACGGTCTTGAATAGGAGCAGAAGTCTTAGGTCAGCACTTTTCCCTGTCCAGACACTGACTACAGGCAGACAATGGAGCTGGTTGGTGTTACAGTAGGTTATGTAGAATTCCCAGGTTTTCCAGAAATCCCATTTGGAAGAATCCTGAAATCAGGAGGGAATAAGCAGGAAATCTGGTATCTTCCCATGTGGATTTAAAAACAAACAAAAAAAAAAACATTTCACCTTTATTTAACCAGGTAGGCCAGTTGAAAACAAGTTCTCATTTACAACTGCGACCTGGCCAAGATAAAGCAAAGCAGTGCGACAAAAAACAAGTTACACATGGGATAAACAAAAGTACAGTACAGATTTATGGAAAACCGTAACTTAATTATTACGGTTTGATATGACATGACTTGGCTACAGTCACAGTTGGCAAATGGAACTGTTATGAGGCATGGGCCCTGGTCAAAGGTAGTGCACTACATTGGGAATAGGGTGCCATTTGGGATGTACTTTGTGTTGAGAGGTGTGGGTTACCGGGTTGTTACTAGCCTTATCACAGTCCTGTCGGTGTCCTATGAGCTTCCTGATGCTATTGACGAGCAGTAGTATTGTCCCTGTACATCATGGACCCTATTTATTTATGGGGGGGGGGGAATTCTCCTCACTCATGTTTCCCCCAGCAAAGTGTCAACAGTGTGTCACGTTTACCAAAAGCCCCAACAAGTGTGACTCTACGGTGGGTAAGATTAGACATTGTGTTCACACACACGTTATCCAGTTTGGCCCCATCATTCTCCTTTCATTTATGTCCTTTGTATTTAACTGCAGTCCCCTCAGTGTTGTACACCTGTTTGTCATCCTGGTGATTCATTGTGCGTCTCAAATGGCACCCTATTCCCTATATAGTGCTCTACTTTTGGCCAGAGCCTGGTCAAAAATAGTGCACTACATAGGGAATAGGATATAATTTGGGATGTGTATACCTTATGTGCTGTGGGTTATCTCACCCTAATGGCCTCGGGTGAAGGTGAATGACCCCATGGCCATGTAAAAGTGTTTGCTTATTGCTATAGCAACGGTGCCCCAAACTGTCAGAAAGAGTAGATCTCTCCCAGCCAGGTATTCCAGGTATGCGTATGTGACTTAACCCTTAGATGAAAGGAGCAATGGTATTGGAGTACTGTGGATGGAACCAATATTCCCGTGGGCCTCCGGGGCCCATGTTGTGCATCTAAGGCTCAACACAGTTCAGTATTCTAATTATGTATGGAAATAGCCATGGTTATGTGGGTTTGCAATAGCAGTGATACATTTTTAGTGGTTTGTCTTCTGTCAGCTATTGAAAGCATTTTTATTTGCCTTGCTGAACTATTATGCCATGTTTCTTTTTGTTGATATTGGTTTTTAAAGGGTATGAACCTTACTTTGACCATGTCACGAATGTGAGGTATGAAGCATGACTGACTCGGGGCCATGCAAAACATCATAGCTCAAATAAACTGAATATACATTCAGCAATGTGTCCACTGATAAAGCACGTTGGTGCTTTATCAATCTTGGTGTTCCAATAAATAATTAATGAAACACAGGTCTGGCTGTGGCTTTGCTGATAGTGGCCCACTGTTATTATTTCATAGATGGGAAGCAACATGGCATCCTGATGATGGATTACAGAATATGTGTCCCAAATGGCACCATATTCCCTATATAGTACACTACTTTTGACCTGTGTCCCAAATGGCACCATATTCCCTATATAGTACACTACTTTTGACCAGAGCCCATAGGTCATTTGGGACACAAATAGAAGAATGCATTCAGAAAAACAACAGTTCTGTAGTTAAGGCCAACCTTTTGATGTTCGTGCTTTGCTTAGAGGGAACTGTTTGTCAAATTTGTGTACAGAATAACAACAAAGTTTTTTTTCTGTCTTGATGGTTTATACAGCAAAAAGGGACTTTCACCCTTGTTGGTTATTATAGGCCTTGCACATCCTGTCAATTAAATGTTTTCTCCGACAGGAACCATTTATGTTAATTCCTGTGGCTGATGGAGAGTCAATACAAGCAGCACAACTGTTTTCATTCTCTAGTCCACACCAAGCACATGTTTAGATTCCACCTGAGGTTATACTCTCCAATTTTGTCTGCATCAGTTTCTCCTCGTTTTCGTTTTGATTTCCAACTGAAGAGAAGCTAATGAATAAAACAAAGTATTTAACTTTTAATCGAGACCATGTGTTCTTCCTTGATAGATGTGTTTAACATGTTGTGTTAGTTGAACAAAGACTCAGACTTCGTTGGAAGTAAGCCATCATTTGACAGGCTAAATAGAGTAAAATAATATGGAATTTTGAGAATCAAGTGGAAAAAGAGGACCAAATTGGAAATCAGACGCCTTTGGGCATTATTGTGTTTTATCATCGGTCATTTTTTTAAATCCGTCTGGAGCAACTTCATACTTATCAATTCAATCAATAAACGAATGAACCAATCAGTCTCTTAATCCATGTGAAGATGTGCAGCTCTGTTTGTCCTTAGACAGGCTACTGTACCTTAATGTGTCCCTACCTTCACTCATTTTATCCATGCAAACAGGAGAAAAAGGAGGGACGCTCACAAACCCAGCCCCAGGGACAGCCTGTGGTGATTCCACTACCCTCACAAACTGCCCCTCCTACGGCAAAGGCAGCCCAACACGGAATACAGTGAGTTGGCTTCTCTCTGATTTATGTTTACCCTCTCTCTTTCTGTTGCACATACAATAAACATGAAGTCATTAAGAAAGTATGTACCTTTTTTTTTATAGTGTTGACATGAATGTTATAATGCAACACGGCGCATGGTGATGTCATCGTTGAAGTCCGTCATTGTCTGTCCACTGCAGGGCAGAAATGGCATCTTTATAACCTCAGCAAAAAATAAACGTTCTCACTGTCAACTGCATTTATTTTCAGCAAACTTAAAGTGTAAATATTTGTATGGACATAACAAGATTCAACATCTGAGACATGAACTGAACAAGTTCCACAGACATGT
Organism: Salvelinus namaycush; assembly: GCF_016432855.1. Lineage (NCBI taxonomy): Eukaryota > Metazoa > Chordata > Actinopteri > Salmoniformes > Salmonidae > Salvelinus > Salvelinus namaycush. The sequence continues at coordinate 42,279,801 of NC_052325.1, forward strand.
GACTAACAGAAATGGAATGTGTCCCTGAACAAAGGGGGGGTAAAAATCAAAAGTAACAGTCATTAGCTGGTGTGGCCACCAGCTGCATTAAGTACTGCAGTGCATCTCCTCCTCATGGACTGCACCAGATTTGACAGTTCTTGCTGTGAGATGTTACCCCACTCTTCCACCAAGGCACCTGCAAGTTCCCGGACATTTCTGGGGGGAATGGCCCTAGCTTTCACCCTCCGATCTAACAGTTCCCAGACATGCTCAATGGGATTGAGATCTGGGCTCTTCGCTGGCCATGGCAGAACACTGACATTCCTGTCTTGCAGGAAATCACGCAGAGAACGAGCTGTATGGCTGGTTGTATTGTCATGCTGGAGGGTCATGTCAGTATGAGCCTGCAGGAAGGGTACCACATGAGGGAGGAGGATGTCTTCCCTGTAATGCACAGTGTTGAGATTGGCTGCAATAACAACAATCTCAGTCCGATGATGCTGTGACACACCGCCCCAGACCATGACGGACCCTCCACCTCCAAATCGATCCCGCTCCAGAGTACAGGCCTCGGTGTAACGTTCATTCCTTCAACGATAAACGTCAGTAGAAAGGCCTCTTTAGTGTCCTAAATTTTTATAACTGTGACCTTAATTGCCTACCGTCTGTAAGCTGTTAGTGTCTTAACGACCGTTCCACAGGTGCATGTTCATTAATTGTTTATAGTTCATTGAACAAGCATGGGAAACGGTGTTTAAACCCTTTACAATCAAGATCTGTAAAGTTATTTGGATTTTTACAAATTATCTTCGAAAGACAGGGTCCTGAAGAAAAAGGGACGTTTCTTTTTTTGCTGCGTTTATATATAGATCCCCTATGGTATTGATCCCTAGTTCTCCCCATTGCTCTAAGGTGTTAGAGGGGGCAAAGGAGGGATTTCTGGCAACAGGAAGCAGGAATGATATTGGTGTAAGGTCAAAATAGACTTAAATTTGCTTCCAGATTCGGACTGTGCTGTGTATAATAGGATTGTCACTATAAAGTGACATCAACTTCACAGGTGACAAAATCACAGCGCCAATAGAGAAGTGGGGGCAATCCTCACACTCCATACTAAGCCAGCTGGATGACGGAAATGCATCATCCAGCAAAAACGTAACAGCACAGAGGTTAGCAGCCCAATAGTAAAATATAACATTTGGGAGAGACAATCCTCCTTCCATCTTGGAATTACAGAGGTGTTTTTTACCTATCCTGTGTGTTTTATAATCCCAGATGAATGGATTGATAATTGAGTCCAGTTGTTTATGAAAGGACTTAGATATGAATACTGGGATGTTCTGGAATAGGTAAAGCAGTTGTGGGTACCATTTTAATGGCATTAATTCCTCCGAGGAATGAAATTGGGAGAGTTCTTAAATTGTATGTTTGTCTTGAGTTTTTGCATCAGAGGGGGGAAATTCTCTTTAAATAGTGAGGGGTATTGTTTGGTAACTACATACAGTGCCTTGCAAAAGTATTCATCCCCCATTAAGTTTTTCTTATTTTGTTGCATTACAACCTGTAATTTAAATAGATTTTTATTTGGATTATGTAATGGACATATACAAAATAGTCCAAATTGGTGAAGTGAAATTGAAAATATATATTTTTTTTAAATTAAAAAAATGAAAAGTGGTGCATTCATATGTATTACCCCCTTTGCTATGAAGCCCCTGAATAAGATCTAGTGCACCCAATTACCTTTAGAAGTCACATAATTAGTTAGTTTGTACACAGGTGGACTTTATTTGTCACATGATCTGTTACATGATCTCAGTGTGTATATATACACCTGTTCTGAAAGGCCCCAGAGTCTGCAACACCACTAAGCAAGGGGCACCATGAAGACCAAGGAGCTCTCCAAACAGGTCAGGGACAAAGTTGTGGAGAAGTACAGATGTTTTTCTAACCCAACACTGATATCTGAAACTTTGAACATCCCACAGAGCACCATTTTAAATCCATTATTAAAAATGTTAAAGAATATGGAACCACAACAAACCTGCCAAGAGTGCCGCCCACCAAAACTCATGGACCAGGCAAGGAGGGCATTAATCACAGAGTCAACAAAGAGACAAAGATAACCCTGAAGGACCTGCAAAGCTCCACAGTGGAGATTGGAGTATCTGTCCATAGGACGACTTTAAGCCGTACACTCCACAGGGCTGGGCTTTACGGAAGAGTGGTTAGAAAAAAGCCATTGCTTAACGAAAAAAATAACCAAACATGTTTGGTGTTCGCCAAAAGGCATGTGGGAGACTCCCCAAACATATGGAAGAAGGTACTCTGGTAAGATGAGGGTCAAATTTTGCTTTTTGGCCATCAAGGAAAATACTATGTCTGGCGCAAACCCAACACCTCTCATCACCCCGAGAACACCATCCCCGTGTTTTTCCATCGGCAGGGACTGGTAAACTGGTCAGAGTTGAAGGAATAATGGATAGCGCTAAATACAGGGACATTTTTGAGGGAAACCGGTTTCAGTCTTCCAGAGATTTGAGACTGGGACCGAGGTTCACCTTCCAGCAGGACAACGACCCTAAGCATACTGCTAAAGCAACCCTTGAGTGGTTTAAGGGGAAACATTTAAATGTCTAGTCAAAGCCCAGACCTTAATCCAATTGAGTATCTGTGGTATGACTTAAAGATTGCTGTACACCAGCGGAACCCATCCAACTTGAAGGAGCTGGGGCAGTTTTGCCTTGAAGAATGGGCAAAAATCCCAGCAGCTAGATGTGCCAAGCTTATAGAGACATACCCCAAGAGACTTGCAGTTGTAATTGCTCCAAAAGGTGACTCTACAAAGTATTGACTTTGGGGGGGTGAATAGTTATGCACGCTCAAGTTTTTTTTTCTTGTTTGTGTCGCAAGAAAAAATATTTTGCATCTGCAAAGTGGTAGGCATGTTGTGTAAATCAAATAATACAACCCCCCCCCCCAATTTTTTTTCATTTAAATTCCAGGTTGTAAGACAACATAAAAGGAAAAATGTCAACGGGGGTGAATACTTTCGCAAGCCACTGTAGAGGAGAATGTCATCTGTGTATAGTGAAATCCTATTTAGATTATCTTTAGTATTATATCCGTATATTGCTGCATGAGATCTTATCGCCTGAGCGAGAGGTTCAATGATTAGAGCAAAAAGTAGAGGCAACAGCGCACAACCTTGCTTTGTCCCTCTATAAAGTTTCAATCGTGGCGACAAAGTTTGGTTAGTGGGTATTCTCGCACAGGGGTTCCTATATAAAAGATGGATCCATTTTGTGAACCCATCTCCAAAATTACATTTCTGTCGGACCTTGAATGGATAGGACCAATCAACTTGGTCAAAGTCCTTTTCGGCGTCCAGAGATATAACTGCAAGGTCCACATTGGGTAACCTCTGAGAATACATAATGTTGAGGCACCTGAGATTGAAGAATGAGTTTCTGTTAGGGATAAAGAAGACGGCACATTTTAGAATGGCCTTTTATTGTCCACAGCACAAGGTGCACCTGTGTAAGGATCATGTTGTTTAATCAGCTTGATATGCCACACCTGTCAGGTGGAAGTATTATCTTGGCAAAGGAGAAATGCTCACTAACAGGGATGTAAACAAAATTTGAGCACAAAATTTGAGAGAAATAAGCTTTTTGTGCGTTTTGAAAATTTCGAGGATATTTTATTTCAGCTCATGAAACATGGAACCGACATTTTACATGTTGCTTTTTTAATATTTTTGTTAGTATACTTACAGATACAGGGTAATAATACATTCAAAATTTTTGTAGGTAGTCTCCATTGACTTTGGGGCCAATCAAGCTTCTTTTGTTAGATTAATTTAATATTTAATGTCACTAACATGTTTGCCCTGAGCTCAAGCTAAATCCTTCACCTTCTTGTGATGCTTTTGTTTGCTGACAGGGCCTGTCAATGTCATGTTTTGAGTGTGTCATGCCACGTCTGTGAGATAATAACCCAATGGCAAAGGCTGTGTCCCAAATGGCACCCTATTCCCTATACAGTTCACTACTTTTGACCAGGGCCCCAACCAAAAACACATTTCAAAGCCCCTCAGTGACCCTGAACTGACACCGCTCTCACAACACTAAAAGAGCAAGAGGGCTTTACAACACGCCACATCAAACACACAGCTGTATTGACATCATTATTAATCCCATGTGATGTTACGTGGCATTGTGTGGATTTGGGAATTGAATTGTATTCAATTCTAATAAAGGCTATGCTCAAATTCTTTGTTTGATGCTTGAAAGCCACTGCCATTGAACCGTAGAGTACAATAAGTATTTTTTGCAACGTTTTTTTTGAAGCAGATTAATGAAACTAAATGCGGCATGAGCTTTCATCCTCTGCTCAAAGGTGTGTCTGCCTTTCCTGTTTCCCAATGGAACTGGTGGTTATGAATCCTTTCGCTTAATACCACCAGTACTTGTTGTTAAGCTGGAGAGTAGTCCAACAGGCCCTTCTGGCATCTCGTGGAGGTAACATTCATGGTTTTCTACCCTGTGCCACTCTCACGTTCATCCTCAGGGGGCACCGGCTGCAGCTCCATATGGCTGCAGACTGAGGGCCCAGTGTTTCTACCAGCGTTAGGCATCTAACGTCTCAAAACAGGCAGGATAAAAGCACTTGTACTTGTCCCAACTCCTCTATTGAGACCATGGTGGTGATTAACACATTCCACACATGGGATATACACTGCTCTAAAAAATAAAGGGAACACTTAAACAACACAATGTAACTCCAAGTCAATCACACTTCTGTGAAATCAAACTCCCCACCTGTGGACGTCAGGCCCTCATACCACCCTCATGGAGTCTGTTTCTGACCGTTTGAGCAGACACATGCACATTTCTGGCCTGCTGGAGGTCATTTTGCAGGGCTCTGGCAGTGCTCCTCCTTGCACAAAGGCGGAGGTAGCGGTCCTGCTGCTGGGTTGTTGCCCTCCTACGGCCTCCTCCACGTCTCCTGATGTACTGGCCTGTCTCCTGGTAGCGCCTCCATGCTCTGGACACTACGCTGACAGACACAGCAAACCTTCTTGCCACAGCTCGCATTGATGTGCCATCCTGGATGAGCTGCACTACCTGAGCCACTTGTGTGGGTTGTAGACTCCGTCTCATGCTACCACTAGAGTGAGAGCACCGCCAGCATTCAAAAGTGACCAAAACATCAGCCAGGAAGCATAGGAACTGAGAAGTGGTCTGTGGTCACCACCTGCAGAATCACTCCTTTTTTGGGGGTGTCTTGCTAATTGCCTATAATTTCCACCTTTTGTCTATTCCATTTGCACAACAGCATGTGAAATGTATTGTCAATCAGTGTTGCTTCCTAAGTGGACAGTTTGATTTCACAGAAGTGTGATTGACTTGGAGTTACATTGTGTTGTTTAAGTGTTCCCTTTATTTTTTTGAGCAGTGTACAATGACCAGGGCATCTGTCGGACTGACTGAGTACAGTATGTGGGTGTTGTCCTTATTTAGCTATTCTAATGACTTAGATTAGATACGCAGGGATGCAAATTTTGGCCAGCTAGAGCTAGATTGAGCACGTACTGTGATCCAGAAAACTTTGAGTAGTCAAATATGGTGACTATAGCCTACAGCGAGCATTTTTTGTTGCATATTTTTTGGGGGTTGCTTATTTGCTCTTCAATTTGACTTTTGACTCTGTCACAGAAATGTGGTCGGGGGCTGAAAAGGTGTCTGAGAATGCCATTTCTATACAAGCCTCAAGCCTGTGCTGGAAAATAAACATGGGAGTTATTTCCCCTAAATCATCAGGAAAGGAAGTTGCAGTTATTTTCTAATATTTCCTTAACTACCTCTACAGCTAAGTTATGGCCTTCCAAAGCTAAGCTTAGGTGTATAAGAATGACAAGCTCAAAACTTGCAAAAGTAATGATTGATAAAAATCAACCATTGATTCACAATTGTTTTTATGGTTGATAAGGTCTACTGATTTGGCTCGACACCAGGGTGTATTCATTATAACGATTCTGTTGCAAATAGGTTTGTACGTTTGCAACAGGAACCGTTTACTCCAAACTGAAAACATTTTGCAACAAAAACAAGCATTTCTATTGGACAGATTCAGGTAGGTCCCTACCCATTTTTGTTCCGTTTGCTCTGTTTGGTTCTTATAACTGTTTACGTTGCGAGACGTAATAAATACACCCCAAATGGTTGGTGGGTTGGATTAAAGAGAAAGGTATATAAAGACAGGAATCACTTCAAATAGAAATGTTATCTGTAATATGTGAAGCCCAACAGCCTATAGCTGTGTCCCTATTCCCTTTATAGTCCCCTATGGGCCCTAGTCCAGTACTTCACTACGCATGGAATAGAATGCCATTGGGGATGTGGCCTATAAAAGTGAAGTGCTTTATCAAAACAATTTACAAAAAAGTAATTCTATCATTTACAGAAATATGGGGGATGTGCAGCTTGTGACGACAACGCGGATCTCCAAGACCAGCTTGACATTAGGCCGAGGTTCTCCAAGTCAGGAGTCTCCAACCTTTACTCTTCCACCCCGCAATGCCCGGGTCAGCCCAGGAGAGACCGCACGCCTTGATGGGAAGGTAAAAGCCTGTCCCAATTCGCTCCCTATATCCCTTCCCCTTGGTCCTATCTTCTTTGATGTTAGCATTTCTGAATACGTATAACTAGTGTAGTGGTAAGGCTTCCACCGTATCTGCAAACATTGAAAGATTAGGGCCATAAGGAGGAGAGGGATCCAATTTGTGAATGGACCCAAAAATGAAATGTTTTCCCCCTCCTGACTTTGTACCGGTTATATCTGTTTATTTTCAACCCACCCGAGTGTGCGTGAGCTGAGCATGTTGTATAACCTTCATTGTGTTTGGAGTAGAGGTGCTGAAGTGTACTTTTTTGCCTTGGGTCAAGGTCTTGTGTTGACCCCCCCAGGCCCAAGGCTCCTACTGTGCTGTTCACTGAGCTCTCCTTGGCATCCCTCTCTGAGCTTCACTGTCTGTTTGGACTTGGCCCAATCCCAAATCGACCCCTACGCCCTATGCACTTGTGGAGATGAGCAATATGGTGAAAACTCCACCTAGCCTATCCAAGGGGCAAGGTGGAGCTATTACCATATCACTAACACCTATAATATCTTTTCATATCTCCACGTGCATAGGGTTTAGGGATTGATTTGGGCACCCGTCTCCGATTTATCAGCTCACTCAGTGTGGTCATAGGTGAGCGACCAGGCTTTGTACATAAAAAATGACGGTCTCAGAATGCTTTTCCCAACATGTACTTGAGGCTGGCAGACGGTACTGTCAGGTCTTGATTTATCGCAAAGGTCCTTTTGGCAAAGACTGCTTGAATTTCCATTTTCCATATGATTAATGCATGGTGACTTGTTATCCTAAAAAATACGTCTTTGCCCAATATGTTTTGAAGTTATCCAAACATTTAAATCATTGATGCGTAGGCTATGCTTTTTAAAAATGCACTTAAAATTGGGGAAAAAGAGATCCATGTTGATCGGGATTAAGTTAGAGGTTTATCATGGGTGAAATGCTAGTCAGGAAGAATAATATAATTTATGCCGTTAAGCAAACGCTTTTATCCAAGCAATTTAGTCATGTGAGCATAAATGTTCATATTGGTGGCCACAGTGTGACTCGAACCCACTATCCTGGATGTGCTAGTGCCGAACTCTACACAGGACCACAATGCATTTCTCCAATACATTTTATTTCGTAACTATATCTCGAGAGTGTAGGTCATTGGTTTTGTGATCTTTATTTGTTATCCCCCAAAATGCAAGATTTAAATGTTACTCTATCCACTGCACATGTCAGCATGGCCAGTCAGTCAAGCTAGACAAACTCTCTACAGTGGCTTTGCTCTGTGTTTGGAACCCTTCCCCTTTCATCATGTACCCTTGTCATGTTTTGACACTCCCCAAAGGGTCGCCTCTGCTCCTCAGATGTCCCGGTCTCAGTTCCTGTCAAGTCTCCCCACTGCTTTCCATTTAAAAGGGATAGTTCACACACAAAATAAACAACATTGGTTTACTTACAATGTAAGCAGGCAATGGATAAGGTATGGCATCAATCAATACTTTGGTTATGTTTACCTTACTACTCTCTTCAAATGCTGATGCTTTGAATGAGTCCTTTTAAAGGGGAAGTTCAGAATTTTACAACTTGATGTTAGATGGTTCCTCACCCTGAAAGTAGTCTATGGGCCAGGAGAAACTGTAATCCATGGTTCGGTTTTAACGACATGAAGGCAGTGTTATGGCCCTGCTGTGTGTGGGATCGCTCTTAGATTGGAAAGGATGTGTGACTAATGAGACGGTAGTGTTACAGAAAGCAGGCTCCTGTCACTTTGAGTTCACCTCCACCGTACACATGGTTTTCATTCGGCTTCCCTGTCTCTGCTTTGAGTCTGATGTGAAGTAATGGAGTAATTTCTGGGACTCATGGTAAAAATCCAAATTGCATCCTCTTTATGAAATGATACAGTAAAACAGGGTTTCCCAACTGCTGGCCCACGGGCCAAAACCATGTGTATGGTGCCCCCCCCCCCCCCCCCAAAGTTTTCTGGACATAAGACAGAGAAAACACCAGGAAATCAGCTCCAAGTGATTTTCAAATCTGTTCACATGTATTCCCACGCATACTAGAGAGACCATACTGTATGTGATCGTATACAAATAGTAATTATTCATAATAATTAATTGGATTTATATAGCGCTTTTCTACAAACTGAGGAACTCCTAAGCACTTTACATAGTAGGGGGAAACTTACCTCATCCACCATCAATGTATAGCACCCACCTCAGTGATGCACGGTGACCAATTTCGTGCCACAATGCTCACCACACATCAGCTATCAGGTGGAGAGGTGAGGAGTGATATATTAGGAATGCGGGGGATGATTAGGTGGCCATGATGGAATGTGGCCAGGTTGGGAATTTAGCCATGATACCGACGTGAACACCCCTACTCTTACAATAAGTGCCATGGGATTTTGAATGACACCCGCTTTAATGTCCTATCCGAAAGACGGCACCCTACGCAGGGCAATGTCCTCAAATGTAATCAAGGTTTGAAACGATGGTTTTAGTCAAATATTATCTGTTTAGTCAGTCAATTTGCAGCCCCACCATCCGCTCAAGAAACTATTGCCCCGCGGCTGAATCTAGTTAATGATCCCTGCAGTAAAGTCTTCAAGAAGGAGCGAGAATTCGAAAAGGAACTGTTAACAGGCATTTGCCGACCAATTAAAGTCAATAAATAATGCCTATCAACCAATCAGCATCCAGGATCTGAACTACCCGTTTCCTAAGTTGATTCAACTCAAACTAGGCTGGACTTTAACCAGTGCTCATGATCAAGATCCAATATGAATGTAAAAACCTCCCCTATCTCCAACTTCCTCCGGCTTCTCTAACATACCATCTTTGCCTGTGTTGCCGTCAATGAGCTTCCACATTTTAGTTGATTTTAGCTTCTCAGATGGCTCTTGGTAGTCTAAATACTCTCGCCGCCCGCAAACCCTTGCGGTGTGCTCTTAAAACACAGTGGGTAAGGCAAAGGAAATTGAAATGATAAATGCCGCTGCAGTCTGTAGCCGGAGCCAGAGAAGCTGCAGGAGCATGGAGCTAGAAGCCTGGGACTGCTGAGTGAGTTAGAGGAGAACTGGACTGACTTTGTGTCTGACAGTGACTGCAGCTCAGACGCTCTGTCAGAATCCATTGCGCTGTGGTCACAGATGTTTAACACCACAGAGCACCACAGGTCCACAGAGCACCCTGTCGTGCTCCACATGTATAGATCACTCACAAAGGAAGCTCATCCCTCCACCCTGTGTCACCCTAATCTATGGGTTTATTTTAATTTGTCTAGAAATGTATTTAAGGTCTTAAAAGTCAAGTTATATTTGATGAAATGTGAATAGGGAAAAATTCATAAGGATCCAAGTTGGGTTGCTGGGAAAATACCATTAACTTTCCCAGATTTTCCAGAAATGCTGGTTGAAGGATTCCAGATTTCCTGCTTATTCCCTTCGGATTCCTGGAATCTTCCACCTGGGATTTCTGGGAAACCTGGGAATTTTGGGAAAGTTACCATAGATCCAAGTAAGTCTCACCCTCTTACTGTAATTCCCATGTTAAAGGATACACAGTTCTGACTTTTGTCATGACACATCCCTGACATAATGTAAGGAAGCACATTATTGAATCCCCCCGAAAATATTGAGATAGCATGAAAATGGCTGCCTCGAACAATTCTGGTCATTGATAGCAAAGCCTTTGGCAACCAAGTCTAGAGCTGTTTCCTGAGAGAATGGAGCTAACTGTTGGAGTTGAGAGGTCCAGTTTGGGGGAACTGTTCTTTTAGAAACCCCTTTTATCACTCTGGTTTTAGATACAGTACTGATCATATAGGTTGATACACAGCGACCCTAATATGTAATTCTATGGGTTCAAATTGTTTTATTTTGGGCATAATAACCCACTGTGATATTGAAAGTACTTTAAGTACAGCTAACTTGAATTCTTTAATTTAAAAATAAAACTGACACAATGGAAATTGTTTCCGCAGACAGACTACTTCCCTGGGTCACGTCTGTTCTGGCACATTGACAGTATGGATAAATCTGTATTATTTATAGTTCCTAAACACAGACACTTGCATTCCTGTGCTGCACGTTGGACCAACAATAACAATACCTTCAGTTCTAATTGTCTAGCTCTTTCTATAATGTGCAAGAGTCTTGGCATTTTAACCTTCATACAGTGATATGTAAACAATACATTTTTTTCAAATTCTAAAACGATATTGTATTTCCGTTACTGTTGATATTAAACCGACGCTAAATCCAACATCGAAATAAATGGATGTGTATTTTTGTTATGAGGATAGTCTAGCCTCGCCTTATGCATCACTTCCTTATCCTTTGGGATTGGTCGGTTGTGATGAGGGTGAGATGCTTGTTAGCAGAGGAAGAGAAAGCCAGCATTGCGGTGTCTGATTCAGTACAGCCTGACTGTCCAGTGGTAAGGAGACCTGGGTTCAAATACTTTTCAAAATCATTTCAAATTCTTTATTTGTGCTTGATTGAGCTTGCCTGGCTTAATGGGCCAATAAAATACTCCCAAAACTGTCACTCCAGGCAGGCTTGACCAAACGCTCAAGTTATTGAAACAATTCAAATAGTATTTGAACCCAGGTCAGGTGCTGAGACAGAGTAGATATATGGAATGCTCCTTGATAGGGATTAAAAGATGTTAATCTTGTGACTTTCAGCTTCCTGAGGTAATGTTTTTTTCAGAGCCGCTGGAGCAGAACCCAGTCAGCTCCTCTTCTGCTTGGATGCTCTGCAACAACGCAGAATTTCTCCAACTCTTACATTTTGTGGAGTTGTACATTAGTACCTCAAACTGTGATGGAGCTAAAGCATGTTTGTGTGCAGTGAGCGCATCTTGGTGAAGGAATATAGAAAATTCTTTAAAAATATTGTGTGGGATGTAGATATGTTCAGCACCAACCTTGAGACTTTAGGTTCTTTAGTATTGATGGAATGGTACACTTTGGATATCTGCCAGCCAAATGCCCCCCCCCCCCCCCCCCCCCCCCCCACCACACACACTGTTAGATTAAAGCGGGCTCCCACCATCTATGATTTACAGACGAACTTCAAACAAGGGTATCACGTGCACATATAGTTATCTGCTTCCAGAAGGAGGTCATGTGTTAGGGAGTTTGTTACTTTGTTCTGTTGCTCTCCCGGGCAGCATTCATCACTACTGAAGGAAAGATCCATCACCTCTCCATTTGGGTATGTGTCCCAAATGGCACCCTATTCCATATATAGTCCACTGCTTTTGACCAGGACCCATAGGGCTCTGGTCAAATGGAGTGCACTATATATGGAATAGGGTGCCATTTGGGATGCACCCTAAGTACTTACTCTTGACATTTAGGATCCAAGTAGAAGAAACCTTTCCAGTGCTGGTGGTCATGGTGCATCCATAAATCCCACTGTTTATCTTCTTTTGCCCGTCTGGATTGAAGCTTTTTCAAATGCACTGTGTTACGTCGTGGAAACTTGACTTCTCTTTTATCAGAAGGGTGCAAGTTGTAGCTCCTCTGGCACTAAGTAAAGATATTTGTGGGGTCAGATACTGATCTTGATGCAGATGTTCCTGTTGTCTATGCAAATCCCTCCGTTATCATTATAACAGGCAATATCTGTTCTGCTGCTTTCAGAATCACTGGAAGCAGCATACAAGGCGATCCAATTTTCACTTTGCTATTTTTATTATCCATGGAACCTTTGCCCCAGGCAATTCATAAATTTAAGGAAATGACACCAATATCTCTAAAATATACTGACCACTTCATCTCATTATACGCAGTCGATGTTTTACTATATCTAGACAATGTATCTCAATCGCTTCCAAACGCATTAAAGGTCATAGATAAATTCAGCGCCATCTCAAGTTTTATCAAATTAATCAGCCCTACTGCCTCTTAAGACTCTGATGGAGGACTCCATCTCTACTTATGGATGCCCAATTGTTTCCAATTTTAGATATTTGGGAGTAGATATATTTATTTCCTTAGATAAAACCATTGCCAGAAACTTGTTAACAGAACACTCAAATCAATTCAATCCGACCTCATAGATGGACTAACAACCCGGTTGCTTTAACCGGCAGAATAACCATGATCAAAATGAATATATTGCCACAGCTGAATTTCTATAGTTAAATGCTTCCATGGTTCCCACTTCTGGCTAATGGGATAAAATGTGTAGTGCAGTTTAAAAATGTATATGTCAAGATAAGCCATCCCGGATAACATTTACAAACTTACAAAGAGAGAAAGATGTAGGAGGACTATCCGTACCAAACTTTAAATTCTATTTCCAGGTTCTAGCATTTCGCCCTGTCAAATTGGTTTAGACATGATTATTCTGCCCCCCTCGCTGAATATAGAGAGATCGTGTATCGTATTACCCTGGAAGTGGCTGTCTTTACTGATATAAGCCTTAAACAATGCAAATTACACTTTGTTCGGAGTAGAGCTCCCAGACAGGATTGTGTCGAGGCACAGATCTGGGAAAGGGTACCAAAACCTGTCTGCAGCATTTTAGGTCCCCAAGAACAGTGGCCTCCATCATTCTTAAATGGAAGAAGTTTGGAACCAACAAGACTCTTCCTCGAGCTGGCCGCCTGGCCAAACTGAGCAATTGGGGGAGAAGGGCCTTGGTCAGGGAGGTGACCAAGAACCCGATGGTCACTCTGACAGAGCTCCTGAGTTCCTCTGTGGAGACGGGAGAACCTTCCAGAAGGACGACCATCTCTGCAGCACTCCACCAATCAGGCCTTTATGGTAGAGTGGCCAGACGGAAGCCACTCCTCAATAAAAGGCACATGACAGCCAGCTTGGGGACTCACAGACCATGAGAAACACTATTCTCTGGTCTGATGAAACCAAGATTGAACTCTTTGGCCTGAATGCCAAGCATCAAATCTGGAGAAAACCAGGCACCATCCCTACTGTGAAGCATGGTGGTGGCAGCAGCATGCTGTGGGGATGGTTTTCAGGGGCAGGGACTGTGAGACTAGTCAGGGTCGAAGGAAAGATGAACGGAGCAGAGTACAGCGAGATCCTTGATGAAAACCTGCTCCAGATCACTCAGGACCTCAGACTGGGGTGAAGGTTCACCTTCCAACAGGACAATGACCCTAACGGCTTCGAACACACCGACAGCTTCATTGCGCAAAATAGTAAGCAGCATCATCTGGATATATATGCTGTGGCAAACCTCTTCAAGGTTATGAGCGTTTGTCACAAATTAAGTGGGAAACTGTCACTAAATTACCCCAGAATGAGAGTTCTTTCGAACAGGTACCTGTGTGTTTGTTTCTCCGTCCTGGTCCACCCAGGTCGTAGGCAAGGTCAAGGATAGCAGGGTTCGGTACATGAATCGGGTTCTCGGTAGGTCCAGGTCCAAACGCCAACAGGTAAGTCCAAAACAGTCCAGCTCATACACGGTAAATCCAGCCAATATCTATTGTCTCTTTCTCTACAGTTCATAGATCCTTCCAGCCCTCTCTTCCTCTTCCTGGTTTTTCTTGACCCTTTATCTGTGTGTCGTCTCCACCTTCTGAGGGTTCCCCTTGCTTCTGGGACTTGTAGTTTTGGCAGTCGGCCATTTTGTGATCTGTAGTTCTGATCGGGGTGGCCATTTTAGTGATCGGGCAGAGCCCGTTTATTAGTTCTGCTCTCACATATCTGCCATTTATCACTCGACCCCCTTTGCCACAATACAACAAAAGTTCAACATTCACCTAGTGTTACCATTTCTGTCAAGCCGTCTATGCATACAGTTTGATGCATACGTTCTATAAATCCAACGAATGCACCACACCGAACGCACTGCAACTGCCTCTGCAAGGCAAACGCAGCGTTTCATTGGAAATTAATGTAATTCTGGTGTACCAAAATGCGATGACGCTGTCAGTGTGATCACAGGAGTGGCTTCAGGACAAGTCTCAATGTCCTTGAGTGTCCCAGCCAGAGCTCGGACTCAAACATCTCTGGAGAGACCTGGAAATAGTTGTGCAGCGACCCTCCCCATCCAACCTGACAGAGCTTGAGAGGATCTGCAGAGAAGAATGGGAGAAACTCCCCAAATTCACGTGTGCCAAGCTTGTAGCGTCATACCCAAGAAGACTCGAGGCTGTAATCACTGTCAAAGGTGCGTCAACAAAGTACTGAGTAAAAGGGTCTGAATATTTATTTTATATTTTAAAAACTTTTCCAAAAATTTCTAAACCATTTTTGCTTTGTCAATATGGGATATTGTGTGTAGATTGAGGGGTGAAAAAATTATTTAATCCATTATAGAATAAGGCTGTAACGTAACAATGTGGGGATCGAATACTTTCCAAATGCACTGTTTACTGAACAAAAATATAAACACATGTGAAGTGTTGGTCCCATGATTCTTGAGCTGAAATAAAAGATCCCAGAAATGTTCCATATGCACAAAAAGCTTATTTCTCTTAAGTTTGTGCACAAATTTGTTTACATCTCTGTTAGTGAGCATTTCGCCTGTGCCAATATTCTCCATCCACCTGACAGGTGTGGCATATCAAGAAGCTGATTAAACAGCATGATCATTACACAGGTGCACCTTGTGCTGGGGACAATAAAAGGCCACTCTAAAATGTGGACTTCTGTCACACATTGCAATGCCACTCCGGGTCAATAGCCATGCCCAAAGCATAGATCTAAACATGACTCTGGCCAGGCATAAAGTACATTCAACTGTCCCAGTGGCTAAAAAATATCTGGCAAAAAGAAAAAACATGTCAACACAATTTAACAGCATAGTTGAGGGAGTGTGCAATTGGCATGCTGACTGCAGGAATGTCCACCAGAGCTGTTGCCAGAGAATTCAATGTTCATTTCTCTACCAATATCTGCTTCAATGTCATTTTAGAGAATTTCGCAGCATGTCCAACCGGCCTCACAACCGCAGACCACGTGTAACCACACCAGCCCAGGACCTCCACATTCGGCTTCCTCACCTGCGGGACCAGCCACCCGGACAGCTGATGAAACTGTGGGTTTGCGCAACCGAAGAATTTCTGCACAAACAGTGAGAAACCGTCACAGGAAGCTCCTCTAAGGGCTCGTCGTCCTCAACAGGGTCTTGACCTGACTGTAGTTCGGCGTCGTAACCAACTTCAGTGGGCAAATGCTCACCTTCGATGGAGAAGTGTGCACTTCATGGATGAATCCCGGTTTCAACTGTACCGGGCAGACGTGTGGTCGAGCGGTTTGCTTATGTCAACGTTGTGAACAGAGTGCCCCATGGTGGGATTATGTTATGGGCATGCATAAGCTACGGACAACGAACACAGTTGAATTTTATCCATGGCAATCTGAATGCACAGTGATACCCTGACCAGATCCTGAGGCCCGTTGTCATGCCGTTCATCTGCCACCCTCACCTCATGTTTCAGCATGATCATCAAATCAAATTTTATGCACGGTCCCATGTCGCAAGGTTCTGTACACAATTCCTGGAAGCTGAAAATATCCCAGTTCTTCCATGGCCTGCATACTCACCAGACATGTCACCCATTGAGTATGTTTGTGATGCTGTGGATCGACATGTACGACAGCGTGTTCCAGTTTCTGCCTACATCCAGCAACTTCGCACAGCCATTGACGAGTGGGACAACATTCCACTGGCCACAATCAACAGCCTGATCAACTCGATGTGAAGGAGATGTTGCCCTGCATGAGGCAAATTGGTGGTCACACCAGATACTGACCGGTTTTGTGATCCACGCCCTTACCGTGACCAACAGATGCATATCTGTATTCCCGGTCTTGTGAAATCCATAGATTAGGGGCTAATGAATTTATTTCAATTGACTGATTTCCTTATACTGTATGAGCTGTAACTCAGTAAAATATTTGCATTTGTTGTATTTATACTTTTGTTCAGTGTGTGTATGTATGTGTATACGTGTGTGTGAGTGTGTATACGTGTGTGTATATGGTGCCATTTGGGACACGGACAATAAGTAATTGGGCGGTGCTGCAGGACTATTAATATGGCATAATTACAGACTCTCCTGGAACATATATAAATAAAAAAGTAATGTGTTCATTGGCAGTGAAAAAGTACTGTAGTTGTAATTGTCTATATTCTACAGTAGACAGTGCAGTTGTCCATCGCAAACCAGGTCTGTGTCCCCATTTGAGGTCAGCTGGTCGTGCTGCCTGACAGTGACCGTACGTGGCTTTTTCCTTCCCGGCAGGCATTGTTGTTGTTGTCATGCTCAAGGGGCATGTTCTTAATGTGAGGGGATGCTCCTCTGAAGACAAGGAATGTCCACCAGCATGGAGGCAGGCGTCTGACATGCCACGGGTCAATGTAGCGCCTCTCTCCCCAGCCTCCCAGTCATTGTAATGGCCTGCCAAGGGTAGAACTCATCCTCCTAAAGAATTCTATTATTACATCATTACGAGCCAGTAGGAAAATATAGGGGGAACAGCATGCGAGGGAGGCTCCATGTGAACACTGTGAAAGGTATGCTGCCAGAAACCTGATGGTGGTTGAAACTGCTTGCCTATTGAAAGCAGATGTGGACCACTTCTAGGCTACTCCTACACGGCTCCACCCTGACTCACCGCTCAGCTGACTCCTCTGACCAGTGTTAGAGAAGCGGCCATCTTTCTTCTGCTGCTGGTTACATTCAAATGTTACATTTGGTTTTAATGGCGTACATTGTTCACATTGGCTACTTCAATGAAGGCCTTTTTACGCAGAGAGCGGTCTCAACCGCCCACTGACCGTTGTTAGGAACGGTAGTTAAACACTGGTGATTATTGTCTTTTGCGTGTGTAATTCATAGCAGCCTTTTGGCAGTCTGGCTTGAAAGTGGCTGTGAAGCCAGGAAAAATACAATGTTGATGAGATGAAGACATCAGGTTGTTTTTGAATGGTGAAACAGCAGTACCAGTACCAGCTAACATTCCCTCCAATGGAATGTTAGCTCAGGATTAAACATTAACATGTCCCTAAATGATGTTGGATTCTCACAATGTGGATAGTGGCTATTCACAGCACTGTAAGAATCAACTTATGAATCACTCAACCTCATCAAATGTGGACTTATCAGTTTGTTTTTTTCTGTCTAAGACAACAGGGATGTGTCACAAATGGCACCCTATTCCCTATCAAGTGCATTTCTTTAGAACAGAGCCCTATGGGTCCTGGTCAAAAGTAGTGCACTATAAAGGGAATAGGGTGCCATTTGGGATGTACACCTGTTCTGACACCATCCAGCGGTAGCAATCACAACTTGGTGGGAATACAAGAATAGGTTCTGATGTACTGTACGTCCATTGACAATTAGCCAGACAATTATTCTTGAGTCTCTGAGATGGACAACTCCAGCTGTAATCCACTACAGGTGTCTTCCAGAATGCGAACTTGAAAAGTAATTCTCTGTACAAGACCTTAGAGAATTACTGGGCCAAATAAACCATAGGCCTATTTTTTGGGAAATGAAAAGGACAAGGCCTTCGTCCCAAATGGAACACTATTTCCTATATAGTGCTCTACTTTTCACTAGGACTTTGGTCAAAAGTAAAGCATTAAATAGGAAATAAGGTGTCATTTGAGAAGCCGACAAGAAAACATCAGATACATTTATTGATTTGGAGCAGCGACTTGTCTAAAGACACAAGCGATCAAAATAGTTGCTTCACATGGAACTGGTGGCCGTATAAATCGCTCTGCTTACATGATTAAAATAACAAACTTCAGCTTCCCTTTGATCATTTTCCTCTCTTCATTATGAGGGGATTTCGTTGTAAAGTCTGCTTTTATCCCAGAAGTATTAGCCTTGTTATGGCAAGTAGTACTCTTGATGTGGTGATACATTGGGTGCCAGTAGCGTGACTCAAAAAGGACTAGAGACAATATTCCTTGCTTTGTTCCTCATATGCCTCTCTCCCTGTTTACTTGTCTTCTTGCATTCTTGGGTATTTTGATGCTCTTCGGCAGTTCGGCGGTATGTCCAGGATGGATCAGCAGGCAAGGCTCTCCTCAGCTGCCAGTGCATTGATCCATAGTCCTGTCACAACCTTTTGTTTTGATGCCATTTTCCTTTGACAAACCAATATGGTACTTGTGTCTGGTTTGTATAAACTTGACTCGGTGTGTAAACAACCCATTGTTTCTCCTATCCTCGACATGTGAACTTGGTCAGTTGGGATGTTTGAGGTCGAGAGGTTGACCACAATACGTTTTATGAACGAGAAGTCTGAACTCTGCTTGAAAATTTCTGTGGCACTGAACGTCAAGCAGCTGAGTTTAAGGAAATGCCAGTGTCTGTTTGATTTAATAACGACTTTAAACCCTAGTACTGCTATTTTTGGGCAAGCCAGAGGAGGACTGGGTACAGCAGAGGTAATATTTTATTGAAACAGAGGCTAGTTTGACAGACTGGAATGAGAGTGGTCGATTACAGAGAGAAGCTGGACTCTCGCAGCTTTTTTTAAATTTTGAGTTCCATATGGAATCAATCTGTCTACTAGCTGTCGAGCCATATTCATTTGTATGTTCAATCTGAAATGCGTACCAGCTGCAGTGGTTAACAATGTAATTTTTTTTGCTGTTAATTTAAATTATGCAGTATGTGCAAGGGCTTGTATTGGTTTGCAGAGTGAGACCCATGTAATGTTCATGTTTGGGTTTACCATGGTTCTCCTCTGAAATGGTATTTTACAAAGTCTCAGGGGTTCAAGGGGAGGATGGTTGGCATGCCACCAGTGGAAACACAGAGTGGGAGAGAAAGAGATTGCCCATCCGCTGTCCTTTATTAGCTGTGGTCTCTGCCTGTAGATTTGTGATGCTTCAAAGACTTTAGAGAAAATAAACTGTAGTGCGATTATAATTTTTTTTTTAATGGAAGTCGACGAGAAGTGAAATGAATCGGAGAAAGGTGGGAAGCTCCTCCAGATAGACAGGGGATGTGAGCAGTGTTTCACAGAGCTTCTGAACCTGTTCATCTCTGCTATATCGTGTGCCCTTTCAGCACCTGTACTCCACTCTTCACGTGGTGTTATTAGTGATGGCTACTGACCTGGGACAAAAAGCATTGAGAGAATGGAAACATCAGAAAGGACTAAGAACTTGAGTAATACAATATGCACGGGGGAAAGGAAGTTGTGGAAATTAGGTTTTGTTGGAAAACAGAAGACCGGGATAATTAAACAGGCTACAGTTGGCTATGAAAAGCCAACTGACATTTACTCCTGAGGTGCTGACTTGCTGCACCCTCGACAACTACTGTGATTATTATTATTTGACCATGCTGGTCATTTATGAACATTTGAACATCTTGGCCATGTTCTGTTATAATCTCCACCTGGCACAGCCAGAAGAGGACTGGCCACCCCTCATAGCCTGGTTTCCTCCTAGGTTTTGGCCTTTCTAGGGAGTTTTTCCTAGCCACCGTGCTTCTACACCTGCATTGCTTGCTGTTTGGGGTTTTAGGCTGGGTTTCTGTACAGCACTTTGAGATATCAGCTGATGTACGAAGGGCTATATAAATACATTTGATTTGATTTGACTTGTGGCAGTAATGTATTTGTTGTATTCTGGGAATTAGGAAACGCTAAGAGTAATCAGTAGCTTTCCAGTTCACTTGCTGATTGTTGATATCAATGCTTATCATTTGTTTTTGTAAATATCCTATTGTTTGCTGTGTCCATTTTTTTTTTTTTACGTCTAATTAAGTTTAATTAGGCTATGGGCCACAGATTCAGTCAGTTTCACACACCCAGGGAGTTCCTGTGCTCTGACTCCAATTGTATTGAGAAGATAAATGAAAATGGTGGATGTGAACACATACTAGGCATGGGGATTGTCACGGATCTGGTGTCAGTCAGTGGCCTGAAAAAAACTGATCTGCTAGTTAAAAAAACTCATTTCTTACGGAAACCGTTATGATTATGAGTAGCACACCGTTGGGCTGTGACTCAACCATGACCATTAACCACTGATGCCCGATTTTTTTTCTTCTGTTTTGTATAGTTAAAATCCACTGAAACTCATCCATCTATTCCCAGGTGAGAGGACACCCTGAGCCCCAGGTCACGTGGTCCAGGAATGGGAAAGCAGTGATAGCTGGAGAGCGCTTCGCCATTGAACAAAGTAGCCGTGGAACCTTCAGCCTGGTGGTCCATGGTATCCAGGAGGAGGATGCGGGACGTTACACATGTGAGGCAGTCAACGATGCCGGACGTCGCCAGGTCACAGTGGAGATCACTGTAGAAGGTAAAGAAGCTCCTTCATTTGTTTCCCAAATGGCAGCCTAGGCTTCCATTTGGAACACAGCTTTACCCTCTCCATCAGCCAACCAGATAGATAATTGAATGGTCTGTCAACAAATGTTTTGGCAGGGTCCACTGGCTTTGCTTTGTAGCTCATTTTAAAATGTAGCATAGGAAGCAGACTTCTAAAGTAACCCTGAGAAATGCACGGCCTCAATAGCTCATGTGAAATTAAACCAAGACTGTGTCAAGTATTTTAACCACCAGCACATTTATTCAGCTCCATAAAATATAAGACGTCCTGTAATACGGGCTTTCATACTGCTTTTGTACTGTGCCCAAGTGATGTTTTAACTCAATGTAATGATAGGAATAAGGTTGAAATATGGATCATCTTCAAAAGGAACACTTTGTTTTGATTTATTGCAGATAATGTCCTTTTCTAATTCCCCGTTCAGAAGGAACTCATTAGAGCAACCCATCCAAAGCCAACAGAGGCTTCGTCCCAAATGGCCCCCTATTCCCTATATAGTTCACTACTTTTGACCAGAGCCCCGTAGGCCCTGGTCAAAAGTAGTGCAGTAAATGGGGAATAGGGGGCCATTGTGGATTTATACTGTCCTGTAAGCATAAGTGGTGTTAGCACACTTTGATTTTCTATTCCTTGGTGTAGGCATGCCAGCTGTGCCTTTCCGTTTCCGATAGTTACACTGTGGATACTTAGGTAACATTATGCACCTACTGCTTTCCAGGGAGAAGTATGGAAACATTCGGACATCCTCCACATTTTGTTCAGCTTTCCAAGATCATAAACAGCTATTTAGGCACCTCAGGCTCACTAAACATTAACATATGGAGCATGCCCTTTCTAACAAGTAGCAGGACAAACATATCTTACAAGGCATTGGACTGAGATATGAAGCATTCTGCAACACTGCACATTCATTTACGTGCTGCTGGAATTGCACCAGCGATATATTCTATGGCTGTCTCTCCAATGGCACCCTATTCCCTACATAGTTGACTACTTTGGACCAGGGCTCTGGGCACTACATAGGGAATAGGGCACCATTTGAGACGCATACTTTGTTTTTTAAAATTCATTATCTGAGGCATGTTTTCTCTCAGGGAATACGGGGAAGAAATACAGCCTCCCCTGCTCCAGTAGAACAGGGTAAGATGTCTTTGGGTGTGTCCCAAATGGCACCCTATTCCCTACAAAGTGCAGTACTTTTGACCAAAGCCTTATGGGGCCCTGGTCAATAGTAGGGCACTATATAGGGAATATGGTGCCATTTGGGACATATTCCTTCTTTGCACATGGTGGTATGATTTCTCTTTTTTAAATCAACCTTCCTATCCTGTTCCATCTGTAAAACCGGAATATTTGTTCCATGAGATGTTTAATCTTGTATTTTTATATTTAGAATAATGCAGATATGTTTTATGTTGGTGTTAAAAATATAGCCAATCAGTCATATTGCTATATTAAGTCATTATTCAAATGTAATGTGTTTGTTCAAGTGATGGTATTGAGCAGACACATCTTTGGACGATAAGGTAGTGAGTCATTGTGTTTTCTCTGACTCCAGCGGGCGGTTTGGAGTTCCAGCGGTGGAGAGCAGGCCCAGTATTTGGGGGGAGAGCCCCCCCAAGTTTGTGACAAAACCCTCACGTATTTTTGTCAGAATGGGACAGACTGGCAAATTCTCGGCCAAAATCACAGGACGTCCACAGCCCCTGGTTACCTGGCTCAAAGTGAGATGGAACAGAGAAAGTTTGGCAACTTATGTAACTTTCCCCAAATTCCCAGGTTTTCCAGAAATCCAAGTTGTAATGTTCTTAGAATTAGGCGGGAAAAAGTATGAAATCTGACCAAGATTTCTAGAAACCTGAGAATTTGGGGAAAGTTACCGGAATTTTACAACTCTAGATGGTATAGAGAAGACATTCTGTCTTTCAAAGATGGAGGATGGTGAGTCTTCATCTCTGAATTTCTGACTTCACTCTCTTTCTCTCTCTCCCTTTCTTTCTTCCACTTTCTCTGTGATGGATGGTTGTCACAGGGAGATGAAGAGCTCCATGCTTCTCCCCACTTCAACATGTTTGAGAAGTCCGGAATCCACTTCCTGGAGATCCGAGATGTGTGTGTGGACGATGCAGGAATGTACACCTGCTCTGTAGCCAACAGTGCTGGGAAGGCCACGGCTACAGCGGAGTTGATCGTTCAGGGTAGGACACTGCAGCCAATCACACAGCCTGTTATTCAGCCATCAGCCGTCAACACACAGCCAGTGTCCCAAATGGCACCCTCTTCCCTTTGTAGTGCACTTATTTTGACTTGGGCCCACTAAATAGGGAATAGGGTGCCGTTTAACGTCACAGTAAATCCTCAGCAGTGCCAGTTCTGAATACCGAGTTTTCATTTCGGAAATGTTGATTCGTATTTGAGAGGGGAAATTCAGTGTTTATCCATTCCTTTTTAGGTTCAGGCAGTGACCCCGGCATGTGAGTATGTATCTCATAAAATTCCCTGCATAGTGATATTACTGTGTGACTACATGAGTAAGCGTTTTCGTGAGTTGGCTGAATTTCTAGAAAATATTTCCACAATTTCTTCACAGTGAGGTATTCAATCTTTTGACAATGTCATATGTTACTACTTCTACAGCCTAGGTCCCTCGGCTCTGGTAGCACCTGTCCCAAAGACAACTGACTCACCTGAAGTCAAGCCCACAAGTAATGGCCTGCTCGCAGACCAACGATCACCTACCAAAACAGGAGACAGGACTGAGACCAGACTCACCGCTCTCACCAGGGAGACCAAAGACAGCACAGAGGTGATCGTCAAAACTCCAGCATGGAAGACCAGCGCAGCATCCCCCAAGACCACCGTCGTGACTTCTCCCAAGCCACCTGCGGACCTGCCAGACAAAGCCCCTAGAAAGCCTGGCGTCTCTCCCCCCAAGGCTGCCAGCTCCACAACCCTGCAGCACCACCTGGGAGGCCAGGGTGCTGCAAGGACCAGCCCTCACCCCCAAAGCAGAGCTCCTGAGAGGGATACAAGAGATCTGGTGAAACCCCCCCCAAAGGGAGTCCCAGAGCCGTCTCCAGAGCCCACCAGAGAGACCAGAAGGCAGGCCAGAGAGAGCAGGTCAGAGAGGGCAGCAGTGACTGCAGGAACTCAACCCAAATTTGATTCTGTACCTCAGAGCCAGAATGCTACGGAGGGGACCCCAGTCACATTCAAATGCCAAGGTGATTCAAAACATTTTGCGATTCCATGTTTTCAGATGTTTTTTATATAAATTCTATATTTAATCCGAGAAATCCGAGTACAAGACCTTCCCAACACATTCCCAACTTTAGATGTTTTTGACATTTTATTAGGCCACTTGGACAATGTTCACCAATAGCTACTTCATTGTTGCATGTTTATCCCATTAGATTGACTGTTGATGTGTTCTTCCAGTCTCAGGTTCTCCTGTGCCTGGCCTGAGCTGGGTTAAAGATGGCCTCCCTTTGAGACCCAGAGCAGGGCTGACCTTCCACCAGGACGGCAACACACACATCGTCACTGTGACCAACGTCCAGAAGAGGGACAGTGGAACTTATGGATGCACCATGACCACCAGCACTGGGAAGGTTTCTTCTACTTGGATCCTCAGTGTCAAAAGTAAGTACTTAGGATGCATCCCAAATTGCACCCTATTCCCTATATAGTGCACTACTTTTGACCAGAGCCCTATGGGTCCTGGTCAAAAGTAGTGCACTATATAAGGAATGGGTTGCCGCTTGGAATGCAGTTTACTGTAAATAAGTACCTTTTGCTTTAATAGGGTGAACTAAGGCCCTTGTTGTGTAGGCTCATTACATTACTCCTTTTCAGTGAACAGGTCGATGGTTGTGAAAGTGTAATAGTTTTGAGCAGTTTCTAGTCCCCAGCTCTGCCTTTGGGTAAAAAAGCGTCTAATTCCTTTCCCCTGGCTGTCTCAATCAAAACATGGTAATGATGAAGGCAGGATAAGTGAGCACATTGAGGTTAAGTCCATTCCTCAGCTACAGTGCTGAGTTAATCTAAAACGAGACCGTTGCATTTGGAAACGAGACTGTTGCATGTCCTTATAAGCCGTCTGTCTGTAACCAAATAAAAGTTGCTTGTTTATTTAATGATAATCAAAGTGAAACTATTTTAGTGGAGGATTTGGAGAGGTTTTGATATCTTGTCTAGTTGTTTTTGTTTGGACTTAACAGACTGGCACCAGTCGACAGTGATTCAATTTGCAACAAAAGGGGAGAGTCTGGCATTTTTATCGCGTTTATTTTCTCTAATTCAGAACCGTGCCAAACACTATGCAGATTCAGTTTGTTTTGCTTGAGACGAGCAGTATATATTTGTTGGGAGTGAGCATCCTTTAGGAATCACTGTAACAGTTCTTGTCTACCTATGCCATCTATTGGAAAGAAGGAAAATTGCATCTTGTCAGATACCCAGTCTGCGTCCCGATTTCGCCCACTTCTCCCAAAGTGTGCACTAGCACACTCCCCGTCATCGATATAAAAGCTTTGGATTGGTATACGCTTTGGTTGGAGGGCATTTCCAGCATTGTTAAATCTAAGATTTAAGTGCACACTTTGGGAGAAGGGTGCAGAATCACGATGCACCCCCCCGATGCAAATAACACATTTGTCACTCTTAGACTGACCATTACCACACATTCCCTCATTTTAAATGTACTGCAAGGATCCAATACAATGTAATATACTGTAAATGTTAATACACTATCTGTGTACTCCCTCCCCTGCAGACCCACGGCTGGAGGGCAAGCCCCCGGCATTCAGCACAGTCCTGAAGGGATGTTCAGTGAGTGAGGGCCAGGACTTCCTTCTGCAGTGCTCAGTGGATGGAAAGCCTCGACCTAACATCTCCTGGCTCCTAAACGGTGAGAGAGCCTATCATCTCCCCTTGCAGTAAGTAGGGTTGCAAAAGTTTTCCAAAAATCAATTCTGGAATACTTCCTGATTCTGGGAATCTTCCAACCAGGATTTCTGGAAACCCCGGGAATTCTGGGAAAGTTAAGGGAATTTTGCAACCCTTTTCGTACCAGTCATCACCGTCCAGTTATGCCCATTTACCCACTAGAGGGGGGTGACTTCCTGTTTTCAAGGCTTTGCACCCACAGGACTGACCAACTAAAATCAGGTCCATTTCTATGAAAAGTGTAGGATGATATGAGAAGGGGGAGGAATACAAATTTCTCTGTACTCAGAACCCTCTTGAACAGATCAGCTAGACAGGGGGTGTGAGTTATTGTGTGTCCCCCAAATGGCGCCCTTTTTCCTATATAGTGCGCTACTTTTGACCAGAGCCCTATGGGATGCCATTTGGGACGCATTATAGTAGTTCTGCTACTGCCTTCCCTCTCAGCCTGAGGGCGGCCGATCAGAGGACCACCATTTCACAAGTCTGGCTGCTCTGCTGCTGAAGGCTCATGTGTCTCTGTACCACGTCCAGATCACACACACAGTGTTTATTTTTCATATTTAACTGCTCCACATATTGAACGTCAGGGGAAACCCCCTTGAATGCTGTATTTTATAAGGTTACAATAAAATAAGAATGTAAGCATGGCGTTGACAATTGATCTAGTAGAATTTCAACTCAACACAGTGAAACAAGGTTATTATAGTTGTGTGATTTAAAAAAAAAAACTATTTGTTTTTATTTCTATTTCAGTTTAGATTCCGTTTTCAGGCTTCATTTACTATTTTCATTTAGTTTGAGTATTCTAAAATTTATATTGTTTTTATATTATTTAGTTTCAATTTGAATGTTAGGGACAGAAAATAGCATATGTGTGGGAGGCTAGGATCCATTTACGTGTTAGCCAATAGTGTTTTTTTGGGGATGTCACTTCTTGTCACTGGGGGGAAGTTATACATTTTAAATGATAATCTTAATGTGACTTAGATTTAAAAAGATAATTGTCTGCTGTGCAGTTCAAAGCGATGGCCAGCTCTGGTTGTTGTTGGTCATGGGTATTCTTTTGCCTGTTGTGTAACAGCTTGATAGCCTTGACTATGTTCGCCCTGTTGTCAGTTAGGACGAGAAGGATCTTCTCCTCTGGTATGTCCCATGCGTCCAATGTGCAGTCAATTACATCTCCGGTGTGCGGATGCTAAATCCGATGGAGGTTGAGCAATGCATGGTGTGCCTTGTTGAAGGAGGGGTGACAGAAGCTGGCTGAAATGCTCATAAATGAAGCAGTCAGTCCTTTCATGCTCCATTCATCTACACACAGGGTTATTTTTCATGCCTCTTTCAGAATGTCATAACTTTCTGGGTTGCTGTATCCATTTGCAAAGCAATCAACCCATTTACTCTGGCACCGGCAGGAGTTTTGAATAAAATACAACTATATTTGTCACATGCTTCGTAAACACTGCTGTAGACTAACAGTGAAATGCTTACTTAAGGGCCCTTCCCAACATTGCAGAGAGAAAGAACACTGAAAAATAATAGAAAAGTAATAACATGTTATTTTAAATTTGCAATGAGTTACTATAACTTAGCTATATACCCAAGCAGTTGCCATACCAAGAGGTGATGCAGCCAGTCTAGACTGTATTGGTGTGTGTGGACCATGGTAGATCCTTAGTGATGTGGAAACTGAACTTGAAGCTCTGGACCCGCTCCATTACAGCTCTGTCGATGTGAATAGGTGCGTGCTCTTCCCTCCGTTTCATGTAGTCCACAATCGGCTCCTTTGTCTCGCTGACGTTGAGAGAGAGCGGTTGCTGTTCTGGCTTCACACTGCCAGGTCTCTGACCGCCTCTCTATAGGCTGTCTCATTGTCGTCGGTGATCAGACTTACCACCGTCGTGTCAACTTAATGATGCCGTTAGTCGTGCGCGGCCACAAGGTCGTGGGTGAACAGGGAGTACAGGGAGGGACTAAGCATGCACCCGTGTTGAGGCTCAACGTGGTGGACGTGTTGTTGCCTACCCTCACCACCTGGGGGCGGCCCGTCAGGAAATCCAGGATCCAGTTGCAGAGGGAGGTGTTCAGTCCCAGGGTTGTTAGCTTGGAGGTCACTATGGTGTTGAACTCTGAGTTGTAGTCAATTAACAGCATTCTCACATGGGTGTTCCTCTTGTTCAGGTGGGAGAGGGCAGTGTGGAGTGCAATAGAGATTGCATAATATGTGTTAAAGGTTTTCACAGGGTTCAAAAGTTGGACCCATTCTGAAATGGACCTGGGGCTTTCCCACCCAGACATGATATGCATACATATACTGTACAATGCATTCGGAAAGTATTCAGACCACTTGAAGGCACTTGAAAGGTCAAGGGGTCTGAATACTTTCCAAATGCATTGTAAAAAAAAATATATCAGGAGACCCATTCTGAACGAAGACAACTAGACCCATTCCGTATCTACCTGGTCAGATCCAGACCCAAGGTGAGGGAAGCAACAGAAGATTACATTTTTTTAAAGCTACTTTATTAACCAGAACTGATACAGCGCGAGAGGGAGAGAGGTGCTGCTCTAGCAGGTAGGTGAGGGGCCGTACTGTGAGCAAGTGACACGGAGGAGGAGGGAGAGACAAGAGACAGCAACTAACCAACCAAGCTGACTCGCGCTATAGTAGACTAATAGCTGCCATAGCTAGGTTATTTATCATCAATTATGATTGCATACTACCGGTCTTGACTGCATCAAACCGGGAGAAGCTATTTAAGCTGCGCTTTCTCCTACAGTTACAAAAAACATTTAGAATATTAAGTAGCAGCCTACCTCTTGGCTCTTTCTGTACAACTATCTTCCATTGATTAGATAGCTCCTAACTTTTGCCACACACGGGGCTAGGGTCTGACTGTAGCCTATTGCCACTTTGACTTCTTATTGGCCAACAACAAGCTACATGTGCCACGCTCCCCTCTCGTGAAAAGCAAGAGCAGCAGCATAAATTATAAATGTCTCTCTCGCTCTCTCTAGTGCCACAGTCTTGTTCGGATCTGTATATGCCCTTCTGAACAAGTCAGTTCAGCCATAACTCAGTCTCAGTTCAAATTAAACATACCCATGACAATCATATCGGATCCGACCCAGACCTGTGACATTATTTAGAATTCTGGATCTGGATCCGCTCGGGTACCAAACCGGGTCTTGGGTATTCAGGTACAGGTGGATCCTTGAAGACCTCTGTGGATCTGTTTGGGCGGTATACGAATTGGAGTGGGTCCAGAGTGTCTGGGATGATGGTGTCCATGACCAGCCTTTTAAAACATGTTATGGCTACAGATGTGAGTGCTACAGGGCGATAGTCTTTTAGACAAGTTACATTGGTGTTCTTGGCAACAGGGGATATGGTGGTTTGCTTGAAACATGTAGGTATTACAGACTGGGTCAGGTAGAGGTTGAAAATGTCAGTGAAGATACTTGCCAGCTGGTCAGCGCATGATCTGAGTACGTGTCCTGGTAATCCATCTGGCCTTGTGAATGTTAACCTGTTTTTAAGGTCTTACTCACATTGGCTATGGAGAGCATGATCACACAGTTGTCCGGAACAGCTAGTGATCTCATGCATGGTTCAGTGTTGCTTGCCTCGAAGCGTGCATAGAATGCATTTAGCATGTCTGATGCTGTAAGTTTGCATCACTGGTCAGCTCGTACCTGGGTTTCCCTTAGTAATTTGTGATAGTTTCCAGGCCCTGCCAGATCTGACAAGCGTCTGAGCCAGCGTAGTAGGATTCTATCTTAGTCCTGTTATTACGCTTTGCCTGTTTGATGGCTCGTCGGAGGTCATAGTGGGATTTCTTATAAGCGTCCGGATTAGTGTCCCGCTCCTTGAAAGCGGCAGTTCTAACCTTTAGCTCAGTGCTGATGTTTCCTGTAATCAATATCACCAAGCCGGTGACTGATGTGGTGAACACCTCAATGCCATCGGATGAATCCTAGAACATATGCCAATCTGTGCTAGCGAAACAGTTTAGCTTAGCATCCGCTTCATCAGACCACTTCCATAATTGAGCGTGTCACTGGTACTTCCTGTTTGGAATCAGGAGGATATACACTGAACATAAATATAAACACATGTGAAGTGTTGGTCTCATGTTTCATGAGCTGAAATAAAAGATCCCAGACATTATCCATATGCACAAAAAGCTTATTTCTCTATCATTATTAGTGTTAGGGAGCATTTCTCCTTTGCCAAGATAATCCATCCACCTGACAGGTATAGCATATCAAGAAACTGATTAAACAGCATGATCATTACACAGCATGATGTGCTGGGGACAATAAAAGGCTACTCTAAAATGTGCAGTTTTGTCAACACAATGCCACAGATGTCTCAAGTTCTGAGGGAGCGTGCAATTGGCATGCTCTCTGCAAGAATGTCCACTAGAGCTGTTGCCAGAGAATGTAATGTTCATGTCTCTACCATAAGCTGCCTCAATGTCGTTTTAGAGAATTTTGCAGTGTCCTCATAACCATAACCATAGACCATGTGTATTGCTTTGTGACGGGGCGAGCGGTTTGCTGATGTCCATGTTGTGAACAGAGTGCCCCATGGTGGCAGTGGGGGTATGGGCAGGCATAAGCTACGGACAACGAACACAATTTAATTTTATCGATGACAATTTGAATGCACAGAGATACCGTGATGAGATCTTGAGGCCCATTGTTGTGCCATTCATCTGCCACCATCACCTCATGATTCAGCGTGATAATGAACGGCCCCATGTTGCAAGGATCTGTACACAATTCCTGGAAGCTGAAAATGTCCCAGTTCTGCCATGGCTTGAATACTCACCAGACATGTCACCCATTGAGCATGTTTGATTGACGTGTACGACAGTGTGTTCCAGTTCCCGCAATATCCAGAAACTTCGCACAGCCATTGAAGAGAAGTGTGACAACATTCCACAGGCCACAATCAACAGCCTGATCAACTCTATGCAAAGGAAATGTCACTCTGCATGAGGCAAATGATGGTCATACCATAACTGACTGGTTGAGTGATCCACGCTCATATTTATTTTTCAAAGGTACATGTGACCAACAGATGCATATCTGTATTCCCAGTTATGTCAAATCCATAGATTAGGGCCTAATTAATTAATTTTAATTGACTGATTTCCTTATAAACTGTACCTCAGTAAAATATTTGCATGTTGTGTTTATATTTTTGTTCAGTATAGTTTTAGTTTTTCTTAATTTTATTTCAGTTTCCTAAATAGTTTTTCCAATTGTTTTATTTTAGTTTTTGTTTACTTTAATAACCTTGCAATTAACACTATTCTGTATTATTGTAGCTGGGTTATTTGTATCCTTCTGTATTTAATTATGATGCATCATATTCTGTTGAAGTTTGGTTTTGTCTGTATCCATCACCCCAGCCTAACTTGACTCTCAACATAGGGATTCAATTCTCAACTCTAACTTTCATTACCGGTCAAAAGTTTGGCCCCTGAACTAAATGTTTATGTTTTGTTGTGCTTCGGGGGCCAAATGTGTTTGTGTGTTGAATTATCCTCTTCAGAAAACATCTTGATCTTTAAACACTAATTGAATTGACTTGTTTTAGAGAAGGATCTCACATAGTCTCGGTCCCAAATGGCACCCTAATCCCTTCATAGTATAGTACTTTTGACCAGACCCCTATATACCCTGGTCAGAAGTATTGCACTATATAGGGAAGTATATAGGGTTTCATTAGGATGTACTCATAGTTTCCAAAGGTCCGATTCTCTTAGTGCTCCAGGTTTGAGCTGTGTGTGCAGGAGCTGTTGATGTTATCCTCTAGCCTCTTGAAGACGGATAGACAGTTAATGGCATCATAGTCAACTCAGGGAAGAGAGATAGTCCTGTTCGCAGCAACTGTGTAGGGATCCCAGTACCAACCCATTCACAGCCCCTCTGTTCTCTTCTGTTCCTACCGCTGGAAAATACACCCACAGCCATTAAACAAATATGAAGCCTAGGAACCATATAAAGGAAAAACATGCGTCCCTCCTTCCTGAAACTCTCCTGAAGTATTACACCCAGACAGACTTGGCAAGTGTTTGTGCTCCCTAAGCAGACATCTGAGATTCTCTCTTGCGCAGGCCGATTTCTGAAATACCTACCAACAGTCTCCCCTGGATTTCAAAGTGAATGCCTTTCTTGGGATCGGGTTGTCCTGCACTGGGCGCGGGAGCCATTTATAATAGTTGGTGGCAGCATCACAACTCATCCAGGTTAAATTCAACACAGAGCTCGCTAGCTTCCCGACTGTGAAACGTAGGCCTGCCAGGAAAGATTAATACATAGTGCCTTCAGAAAGTATTCATACCCCTTGACTTAACCCACATTATGTTGTTAAAGCCTGATTTTCTTTTTCTTTTTTTCCTCACCCATCTACACACAATACCCCATAATGACAAAGTGCAAACATATTTTTAGAAATGTATTCAAATTTATTAAAAGTGAAATACAGAAATATCTCATTTACATAAGTATTCACACCCCTGAGTCAATACATGTTAGAAACACCTTTGGCTGTGATTATAGCTGTGAGTCTCTTTTTGGGTATGTCTCTATGAGCTTCGCACGCCTGGATTGCAAAATATTTGCTCATTATTCTTTAAAGAATTCTTCAAGCTCGGTCAAGACAGCCATTTTCAAGTCTTGCCATAGATTTTCAAGCTGATTTTAAGTCAACTTTAACTAGGCCACTCGAACATTCAATGTCGTCTTGGTAAGCAACTTCAGTGTATATTTGGCCTTGTGTTTTAGTTTGTCTAGCTGAAAGGTGAATTTGTCTCCCAGTGTCTGGTGAAAAGCAGACTGACCAGGTTTTCCTCTAGGATTTTGCCTGTGCTTAGCTCCATTCCAGTAATTGTTTTATCCTGAATAACTCCCCTGTCCTTAAGGATTACATGCATACCCATAACATGGTGAAGCCACCACTATGCTTGAAAATATGGAGAGTGCTACTCAGTAATGTGTTGTATTGGATTTTTCCAAGGCATTGGAAAACCTTGGTCTTCGTGGTTGAATCTATTTGAAATTCACTGCTTGACTGATGGACCTTACAGATAATTGTTTGTGTGGGGTACAGAGATGAGGTACTCATTCAAAAATCATGTTAAACACTTATTGGTATTGATTGTTATGTTTTGTGACTTGTCAAACACATTTTTGCACTTATTTAGGCTTGCCATTACAAAGGGGTTGAATTCTTATGGACTCAAGGCATTTCAGCTTTTCATTTTAAATTTATTTGTAAAAAATTCTAAAAACATAATTCCACTTTGACATTTCTCGGGTATTGTGTGTGTGTAGGCCAGTGACACAATCTCAATTTAATCCATTTTAAATTCAAGCTGTAACACAACAAAATGTGGAAAAGGTCAAAGGGTGTGGATACTTTCTGAAGGCACTCTATGATAAAGAAAGATATTTTGCCATTGTATCAACATTTACCTCCGTGAGGTGTCTTTTTATGCCTCTGCATATTTATTCGTTTTTATGAGCGATTTTACAGCAAGCATATTTGTTTGCTTAATATGAATGAACGTCAACGGGACATTAAGAACTGTAAAATACTATGCTTTATTGGAGTATTGGTTGAACAAAGACATGCATTGGCAGGACAGAACAGCAGCATCTGGTAAGATCCGTAGGGGTGGGGTATGTCTGTTTGTGAACAAAGACTGGTGCACAATCTGTAATATTAAGGAAGACTCAAGGTTCTGCTCACCTGAGTTATACCTCATGATAAGCTGTAGACCATACTATTTACCAAGAGTTTTCGTCGATATTTTGTAGCTGTTTAAGTACCACCACAAACCGATGCTGGCACTAAGACCGCACTCAGCGAGCTGTATAGGGCCATAAGCAAACAAGAAAATGCTCATCCAGATGCTGTGCTCCTAGTGGCTGCTGAATTTAATGCAGGAAAACTGAAATCTGTTTTTCCTCATTTCTACCAGCATGTAACCTGTGCAACTAGAGGGTGAAAAACACACACTAGATCACCTTTACTCCACACACAAACAAAGCTTTCCCTCGCCCTACATTTGTCAAGTCTGACCATAACGCCATCTTCCTGATTCCTGCTTACAAGCAAAAACTCAAACGGGAAGTACCAGTGCTGTGCTCAATACATAAGTGGTCAGATGAAGCGGATGCTAAGCTATAGAACTGTTTGGCTGGCACAGACTGAAATATGTTACGGGATTCATCCGGTGGCATTAAGGAGTTTACCACATGAGTCACCGGCTTAATTAAAATGTGAATTGACAATGTCGTCCCCACAGTGACAGTACGTACATATCCCAACCTGATGCCATGGATTACAGGTCACATCCGCACTGAGGTAAAGGCTAGTGTTGCTGCTTTCATAAGCAGGACACTCATCCGGACGCTTATAAGAAATCCTGCTACAACCTCCGACAGGCAAAGAATACAGGACTACGATCAAGTCCTACTACACTGGCTCTGACGTTCATCGGATGTGGCAGGGCTTGCAAGCTATCACAGATTACGAAGGGAATCCCAGTCGAGAGCTGCTCAGTGACGTGAGCCTGCCAGATGAGCTAAATGCCTTCTATGCTTGCTTCAAGGCAAGCAACACTTGCGTGAGCACCAGCTGTTCCAGATGACTGTGATCACGCTCTCCGTAGCTGATGTAAGACCTTTTCACAGGTTAACATTAACAAGGCCACAGGGCCAGACAGATTACCGAGACACATACTCGGAGCATGCACTGAGCAGCTGTATAGGAGAAGGTCAAGAGCTTCAAGTTCCTCGGTGTTCACATCGCTAAGGACCTATCATGGTCCAAACACACCAACACAGTAGTGAAGAGGGCACAACAATGGAGGAGCCCCTCAGGAGGCTGAAAAGATTTGGCATGTGCCCTCAGAGCCTCAGTTCTACAGCTGCACGATTGAGAGCATCTTGACTGGCTGCATCACTGCTTGGTACGACAACTGCTCGGTATCTGACCGCAAGGCACTACGGAGGGTAGTGAACTCCCTGCCATCCAGGACCTCTCTACCAGGCGGTGTCAGAGACTGTTTGATCTGCTACAGCATGGCAAGTGGTACCAAAAGGCTCCTGAACAGCTTTTACCCCCAACCCATAAGACTGCTAAATAGTAAACCAAATAGCTACCCGGACTATCTGCATTGACCCTTTTTGAACTAACTCTTTTTGACTATGCACACACATTGGACTATAATTAATGTGTATATATATATATATATATATATATATATATAAAAAAAGATATTTTACCATTGTATCAACATTTACCTCCGTGAGGTGTCTTTTTATGCCTCTGCATATTGTGGAAGTGTGTGTGATATATATATATATATATACACACTTCCACACATCACATACGCTGCTGCTACTGTCTTATGTATCCTGTCACTTTACCTCTACATATCTACCTCAATTTCCCCATTCCCCTGCACATTGACTCGGTACTGGTACCCCATGTATATAGCCAAGCTGTCATTGCTCATTGTGTTTTATTCCTTGTTCAAATGTTTTTATATATTTACAGTACCGGTCAAAAGTTTGAACACCTACTCATTTCAGGGTTTTTCTTAATTCTTTTACTATTTTCTAAATTGTAGAATAAGAGTGAAGACATCAACACTTTGAAATAACACATATCGAATCATGTAGTAACCAAAAAAGTGTTAAACAAATCAAAATGTTTTGAGATTCTTCAAAGTAGCCACCCTTTGCCTTGATGACAGCTTTGCACACTCTTGGTATTCTCTCAACCAGCTTCATGAGGTAGTCACCTGGAAAGCATTTCAATTAACAGGTGTGCCTTGTTAAAAGTTAATTTGTGGAATTTCCTTCCTTAATGTGTTTGAGCCAATCAGTTGTTGTGACAAGGTAGGGGTGGTATACAAAAGATAGCCCTATTTGGTAAAAGACCAAGTCCATATTATGGCAAGAACAGCTCAAATGAGCAAAGAGAAACGACAGTCCATTACTTTAAGACGTGAAGGTCAGTCAATCCGGAAAATTTCAAGAACTTTGAAAGTTTCTTCAAGTGCAGTCGCAAAAACGATCAAGCAATATGATGAAACTGGCACTCATGAGGACCGCCACAGGAAAGGCAGACCCAGAGTCACCTCTGCTGCAGAGGATAAGTTCAATAGAGTTACCAGCCTCAGAAATTGCTGCCCAAATTCAGAGTTCAGGTAAGACAAATCTCAACATCAACTGTGGGACAGAGTGAATCAGGCCTTCATGGTCGAATTGCTGCAATGAAGTAGTACACAGCGTTGTACGAGATCTTCAGTTTCTTGGAATTTTTCTCGCATGAAATAGCCTTCATTTCTCAGAACAAGAATAGACTGACGAGTTTCAGAAGAAAGGTCTTTGTTTCTGGCCATTTTGAACCTGTAATCGAACCCACAAATGCTGACTCCAGATACTCAACTAGTTTAAAGAAGGCCAGTTGTATTGCTTCTTTAATCAGCACAACAGTTTCAGCTGTGCTAACATAATTGCAAAAGGGTTTTCTAATGATCAATTAGCCTTTTAAAATGATATACTTGAAATATTAGCTAACACAATGTGCCAATGGAACACAGGAGTGATGGTTTCTGTTAATAGGCCTCTGTAGATATTCCATTAAAAATCTGCCGTTTGCAGCTACAATAGTCATTAACAATGTCTACACTGTATTTCTGATCAATTTCATGTTATTATATTGTACAAAAAATGTGCTTTTCATAAACAAGGACATTTCCAAGTGACCCCAAACTTTTGAACGGTTGTGTAATTTTTGCATTGTTGGGAAGTAAGTAAGTGTTTCACTGTTATACTACACCTGACCATTCAGAATTGATTTGAAGGAATACACTCTCTTAGTCCCTTGATTTGATATGAAAATGGATTTACACATGTCCTGCATGGTAAACGTCTTCATTTCTAATGACCGTTCTTTCATTATCTTCTCCCCAACACGGCCCTGCTTTACCTTGACAGCAAAAGAGTGTACCCTGCTCTGTGTAAGATAAACTATTTTTGCTGGGAGTGGATTGTGTTTAGGTGTTCCTCAAGTGTGACACATGTTCCTCTCTCTTCCCCCATCAGACAAGCCCATGCCATACGCCCGCTCTTCCTTTGAGAATGGCCTGGCCCAACTCACAGTCCAGGGCGCCCTGCCAGAGGACGAGGGCCAGTACACCTGTGTCGCTGAGAACATCCATGGGAGAGCCGTGTGTACTGCCAAAGTCATCATCAAAGGTGGGCCTGGGAGCCTCTACAGAGACCATATGTATCAAGTTTCTCAGGCAGCGTTTACACAGGCAGCCCAATTCTGATATTTTTTTCTTCACTAATTGGTCTTTTAACCAATCAGATCTTTTGCCTATAATTGGGCAAAAGATCAGAATTGGACTGCCTGTGTAAACGCTACCTCAGAGTAGGAGTGCTAGGATCAGCTCCCCTCTGTCCATGTAAGCGTGTTCATTGTCATCTAAAAGGCTAAACTGATCTAGATCAGCACCCGTACTCTGAGACGCTTGATACATCCAGCCCCAGATGTGTTTCTTTATCCTTTGCATCTTTGAGAAGACGTTTAATCTGTGATTGATGTATCAGATATTACCCAGAGGACTACCCCAATAGAGCACATCATATGCATGTAATTATTTCTCAATGATGCTTATTACTTGTACTTTTGTAGTTCTGCTATTAGTCCCCGAAGCCCTATAATTTGTAATATATTCAGATTTTATGACTTTGGCTTTGAAAAGTCTGCAGTGCTAAAATTAGGGGAATGGCCAATGAATGTTATTTTGATAAATTTCAATTTAAATACAAACACACGTTTTGTTTTTGCTAAATTGAGAATGCGCTCAATTCATGAGATAGGGAAAATGCTTATTTTTTTCAGAATGAGTATTTGACTGTTTGCTAAAGCCCTGAAATGTCTCTCTTGTGAGTACTTTGAGCCTCTTTGAAGCAGTGCTACTTTAAGATAATAGCTATTTAGGGCTCCGATGTAGCATTTAAGGAAACCTCTGCTCTCTCTGTTCCAGCATGCATTTTGTCTTTGTCCCAAATGGCACCCTATTTCCTTAAGTAGTGCACTACTTTTGACCATGGCCCTGATCAAAAGCAGCGCACTATATAAGCAATTGGGGACCATTTGGGATGAAATCCTTGTCTATCAGCACACACCGGGCTTCAAGGTGGAGGTTCAGCTATTTGTTTCGCTGGGGTAAACATCTGAAATACCATCATTTTCCCAGGGGCACACTCCAACATTCAAACATAATTTACAAACAAAGCAGTGTGTTTAGTGAGTCCGCCAGATCAGAGGCAGTAGGAATGACCAGGGATGTTTGGTTGATAAGTGTGTGAAATAGACTATTTTCCTGTCCTGCTAAGCATTCAAAATGTAACGAGTACTTTTGGGTGTCAAGGAAAATGTATGGAATAAAAAGTACAATATTTTCTTAAGGAATGTAGTGAAGTAAAAGTTGTCAAAAATTGAAATGGTAAAGTACAGATACCCCAAAAAACTACTTAAGTAGTACTTTAAAGTATTTTTACTTAAGTAAATTACACCACTGGTCAAAGGTAGTGCACTATAAAGAGAATATGGTGCCATTTGGAATGCTGGCTGAGGCAGCAGTGAAGCAGGGCTGTTTAAGCAACAGTGCTGATGGAAACATGCTGGAGATGCCTTGGATCTCCCTCTGGCATGCTGGATATGCATACAGACAGTGGGCTGTGTTTATGACAAGCCTGCCTCCCTGTCTGTTGGGTCCTGACGTCCATAGGGTTAGAACCATTTCGGTTTATGAACTTGGGGGGGAGGGAGGGGGGTTGACTATGTAAAACCAAACGCCGTACATGGTGTGCATGAATCAAGGAGCGAGGGCCAAAAAATTCCCGTTGGTCTCTCGTTCTCTCTCTCCCTCTCTCTCTCTCGTTCTCTCTCTCACAGCGATGCTGGCCTGTTTTGGTGCCCAGACTACCACGCTGTAACAGCATGAAGTGAACCCATGCACATGCGCAGATATTATGTATGACTGTGTGAGAGCGAGGTCTTGAGTCTCGCTCATCTTAATATCTGCGGTGCTGTTCGTTGCAACGTAATTCAGCTGAGTCTACCTTTAATGTACTAAAGTGTAATGATGAGTCAAGTAATTTGATTTTGGACTCCCAAAGACCTTGGCAGGAACATCGTCCCTATGGTCGTCTTTAATGAGATTATTCTAGTGTTTGCATATTCAGGGAATGTTCCTTGCATGTTTGCCAAGAACATCACAATATGGGGAGCTGACTACGTAGAACCAAACACAATACATGCTGGTAATGTTCAGGATGTGTCTAGTATTCATGGTTTGCATTCCAAATGGCACCATATTCCCTATGTAGTACAGTACTTTTTAAAAGGGCCCATAGGGCTCTGGTCAAAGGTAGTGCCCGCTATAGTGCACTAAATAGGAAAAACGATGCCATTTGGGATGCAGACCCCATCAGAGATGGTGGAGAAAGCAAGACACCCCACTCCCTTATTTTTTTCTTACACAGATGGAACCTTGACCATTTTTTCCCAATGGTAAACTGCCTAAGTTAATTTATCCACCATATTTTATAGCGTTGCTTTGTGCTCCAGATGGCAAGTCCATATGAGGATCAGGTGTACTCGTGACGTTCTGCTCCATAGCTTCTGGAAGTGGTCAGACAGTGGCTGCTGCAGCACCTATATATGCTTGGCTACCAATGTCATTAAGAACATAAACAGTTTTCCACAGATTCTTTGGTATGGGTTCTTCAGTATTTTAGGTTTCAGATATCCTGCGGTAGACTGCCAGACAGCTCATTTCCTGATGTAGGAGAGCTGTTGCTCTCTCCCAGAAGGTTATCTTTTTCTGAACGAGCAGAGACTCCCAAGAGACGCACAGGGAGTTTGTTAACATCAGCATGTTCCTCATTGTTTTTCTAAATCACCATGAATGTGTCCCAAATGGCTCCCTATATAGTCCACTACTTTTGACCATGGGTCATAAGTAGTCCACTATATGGGGTGCTATTTGGGATGTATTTTAAGAGATCTACTCCAGCCTCTATATTTAGTACTCCAGGAATCCATGTTGAGGTAATATTTATTTACATGACTGTGAAGGAAAGACCTTCACTTGGAGTAGACTCTCTTAATATAGCATATTTAACTGTGAAGCAAGTAATGTTATGTCTTTGACTGGAATGGAATGGAAAATGAACAGAAAGACAAACTCCCAATAGCCTGCACTGATTGACGTTTGCACACACCCAACTGCTAATTGTCTTGTTAATAGGTTGTTGGTTTAATTTCACACTGGCGGACTGACATTATTAGCTAATGATATTAGCTGATGAATGAATGTCTTTTTAACCTGTGTCAGAAGTGTTTGGAGAGTCCTCCAAGCAAGGTAATGTTTTTGCTGCTAATGGTTTTTACTTGCTCTGCAGTTTTAAAATAAATGAAGTATTTTTTTTTTACCTCTATCTGTTGTTTTAAGCCTTTTGACTGTTAGAGTAGGCTCTCGATGACCGTCAACTGTCGCTGGTTCCCTTGGCTTAGTGTGCTGTTCAGTGAGTTACTCATTTTCCTGTTCTGTAAAAAGTAACCCTGCAAATGTTACATTTCAGCGAAGAACAGTGCCAAGAGGACGGACCCTCCAAATGCAGTCGACACCAAGAAGCCATCGGCCCCTGTATTTCTCAGAGGTCTGAAGGATCTAAAAGTCATGGACGGTAGCCAAGTCATCATGACCGTGGAGGTGACGGGTAAGAGAAGGCCTCTCGGGTCCTATTCATTAGGCACCAAACGGACGAAAACAAACAGGAGAGGGACTACCTGGACAAGTCCAATAAGAAGTGCTTTTTTCCCCCCTCTGTTAAAAGAGAACAGCTTTACTTTGAAAAACATTTTGCTGTGGTGCACCCCAATGAATACAACCCTGGTGGGTGTCTCGTTTTAACCCTCATTCCCATTAATCAGAATGGAAAATTCAGCGTGTGTGTTTTCAGCGACTGTTTGCTTTAGACGCTGGTATTTCCTGCTTGGCCCCCCAGAGATACTTGTTTGGTTTTCGGGTGTTTTCTGCATTTCCATTTCCTTCCAATGTGTGACCTGAGGGGATGGATTGACTCTGAGTATTATCACTTATTATTATTACGTAATCTTCATTATCCCACTGAGGTTGTTCGCATGGGGGAGGAGTCGCTAGTAATACGTCATATGATTTACATTATTCTAGACCTAGTCTTTTTAATGTAAATAGTGATGGAGCAGGAGGGTCTCTCTCTCTTTATTTTCTTATAAAGGTTTATAATAGCATTAAAGCACATGCATTTTATTTTGATCATGCCTTTGTGAAAAATGCATACAATTATGCAAGACAACTGTATATCATTGAGTGTGTTATGTAATACAACCCGTCATAACGGCCTGTTACTATAGGGCACAATTTAAAGTGATAGTTCACCCAAAGTTAGAAAATTATTTTAGTTTCCTTACCACGTAAGCTGTCTGTGGACAAGGTGAGACTATGCTTTGGTTTTGTTTACCTGTCCAAGGTCCAAATGCTTACTTTTTTTGCATCAAAATCAAGGTTTCCTATCAAAATCAGGGTCGGGGTCAATTCTTAATTTCAGAATTCAATCCGTGAATTTGAATTAGAGGAAGTAGAACCAATTCAAAGAAATTCGACTAACATATGAAACGTAAGTCTCATTCTTTTGGCAAATATTTTTGCCAAAAGCATCTCCCACCTCTTACTTAACCAATAAGGCCCGAGGGGGTGTGGTATATGGCCAATATACCCTGGTTAAGGGCTGTTCTTACGCATGATGCAACACGGACTGCCTGGACACAGCTTTTAGCCGGGGTATATTGTCCATATCACAAACCCCCGAGGTGGCTTATTGCTATTATAAACAAGTTACCAACATAATTAGAAAAGTACAAATAAATGTTTTGTCATACACGTGGTATACGGTCTGATATACAGTACCACGGCTGTCAGCCAATCAGCATTCAGGGCTCGAACCATCCAGTTTGTAATAATAAAAAAAAAGATACCATTTCAAATATTAGTTTGATTATAACTCAATGTTGAACAGTCTTTTTGTTTGAGTTTTTGCTTTGAGATGTAGGGTCAAAGATGGTGGATAAATGAAGACATCCCATAAAGGCCATTTACCAACTTTTTGTTGTCAGAGTTCAGTTCTACTTAAAGTAAAGAATCATTCATTTTGAATGTTATATTGAATTTGTGCATCTCTGAGTGATGTTCTATCGATTTCAAGGGGTAATTTCGTTTTCATGTGTATCTGAGCTATTCGGCTTTCAAGCAGGCAGAAATACAGCCGGGAAATGACCCTGGGAATTGATAGAACATCGCTCGGAGATGCACAAATACAATCTAACATTCAAAATGGGTGAATCTTTCATTTTAAAGGGGTGGCTCTCCCATAGGCAATAATCGATAGTAGCTGAGCTGGTCTTTGGTTCATGGACTGTATATGAACCAGAAAAAAAGTGTTAAAATAAACAATGGCTTAATTTCATTGAATTAAATTATACTTTTAGTTCCAATTCTGCGTCCTGTGTGTGGCCAATTGAATTGGAATGATAGACTAACTCGCAACTCCATTCTGAATTTACCTCAACCCTGGTCCAAATCATCTTAAAGTCACTTTATTGATCTACACAATCCATTTTAGACACTTTGAAATGATGTGGACATGAAACACGAGGTTTAATGTGACCTTTTATGGTCTTAGGGAATCCTCATCCAGAGATTGTGTGGCTCCACAATGGGAAGGAGATCCAGGAGTCGGAGGACTTCCACTTTGAGCGGAAGGGGAACCAATGCAGTCTGTTCATCCAGGAAGTCTTCCCTGAGGACACTGGGAAATACACCTGTGAGGCATGGAACAAAGTAGGGGAGGTTCGCACTGAGGTCTCACTCACTGTACAAGGTAGGCTAGCAGCCTAGCTAACTCCACTTGAGATAGCTCGGTGTGTCAGGTGAAATTGTATGTATTAAACTGTAGCAGATGTTTATGCCTAGGGTTACAAAATTCAGGTAACTTTACCAGCATTTTGCAACACTGTTCATGCCATAATGACCTGTTGGTTATCCATGTCTGTCTTCCAGAGCCCCAGGACGGGGTCCAGCCCTGGTTCATCACAAAGCTCAAGCCCACCACCGCCTACCTGGGCCAGAATGTCCTGCTGTCCTGTGCCATCGCTGGGGACCCCTTCCCCCAGTGGAGCTGGATTAAGCAGGGCCAGGTGGTGACCACTGACCTGGACTATGAGATACTGCAGAAGGAGGATGTGGTGTCCCTGCTCATTAGACGAGTCCGGTCCCACCACGCCGGGGACTACGAGATCAGCCTGAGGTAGGCTTCTACATCCCAACTGGCACCCTATTCCCTATGAAGTGCACTACTTTTGACTAGATGACCAGGGGTGCACTTCATAGGGAATAGGGTGCCATTTGGGACATAGTGGAGGACTCCTTATACAGTAGATGACTCACTTCTGTAGTATCTGGAGAAGGAGCTGTTTTTGTTGAA
Source organism: Salvelinus namaycush (assembly GCF_016432855.1). Lineage (NCBI taxonomy): Eukaryota > Metazoa > Chordata > Actinopteri > Salmoniformes > Salmonidae > Salvelinus > Salvelinus namaycush. The sequence continues at coordinate 42,323,297 of NC_052325.1, forward strand.
ACACAGTAACAATGTCATTTACAGTATAACGTACTATAAGATACTACTACTTGTCCACCTCAGACATCATATGGAACATTTGAATGTTTCACTTTACATCTGTTTTGTTATGCTCTGATTGGTTATTATATTATATGGGTTAGGGTTACATATTTAAAAGTCATGTTAAGGTAATCTAAAACTGCCATCACTGAGACACAAGCCCTCTTCTTGATGCTGTCCCTTTTTTAGAGGGATTTGGTCTGAAAGGACCAGTTATAGTCAATTAAAACTCTCCCCCTCCCCAGTTTTCCATTCCTTTTCTCATTCTCTCTTCTAGGAACAAAGTGGGTGACTGCAGTTGTGTTGCCACTCTGGTGGTCAGTGAGGGTGCAGTGGTGTCCAGTGGAGAGCACCAAACGTATGTAACTAACTAGCCTACTGCTTCATTGTCGAGGTCCCTCAACCTGGGCTATTTTTGCCTTCCTTTCTCCCCCTCCCCAGACCCCAGTTTCAAATCCGCTTAATCCCTGAATATAACCAAATAAATAGTTTACAGTACCTCCTCCAGCTGTGCCATTGTTCAAAGCCTGGGGGCTGGGGCCCTGTTCAGGGTGCATGCCCCCCGTTCAGGGTGCATGCCCTTATAAGGCTACTGAAGTCATCTCTGATGTAACATGTTGAGTTGTGGTTCCCCCCCAATTAACTAGTGGAGGCTGAGCCAGCCGGGGCTTTTAAACAACCCCTGTTTTTTTCCTCTTCCACACCTCGCTCTCTCTGTGCTGCTGCAGCCCTGAGCCTTGTCAGCGTGTGGGAGGAGTGGATGGGACAGTGCGAGGCAGAGCACCACCAAGCAGCAGCATTAGCAGCAGCTCCATTCCGCAGCAGGGGTCAGAAGAGCCAAGCACAGCCCGGGGACTCCTGAAGAGGCGCGTGGAGACCAAGGAGCACCGCGAGGACCAGATCCGCCTGCAGGAGGCTGAGCAGCGCGACTTCCGCACGGTGCTGGGCAGGAAAGTCACCACCAAGAGCGTCTCCGAGGAGGACTTGAAGGAGATCACGGCGGAACAGATGGACTTCAGGGGCCAGCTCCAGCCCAGAGGGGGCAAGCCCAAGACACTGTCTGAAGATGAGAGGAAGGTCAACGCTCCCACGCAGGTGGACTTTAGAGATGTCCTGGGGAAAAAAGGGGGCACCACCGCCACCTCCCCGAAACCAGGTACTGCTCCTACTGAGAAAGGAGAGCCTACAGATTTCAAATCGGTTCTGGCCAACAAGAAGAATCAGACGAACTTGGAGAAGAATGGGGAGAGCCCTGCTCCAGAAGCAGCAACACCGAAAGTCCCTGCTGCCACTGAGAAGGAGAAGAATGCCATCAACTGTGTGGCAGGTGGGATTATTGATAAGAGTAACAACATTGGAAAGGAGCCTTCGTTCAGTCAGAAGCTGAGTGATATGAGCGTGGTGGACGGGGCTTGCCTGAGGCTACATTGCCAAGTGACCTGTGACCCCCCAGCTACTATTACCTGGACTCTAGACGGGAAGGTCATCAAGCCCTCCAAGTTCATCAAGCTGTCCAACGAAGGTAAGTATGTGGCCCACTACTAGGCCGACCATGTCTGCGTGCCAAATGGCACCCTATTAGGTTTTTATAGTGCAATACGTAGGGAATTTGAGACACATCCCATTTCATTCATGTGTTTGTGGAGGGTTGGCTTCTAATATTATAAAGTAGTGTGTCTGACAGACAGTGATGTGACTGAGTTTCCCCTCTTGCACCGCTGCATTCGATATGGGATATGATGGAAACGTATCCCTTTACATAGAGGGAGTTGATGTTATCATAGTGATGAATTGTTTTGTTCTGGGTGCTTGTAATTGTCTCCTTGTAGAAAGCCCCACATATTTACAAGGTGGTATGAATCGAATGTAGAGTAAGAATGGCAAAAGGATTCCCTGCTTCTGGGCTCCTGGGGGTCCCTGGCACACCGACAACACAGACGTCGTGTTTGTCCAAATGGCACCCTTTTCCCTAAATAGTGCACTACATAGGGAATGAGGTGTAATTTGGGACACGTTCGTCCATAATCACTGCTCTGTTATTTCAGGCAGTTTGATGTGTTGATGCAGATGCCTGATACTCTGGCTATCTTGAACCAGTATTTGTCAGTCCAGTTAGAGTGCATTTGTATGGGGATAACAGTTAGTCCAGAGTTTAGGCAGGGGGTAAGGGTTGCTCTGGGCCCCATAGCTTGATGATGACAACAGCGAGTTACATGTCTGTTATTGAGTGCAACCGAATGACGCCCCGGACCAGAGCTATGGGTAAGGGCTAATTAACAAGACGATCAATGGGCAGCAGTAAAGTAACATAACTAGGTACACTGCTCAACCACCAGTTGTTATGTCCTGTGAAACAGCCCCAGATCCCAACCGTCACACAGCCAAGTCAGGGCCTCTTATAATGGAATCATGTATAGGTGACCCCCAGGTCATTTTTATTCTCCTTTTAGTGTCACTGTGGGTCATGTTGAAGAATTTTGAAGAATTATTCTCATTTACGTCCCACCATAATAAAAGTAATATGTGAGTTATGTCCTCATGGAGCTGTAGGGTAGTAATGGAGGCTAGGGTAGTAATGGAGGCTACTCTGGCTACGGTTGTGTGTGTGTACTGGGGGCCACTGTGGTGGTGTGTGTGTACTGGGGGCCACTGTGGTGGTGTGTGTGTACTGGGGGCCACTGTGGTGGTGTGTGTGTACTGGGGGCCACTGTGGTGGTGTGTGTGTACTGGGGGCCACTGTGGTGGTGTGTGTGTACTGGGGGCCACTGTGGTGGTGTGTGTGTACTGGGGGCCACTGTGGTGGTGTGTGTGTACTGGGGGCCACTGTGGTGGTGTGTGTGTACTGGGGGCCACTGTGGTGGTGTGTGTGTACTGGGGGCCACTGTGGTGGTGTGTGTGTACTGGGGGCCACTGTGGTGGTGTGTGTGTACTGGGGGCCACTGTGGTGGTGTGTGTGTACTGGGGGCCACTGTGGTGGTGTGTGTGTACTGGGGGCCACTGTGGTGGTGGTGGTGTGTGTGTACTGGGGGACACTGTGGTGGTGGTGTGTGTGTGTGTACTGGGGGACACTGTGGTGGTGGTGTGTGTGTGTGTACTGGGGGACACTGTGGCTATGGTTGTGTGTACTGGGGGACACTGTGGCTATGGTTGTGTATTTGTGTACTGGGGGCCACTGGATATGGTTTGTTTGTATTGGAGGACACTTTGGCTGTGGTTGTCTGACTGTGTACTAGGGGCCACAGTGACAAAGTTTCTCTGTGTGTACTGGGGCTACTCTAGCTAAGGTCCTCTCTGTGTGTGTGTTTTTCCTGCAGGAGGGCAGTGCTCCCTGACCATCGACAAGGCCCTGCCCGAGGACGAGGGCCAGTACAAGTGCCGGGTGGAGAACTCGGCCGGTAAAGCAGAGTGTTCCTGCATGGTGCTGGTGGATGGTGAGTTGTTCCTGGCTGCCGTGTCCCACTCCCATGAGTCCCCCTTGGCCTCCCGGCTGCCCCGGCATCACCCTAGTCACTTCCTGCAATTACAGAGGCCAGATTAGCCGAGCTGGAGTCCCTGCTCCAGGCTCCCACTGCACGTCCGCCTTTCCCAGCTCCCCAGCACTCACTAACAGGCCTGGATCATTAGGCAGGCACGCACGGTTCAATCCTAGTTTTAGATTATTTCGCAATACACATTAGTTGAACTGTCGCATACTTCTACTACTGTTGCCGTCAATACAAAAATATGAGATTATGAAACGTAATTTAGGGAAAGGGGGATACCTAGTCAGTTGGACAACTGAATGCCTTCAACTGAAATGTCTTCCGCATTTAACCCAATTGAATTAGAGAGGTGCGGTGGGGCTGCCATTTAGCAAAGTGAGTCGAGATAAAATATGTTTTGCAGGAGAGACAAAGATGGATACAGGGGCATATCTCAGTGATTCAGTTCACGTTGGAAATCATTACATTTTTAACGTGGTTAATTTCATGTATGGTTCACTGTCCATACGGTCTATACACACCATTATATTCCAGATGCTGACATTGCTTGTTATGATATTTATTTTTGGATTATGTGTATTACTGCACTGTTGGTGCTAGGAAAACAAGTGACCAATAAACTATGATTTGATTTCTATAAAGTACTGTACGAGACTATGGTTAGTTTTTTTTGTTACTGATACAATTGGTAGGGATTATTTTTAGCATTAAAGAAATGGAAATGATAATGTGTGGGAATAAGTGACCTGAAACATGTTTCCTTTTCCTCTCCCGTAGATCCTACAGACACAAACTCGACAGCAGCTGACAAGAAGAGCAAGAAGCCATCCATCCCTACCTCCGAGAGTGAGTTTCCAAAATATGCTTATTTCCCAAAAAGGAGCGGCATGGGATCTGCCTTTCCCACTGCTGCAGCCTGTCTGCCTCCTCGAGCTCGGGCACTTTTATAGCATGTGAACAACAAAAAAAATAGTTCTTACCCTGTAATCGGCTTGCAGTATGTAGAGAACAAAGGACAGAAATAAGATGTAAATAGCGATCAGTAAATGTTTTATCCGAAGTAGGTTCGATTTACGCTACTAGAAAAGATGCCTAAGAAGATGTGCTTATCTTAATAGTCCTCTTAATCTTTCCAAGCTGGAGGAATGCGTAGGTAGTTCGACAGAGTTATGTGCTATACCCCTGCACATTCTTTTCCATATGATTTAATGATGTAAGGTATTAGCCTGTAAAGAACCCAGCCGAATCCTCCTTCTGAATCAAGCACGCAAATCTTCCTTTACATAAAAGGCTTTGGATCAGGCACGCTTAGGGCTGAGCATGAAGCATGTCCGTTCAGCCCTCCAGCCTGGATGGTTCCTTCCAGGGGTCAGAGGCCACTACGACACCCCTCTCCTCTGTGATGTTTGACAGAGCTAATTGACTGCTGTTTGTCGTTAAGCCCGGGACACTCACTGGCACTTAAAACAAGCCCAAGGAGGGAGGGAGAGGAAAAGGCAAGGGGGAAAGAGAGGAGAGGGAGAGACCCTTTGCATGGCTGCCCTGCTTACTCAACCTCCTCTCCCGAACTTCCATGTAAGGCTCGCGTCTGCCTGTTCCTCAGCCATCTCTTGATTCAGCCAGACACACATGCTCCGGCCTCTTTTTCCAATACTTGGAGGTTCTGCAGAAAATCTGCCAGCTTTTGGATTTGCTTTTGTCCTGCTGGAATGTGGCCTGACCCAAACAAGCTACGAAACTCAGAGCTGTAGGATAGTTTGGAACAGTTAAATAAAAGCAGGAGGCCGAGACCTGACACAAGAGCCCCAGATTTATTAAGGCTAATCTCTTTTGATGTTGGATTCCCAAGTAGGGTAGATTTGAAACAAGTCAAATGTTTTCAAGTCCGGCGTTGGGTATAATTCTCTTTTTAGAATGATTAATTCACTACAATGTTCCGATGGGGTATTGGAGGTCATGTGAAGCTATAACCCTGATTGTGATAGTTGGTGTCAGTGCTTAGTTCTTACATGTTTTGTTATTTTACATGGTACTAGAAAGCTTATTGTAGCCAAATGTAACGTTAGTTTTATAGCTTCATTCTATAGCTAGAGGATTCCTGATATCCTCAGGAGTGATAAGTATAATTATTTTGTCTTCATCTGTTGTGGTCTAGTACTGTCTTTATGCTAGCTAGGGCTATCTAATTTAATTAAGTGCTGCCTGTTTTCCCAGTGGCTTACTTGGTGTGTGAACTGCTGACTGCTCATAATTTGCAGGTAGTTGTTGACACATCAACCAGGATCAAGGGAGCTTGTTTTGCTCCACTCCTAAAGAAATTGCCTGACAAACTTGCCTGCTCCACCCCATCTCCTCCCTTCTGGAGACCTCCTCACTTCCCTCATCAACTCATCCCTGACCACTGGCTGCATCCCCTCTGACTTCAAAATGGCTTGAGTTGCGCCCCTCAAGAAACCAACACTTGACTCATCTGGCGTCAAAAACTATAGACCTGTATCCCTTCTCGCTTTTCTTTCCAAAACACTTGAGCGTGCTTTCTCTGACCAACTTTCTCATCTCTCTCAGAACGAGCTTCTTGACCCTAACCAGTCAGGCTTGAAGACTGGTCATCCAACCGAGACTGCTCTTCTCTGTGTCAGAGGTTTTCCACACTGCCAAAGCTTACTCTCTCTCTATTCTCATCCTCCTAGATCTATCCGCTGCCTTCGACACATGAAGCATCAGATCCTCCTCTCCACCCTCTCAGGGCTGGGCGTCTCAGGCTATTCACACTCTTGGATTGCATCCTACCTGGCAGGCCGCGCGTACTCTCACTACTGGTGTCCCCCAGGGCTCGGTTCTAGGCCTTCTCCTCTTCTCCCTGTACACCAAGTCACTCGGCTCCACCATATCCTCACGTGGTCTCTCCTATCATTGCTATGCAGATGACGCTCAACTACTTTTCTCTTTCATCCCTTCTGACACCCAGGTGGCGACACGCATCCCTGCGTGCCTGGCAGATATCTCAACTTGGATGTCGGCCCACCACCTCTAGCTCAACCTCAATGGAACTGCTATTCCTCCTTGGGAAGGCCTGCCTGCTCAAAGACCTCTCCATCACGGTTGACAACTCAAGAGTCGCCTTCCCAGAGTGATCCAGGACAACATCCTGTCGTTCTCTGCAAACATCAAAGCAGTGACCCGCTCTTGCAGGTTCACGCTCTACAACATCTGTAGAGTACGACCCTACTTCACACAGGAAGCGGCACAGGTCCTAATCCAGGCACTTGTCCTTTCCTGTCTGGACTATTGCAACTGGCTGTTGGCTGGGCTCTCCGCTTGTGCCATTAAACCCCTGCAATTTATCCAGAATGCAGCAGCCCATCTAGTTTTCAACCTTCCCAAGTTCTCTCAGGTCACCCTGCTCCTCTGCACCCTCCACTGGCTTCCAGTCAAATCTTGCATCCACTACAAGACCATGGTGCTTACCTACGGAACAGCAAGAGGAACTGCCCCTTCCTACCTTCAGGCTATTCTCAAACCCTACACCCCAACCCGACCACTCTGTTCTGCCACCTCAGGTCTCATGGCCCTCCCCCCTACGGGAGGGCAGCTCCCGCTCAGCCCAGTCCAAGCTCTTCTCTATCCTGGCACCCCAATGGTGGAACCAGCTTCCCCTGAAGCTAGGACAGCAGAGTCCCTGCCCATCTTCCGAAAACGTCTGAAACCCAAACAGTATCTTAAATAATTCTCAACACTTAACTAGCACTTGCACTTGACCCCCCGCCCCCCCCTTCTAGCTCTCTACTGATAGCTACGTTGAGGAACAATGTACTTTCTATGCCTGTGATATGTGGTTGTCCTACCTAGCGATCTTAAGATGAATGCACTAACTGTAAGTCGCTCTGGATAAGAGTGTCTGCTACATGACAAAAATGTAAATGTTTTGATTCAGATTCTCATCCAGATGCATGGTCGTATTACTTCCAAGTGCTTTATAGAGTGGGCTATCGATGATATTAGCCATGTTATGGTTTTTCTAAAGCAGTCCCTGTTGCTCGTGCTTGTGTGTTATCTAGTTACAGTCCCAGAGCGTGGTGAGCCATGGGAAATGCGTCAGTGGTGTAGTGCTATGAAAACAAGCAGCTTTTTCATCCCCGCTGGAAAACTCTAACCCCTGCACATTTATTTAACTTGCGCTCGGGGGCACAGTCCAGCACTGCAGGGTCCTGGAGAGCTCAGAATGCACTGTCCCATCGGGATACTCAACCGCTCCTTTATCTCATATCAAACTGCTTTCATCTGTGCCTCTACTCCTTTTGACAGCCCGTAACAATGCTGGACAAGTGAGATGTAATGTTCTCCCTCTGTTATGACGGAGTGTGCTCATCAGGTAATCCAATGGTTTTGGAGATGCTGTTTCTTTAGATTCCATGTAGGGGGGAAAAAAATAAAAAACGGATTGTGATACAGGCCTGTGCAATGCAATGTCTCCATATTGTCTTAACACAATGAAAGTAGAGAGAACTGACTCCAAGCCTGTGAGAAGGAACCAGATCAGGGATGCACATCCCTCTGTGGAAGGGTTAAGGCCGGACTTGTTTTGACAGCTTCAACACGTCTCCGGCTGGGTAACATGGTGCAACTGCTCTACAGCTCACATATGGAGCATGAGCCTTCCAGGCTTGATATCCTGGGTGCTGGCATAAGAACAGTTTAGTAGCAAGTAGCTGAGAATTCTCCACTTCACGATATGTACATCACATCTCAATGGATTGTATCGTGGAACTCTCAGCTGAAGGCGACCACATGCTTTCCATCCGAAACAGTTTATTTTTTTTCGGCTGTTAGTTCACAAATTTAACGTGGCAAGCAAAAGTCTATGCCCCTTCGGTGATTGGTCAACAGTAGGGATTATTCAACGAGAGACTAATTGTTTTCATGCACATTTTTTCACTTGAGCAAAACTGCACCAAACATCTTAGTTGGATGTACATTTGTGAGACTAAGACCACCTTGACAAAAACATTTTTATGAGATTTCTTGAGTTACACTAATGACCAAAAGTATGTGGACACCTGCTTGTCGAACATCTCATTCCAAAATCATTGGCATTAATATGGGGTTGGTCCCCCATTTGCTGCCATAACAGCCTCCACTCTTCTGGGAAGGCTTTTCACTAGTGAGGGGTGGGCAATTCCAGTCCTCGAAGGCCTGATTTGGTGTCACAGTTTTGCATCAGCCTCAGCTAACACACCTGACTCCAATAATCACCTATGCATGATCTTCAGTTTAGAATGCAATTTGATTAATTAGCTGTGTTTGCTAGGGATGGAGAAAATGTTGACACAAATCAGGCTCCAGAGGACTGGAGTTGCACACCCCTGCACTAGATGTTGGAACATTGCTTCGGGGACTTGCTTCCATTCAATCACACAGCATTTGTGAGGTCGGGCACTGATGTTGGGCGATTAGGCCTGGCTCGCAGTCAGCATTCCAATTTATCCCAAAGGTGTTCGATGGGGTTCAGGGCTCTGTGCAATCCAGTCAAGTTCTTCCAAACCAATCTTAACAAACCATGGACCTCGCTTTGTGCACGGGGGCATTGTCATGCTGAAACAGGAAAGGGCCTTCCCCAAACTGTTGCCACAAAGTTGGAAGCACAGAATCGTCTAGAATGTCATTGTATGCTGTAGCATTAACGATTCCCTTCATTGGAACTAAAGGGCCTAGCCCAAACCATGGAAAAACAGCTCCAGACAATTGTTCCTCCTCCACCAAACTTTACAGTTGGCACTATGCATTGGGGCATGTGGCATGTAGCGAAATGCTTATGCTTCTAGATCCGACAGTGCAGCAGTATCTAACAGGTAATATCTAACAATTCCACAACAAAACCTAATGCACACAATCTAGTAATGGGATGAGAATATATAAGTATAAAGTATATGGATGAGCGAGCAGTCGTGCTAGTCCTGGCTGTTTAACAATCTGATGGCCTTGAGATAGAAACTTTTTAAATCTCTGTCCCAGCTTTGATGCACCTGTACTGACCTCGCCTTCTGGATGGAAGCGGGGTGAACAGGCAGTGGCTCGGGTCGTTATTGTCCTTGATCTTTTTGGCCTTCCTGTGACATCGGGTGGTGTAGGTGTCCTGGAAGGCAGTAAGTTTGCCCCCGGTGATGCGTTGTGCAGAACGCACCACCCTCTGGAGAGCCTTGCGGTTGTGGGCGGTGCAGTTGCCGTACCAGGTGGTGATACAGCCCGACAGGATGCTCTCAATTGTGCATCTGTAAAGGTTTGAGGGTTGTGTACATTGAGCAGTGTATCATTTTTATGGCGCTGGTGTGATCCTTTTGCTACCGAAGTCGATTATTTCCTGAAACAGCTGTTCCATTGATCTAGCGCTTTGATTTGTTACGTGTGAATGTCCACTGTCTCTTGTCACATGGCTGGCTGTTTTTCAAGGATACACAAAAAAAGCGGTTTGGTTGAACTGTAGATGGGTGGCTGAACTAGCTAGCTTATATGGTTATAAATCCAGGTAGCAGATAATGGACCTTATCAGATATTTATGTATTTGGTGCTGTATATTAACTAATATACATGGGTTCGACCATAAATTCTTTGTTAGTTTACAATTGTACAATTTATGCTCCATGTATACAAAAACCACAAAGACTGCCGGAAAGCCAAGAATGAAAGATTGTAATTTTTTTGACTCACATGGAGGAACATATTGCCTGTAGCCTACTGTACATGGTAAGCTGTGGCACATAACATTTTAGTATGAAAACTGACTGAAGATTTTTCTACAATATTCATAACATTGTAATTGTCAATATTCATACAATAAAATCAAATTTCATAAATGACATGTGGAAATGCATGAGTGAACATTAGGAAACAAGCAGCAGATGAAACAAAGCAAATGTAGTGTACAACGGTGCATTCAGAAAGTATTCAGACCCCTTCTATCTCCACATTTTGTTACGTTACAGCCGCCTTCTAAAATTGATTAAATTGATTTTTTCCCTCAATCTACATACAATACCCCATAATGACAAATCAAAAACAGGTATATTTTTGGGGCAAAAAAAACAACTGAAATATCATATTTACGTAAGTATTCAGACCTTTTACTCAGTACTTTGTTGAAGCACCTTTGGCAGCGATTACAGCCTCGAGTCTTCTTGGGTATGACGCTACAAGGTTGACACACCTGTATTTGGGGAGTTTCTCCCATTCTTCTCTGCAGATCCACTCAAGCTCTGTCAGGTTGGAAGAGGATCATCGCTGCGCAGTAAAAAAAAAAATGTAGGTCTCTCCAAAGATGTTCGATTGGGTTCAAGTCTGGGCTCTGGCTGGACCACTCAAGGACATTCAGAGTCTTAGCCAAGACAACGCAGGAGTGGCTTCGGGCCGTGTGCTTAGGATTGTTGTCCTGTTGGAAGGTGAACCTTTGCCCTAGTCTGAGGTCCTGAGTGCTCTGGAGCAGGTTTTCATCAAGGATCTCTCTGTACTTGGCTCCGTTCATCTTTCCCTCGATCCTGACTAGTCTCCTAGTCCCTGCCACTAAAAAACATCCCCACAGAATGATACTGCTACCACCATGCTTCACTGTAGGGATGGTGCCAGGTTTTCTCCAGACGTGACACTTTGCATTCAGGCCAAAGAGTTCATACTTGATTTCATCAGACCAGAGAATCTTGTTTCTCATGGTCTGAGAGTCCTTTAGGTTCCTTTTGGCATACTCCAAGCAGGCTGTCATGTGCCTTTTACTGGGGAGTGGCTTCCATCTGGCCACTCTACCATAAAGGCCTGGTTTGGTGGAGTGCTGCAGAGATAGTTGTCCCATCTCCACAGAGGAACTGGAGCTCTGTCAGTGACCATCTGGTTCTTGGTCACCTCCCTGACCAAGGCCCTTCTCCCCGATTGCTCAGTTTGGCCGGGCGGCCAGCTCTAGGAAGAGTCTTTGTAGTTCCGAACTTCTTCCAATCCTGTCTCAGAGCTCTATGGACAATTTCTTTGACCTCATGGCTTAGTTTTTTGCTCTGACATGCACTGTCAACTGTGGGACCTTATATAGACAGGTGTGTGCCTTTTCTAAATCATGTCCAATCAATTGAATTTACCACAGGTGGACTCCAAGTTGTAGAAACATCTCAAGGATGATCAATGGAAACAGGATGTACCTCGAGCTCAATTTAGTCTCATAGCAAAGGGCCTGAATACTTATGTAAAATTATATCTTTTTTTATGAATTTCCCCCAAAACATTGACTTGTTTTTGCACTGTCATTATGGGGTATTGTGTGTAGATTTAGGGGGGGGTTTAAAAAAATCAAATTTAGAAAAAGGCTGTAACGTAACAAAATGAGGAAAAATGGAAAGGGTCTGAATACTTTCTGAATGCACTGTATCTATAGCCCTCAAACTCAACTGTGGACTTTGAAGCCAGTTCCAGTTTTTTTTCATTGTTCCCCTATAATCAGGGACTGATTTTTAGACCTGGGACACCAGGTGGCTGCAATTGATTCAGGTAGAACAGAGAACCATTATGCTCCAGACCTCGTAGGGTAAGAGTTCAATACCCCTGATCTATAGTATGACAGCATCAGCTGTTGGCTACCAACAGCTGGCAGACGTGTTTACATTTGCTTAGTTTGATCAATGTTATTTAGATGGAAAACGTGAGCTAAATGCTAGCTAACGTTAGCATAGAGATAGAAAGCTAGCTCTTTTGACTTTCACTTACACCGGTTGACTTCCATGCTCACAGAAGCCCATGATGATGCTCCTCGGTCTCTGCTGGTGCTGCAGGACTATAGATAGTACATGCCTATGGGAAAGAGTAGTTACAGTATAGAGCAAGTTCAAGGTGTTTGTTGGGTAGCGGTAATTCTATACAGTTTTATATACAGACTGCCAAGTGCGGGCTAATCTGAAATGTGACTCTTTGGCATTTCGGAGAAGCCCCAGAGCCATGCTTTCTTTTGGAGGGGTTGATTTTGTTCCTTAGACGCCACATTGATTGTAGGGACAGCATCCACTTTGAGCAGTAATTTATTGCTGAAGCAATCTTTCCATTGTTGATAGCCGTGGACATTCTCGAGGATGAAATGTGCCCCACAGATTGACGAGTGACAGATTTTGAGACGAATATTCAAAAATCTGCATACTTTTCCCCACCAGACGTTTCCATGAAATTGCAGATAAAAGGCTGCGTGATATAGTGCACAAAATTAGCTTGTTGCGTTATATAAATCATTTGTAGACTGCAAATTTGACCGCAAGAATCCCAAACGTATATAATATTTGACTAAAACATAATACTTTCAAATCTAGCTTACATTTGTATACGATCATGTGTCTATTATGCGTGGGCGTACTTGGGAACAGATTTCCAAAATTAAATACATTTCCTGGTGTTTTTATTTCCAACAATGAAAATAATACAATTTTAGCTCAGTTTGGGTGGCCAAATAATACCACCCGCGGGCCAAATTCAGCCCACGGGCCGCCAGTTGGGGAACCTTGGCCTACATTATGAGTTTATTTTGGACAAAAGAGCAAGATTATTTTTATTTGTCAAACGGCAGCCATGCATCGACTATGTCACCAGAAGAAGACCCTCAATATTTATTGGCGCATCAAGCTAATCACCTTGCACTTTCACCACCCTGTGAAGTTCACAATTTATTTAATCTGTAGCCTCAACCCTAATAAACTGCATGCTTTTGTAACCGATGTGAAAATGGCTAGCTAATTAGCGGGGTGCGCTTCAATCAGTGACGTCACTTGCTCTGATACCTTGAAGTAGTTGTTCCCCTTGCTCTGCAAGGGCTTTTGTGGAGCTTTTGTGGTAACGATGCTTCGAGGGTGGCTGTTGTCAATGTGTGCAGAGGGTCCCTGGTTCGAGCCCAGGTAGGGGCGAGGAGAGGGACGGAAGCTAAACTGTTACACTTTCCCGACGAGTCATAGTGGGAGAACCACACATGTCATCGCGTGACTCCAAGTTTACTTCAATATGGTTATTAAATCAATATGAGCATAAGTGTTTTCAGCGATATTTCTCACATTTATTTTAAACACACAAAGATCCCACCATTTTCTCCCCAACTTCAAGATGTTCATTTGGTAGTTAGTGTTGTCCCTTCGCTGCAACTCCCATATGGACTCGAGAGAGGCGACGGTCGCGAACCATGGGACAAGGACATTCCAGCCGGCCAAACCCTACCCTAACCCAGACGACACTGGGCCAATTGTGCACCAAGGTATGGATCTCCCGGTCGTGGCTGGCTGCGACACAGCCCGGGATCGAACCGAGATCTGTAGTGACGCCTCTAGCAGTGCTATGCAGTACCTTACACGGAACCCAAACCGGCTGCGAGCGTGCGCCATCGTGCATACATTTATTTTGTCCCCCCACACCAAACACGATCACGACACGCAGGTTAAAATATCGAAACAATTTCTGGAATTATATTCATTTGGGGACAGGTCGAAAAGCATTAAACATTTATGACAATTTAGCTAGTTAGCTTGCACTTGCTAGCTAATTTGTCCTATTTAGCTAGCTTGCTGTTGCTAGCTAATTGGTCCTGGGATATAAACATTAAGTTGTTATTTTACCTGAAATGTCCTCTACTCTGCCAATTAATCCACACATAAAACGGTCATCCGAATCGTTTCTAGTCATCTCTCTTCCTTCCGAGCTTTTTCTTCTCTTGACTTTATATTGCGATTGGCAACTTTCATAAATTAGGTGCATTACCGCCCCTGACCTCGTTCGTCTTTCAGTCACCCACGTGGGTGAGGAGATGACACGTGGGTACCTGCTTCTATAAACCAATGATGGACTTGCAGCGCGATCTGTGTCAGAAATAGAACTGATTTTCTATTTTAGCCCTTTGCAACGCAGACCCTCGTTGGTGCGCGTGAGCAGTGTGGGTGAAATAATTGAATAACAGATTTCTAAATGTATTTTGCTACGCACGCGACGCGAGTGGTGTGGTCAGCCTGTTAGACCAATGTGTCACTCGGGAGGCCCTGAGCATATTTTGTTTTGCTGTATTTTGAAAGTTTATCGAAAAATATTCTGTTTCAATCAGGCCAGGAATTACTTCTTTTTTTTTTATCCAACGTACTTCACTATCATAAAACGGTTGAATGGAATCATGTTTACACAACATTTATCCCACTTTTTTCATTCATTGTGTGACGCTGACCACGGGGCGTTGTGGGATTTTTTTCCTGAAGATAGAGCTGACTTGGAGAACTTCTAACCCAACTTCAACCTTATGTTATAACAATTGATTTAAGAGTTTGTAATTTGGGAATGTTTTCTATGGATGCTCGAAAGTTACTGTTATGTGTTTATGGCATTGACACAAGTGCTACACAGCCTTTAACCACTAGCGGTGAGTGGGTAAAATCACTGTGGAAGCCAAGCCAGGAAAAATGTACGACCTGTGTTGTGATAATTACGTTGTTTGCTCTATAACCTGTTAGTTCATATGCCTTGCGACAGTGATACAGAGATGTATAATGCAGAGACAATAACAAAACCGGAGAGCAACCTCTGTCCGGTGAAGTCCACAAAGCATATTGCATGTAAAAAAAAAACGTTACATGACCTACAATATGGTGAAGCAAGTTAATGTTTCCGTCATTTTCAGACTTCTAAACAACTATTGATTTAGAACCACGGAGAGTTACCGCAAGTCGCAAAGAAAACAGGAGCTGCCTCCACTATTCCAGCACCATTTCAACATAATCAAATAACCTATGCTTAGTCTAATACAGTGACAAGTAAAATATGCATAAAACAATTTAGTCCAGTCTTTGTAAACTAAATATGTGGCTGTCCATGGTTCTCATTTCTCTCTGTGTGTGTGCGCGTGCGTTCGTTCGTGCAAGTAGAAAAAAAAATGGCTAAAATGCTTGCTCACTAGCCTAAATTCCTTTCATGGGCAACGATGTGCCAAGCCAGCTAGTTAACATTAGCCTACTACATCTAGCTACATGTTGAACTTCCATCCTCTCTGGCCAGGGGCACAATGTATGAATTTATGGTTGGATCAGAATTGCACTAAGTAAAACCACAGCTCCAAATCCCTGTCTCCATCCATGGCTAATTTGAGGCAATTTTAGTTAGCCAGCGTAGGACCACAACACAACGACATGCAACAATTCAAGTTTGTTTCTGTCAATGACGTTTTGCTTTTGATGTGATTGGAGTGAAGCCAAATCCAAACTGGCTTTCCTTGACTTTTTTTTTTTTTGGTGTGCCAGGACAATTCACAGTTGAGCTCACTCAGCCAATCAGCGATAAGCTAAACTATGTTATACTTTTTCAATCAAGGGAGGCCAAATGCTCACTGGCTTCCCTTGCGTTCAGTGCTATGGATGGCAACAATGTCATACTCTTTTTGACCAGACAGAGTCAGACGGGTACTGTTTCGCTCACTCTGATGCTTTCTTTAGTGAGATACAGCCTCTTGCGAAATGAAGGAAAATTATAAAACGCAGACAATTTCTGGGGGAAACCTGGCTTCCCTTGGTACCCATGAATACACACACACTACCTTTTTAACTGCAGCTCAAAGGCTGGGTGCAGTAGTTTATTTAGAATTCAAAACTGAACTGATGCATGTGAAAACTTTACAACCGGACCAATTAAGCATTCATTGTTCTTTTTTTTCATTAGTTCGCTGTTGATACAGTCCCGACATTTTGCATGTCAGCAGTCAAGTCTTCAAGATGCAAAGTGTCACCGGCCCCATCACGTTATCATGATGCAAAATGTGTTTGCGTTTGCCACATGATGTGGCCGGTGCCACATTGCTTCTTGAAAGTCCAATATCTTGAAGATTTGACTGCTAACATGTAAAACATTTAGAAACAAAAATACTAAAAGAGTGGATTTCCCCTTTTTAAGTTCTCTACTTGTTTTGGAAACTTCATGAACACAAGCTTTTAAAGAGTCCGCTGTTTCCTGCATTAAAACCTTACACAGCCATTCAGTGTGCTCATAACAATTTGAGTGTGTTTAAAAGCCTGCTCTCTTTGTTTGGCTGTCATTTTCTGTATTTGACGCTGCAAAAAAATGATTTGTACAGTATTCGCAAATGGAAACAGCAATGGTAGATGTTATTTGTGCAATTAAACTTTTTTTTATCAACTTCATGTTTTGTTTCAGTACACTGGGCAAAAATAGTTGTTGTAAAAAGGATGTTATTCTTTCCAGAGAGGAGGATCTCATGCAGAAAAGAGGGAAGTAAAGACATTGCGAGCTTAAGCTGTAATTCATCAAGGTTAATATTTCGTGTTGCTCCTCACCATCTCCATTAGTTTGTTTTTACTGTTACTTTCATTCTTGACGGCAATCAAATGTAATGTATATTGTGCCAAGAGCTATTTCCTGAAGACTTTGGTACTATTCTTTTGTATGACCAAAAAAGGAAAATACCAAAGGACATAAGCACAAAGGCAGCACTTTTTTTCCAGGACATCCACAAGAGAATAGCTCCCTCAAGTTCACTTATCAGACAGTTTATTCTCCGTTCCCATATACTGTCCTGGGAAGAACATTTTCTATGAAGTTCATAATGCCTTATAGTACACTAGTTATGGCAGACTATACGCCTAAGTCTTCAGAACTCATAAGTGGTTATAAAACCAAAACATTTTATAGATAATGTACTATAAAGGCAAATGCTTTAAACAAGGATTCTGAATGTACAAATGTGTTATTTCCCACAGCGTGTGCTCCGTCAGAGGCTAGCTGGACTGGTGTTTCAAACGTGTGGTAAATGAGCTGTACAAATTCAATCTTCATCTATGCTTTGATCAATATGTCTTGTCAATAGTAACATCTGGATTCCAGCTATATTGGTGCAGGAAACACTGAGTGATTATGTGGGGAAAAGAACAGGAACTTAAACTTTGATTTACTAATGCTTGCTGCGGTTGTAGCTCACAATGTCATCAATTGCAATGACATTAATTTATGCGAATCCTACACTCACCATTTTTAGATTCAGTCTGGGTTCTGATCAATATATTCATTTTACTTGAATTAATTGCGTTGAAGATTCACAAACGGGAATCATTTGTATCAAATCTCATTGGATCCATTATCGACTGCATTGACATAACTGCGGCCTTCCCAATTTGTAATAATTTGTCTCTTTTTTCCAGGTGAGGCAAGGATAAAGAAACCGAATACAAAGACTCCTCCCAAACAGGGTAAGAAAGACTTCCTCATACATGCAAATAGTTTCTCTATGTACCTATGTACCAAGCTTATCAGAGTAGGAGTGCTGAAGTAGGATCAGCTCCCCCTGTCCAAAAAGACAACACGGATCCTAAATCAGCTCTTCTACTCTGGAGCACTTGATACATAGGGCCCCTGTACTAAAACTCTCTGGCCTAATAGAGAACGACCCAAATGTCAACAAGCAGGATAGATGATCCCCTAGCCTGTGCTCCAGCCCAGCTCTCTCATTCAGGCTAGAGGGCCTAGCTCGTGTGCCAAACACTGGCTGGACTCAGCTGCTCTGTGAGAGGTCTGAGGGTGCCTGTAATAGCAATCGGAGATTCCCCCTGCCAATCCATCTCAGCCCCCAGATTATTGGACAAACAGTGGACGGGGGGAGCCAGATGAGTACTGTACACGGGTTTACCTGGAGGTTTGTTCTGATGATGGATAGAGATGTTTCTGGCTGAAGTGTGTGTGTGTGTGTGTGTGTGTGTGTGTGTGTGTGTGTGTGTGTGTGTCATCCAGCTATACCACCTCAGATTGTTCAGTTCCCAGACGACATGAAGATCCTGGCAGGAGAGAAGGTGGAAATTCTCTGTAAGTTTGGAGGAGCTCCACCAATCAAATGCACCTGGCTCAAGTTCCGCAAACCAGTAAGGACAAGTCTGTACCAGTCCACCCCTTTATGTATTGATTATATATTGACTCTATTGCTCTGCCCTGTCTATGATCAACTCCAACCATCACCTGAAATGAACCACCATGTCCAATTTCTAATTATTTATGTATATATATTTAATAACACTATAGTAACTGTTTTAGCGAACGTTTCCTTCTCCGTGATATGACTGACCTTATGGTGGTTTTGTCTGCAGATCCAAGAGGTCAAAGGTGATTTAACCATTGAAACCACTGAGTCCAACAGTAAACTGACCATCGCTGACAGCCAGCAGGAGCACTGTGGCTGCTACACCGTAGAGTTGCGAAACAACTACGGCGTGAGACAGGCTGCTCTCAACCTCACCGTTGTTGGTATGTTCCATTTATCCAAATCAGGCCGTATTGAATTTGGCCTCTAGGAGCTAGGCAGTGACGCCATTTTTTGCTCCATCATTGAGATTCACAGGACAATTAAGAGTCTGAGAAATCTTTCCCTGTAAAATAATTTTTGCTATAACGCATGATTTACCTCGCTCTACATCCTATCATGTTCGTCTCTCGTAGAAATGGCAGTCCTGTAGCTTTGGGGAATGTTGTTGGGGAAGGGAAGGTACGCAGGCCGGGCCAGCTCGAGCTCTCTAGATCCTAACACTAACAAGCCACTGCAGGGATCTCCAATGGCCTTTTAAGGCTGTGCTTTCTCTTCAGCTGTTGCTTTAATGAGGCCCTTTGCCACTTCTGTCAGAGTGGAGTGTATCCAGCCTGACTCAGGGAAAATACGCAGCAGCCTGGGAGACGAGTTATTGAGCTGCTCCACATAAACGCAACCGTTTATGTGCCCAGAGAACTGTTAATAGCGTACAGAGACACAGCACTTGTTACACACTGGTAAAAACAGCCCCCTACTTAGATGCTTGTTAATGTATATGATCCTCGCGTTACTTTTACAACCTTCGACTGCATGTATGGCGTATAGAGGTTTTAGTATTGAATTGTGTCATATAATTTGTTTCATTGACTCCTCCCCTATTGCAAGCCTGTAGGTGTCAAGCTGTGCTCTATGAGGCGGATTCGTTTGGTGTTTTACAATGGAACCCAGGGGATTAAGTGGGGGTATGCTTGTAACAGCTTGTGTAACATGGCTCCCACCCCTTCAACAAAGCAGGGTGATTAAAGTGCACTGTAGCTAGCAGGCAGTCTGGGTTGTATCGTCTGACATTGGTTGTACATAAAACTGATCCAGACTTCTTGTGTGGATCCTCCCTGCCTCACTGATCATCTGCTCTCACGTATAGTCTCCTGTACTGTGCCTTTAATGGACACCCTGCCATGACTGGATATGGTGAAACTGTTGTTGACGAATGGTTGTTGGCGGTTCAGAAGGTAGAAGGTAGCCACTATAGCCAGCAAACCTTTTTTCATTACCAACACAGCTGTGCTTTTGTGTATGGTGACTACTGAGTACTGACATTTGTGAATGGAAGGTTTGTTTGTCCTCGAACTGTTATCATTTGATCTCCCCCTCAGGTGGTTCATCTTACACAACACATTTATCAGATCCTGGGACTGGGAGTCTAATCTGTCCAAATCTTCACGAGTCGACTAACTCAACTCGCGCCTGTGCAGCGGCCGACAATTGGGGGTCTAGGCTTTGTCCCAAATTGAACCCTATTCTCTATATAGTGCACTACTTTTGACCAGGGCCCATAGGTATCTGGTCAAAAGTAGCGTCCTATATAGGGACTGGGTTACATTTGGGACAAAGCCTAGAGCATGTTTCACATCAATGTAACCCGGACCAGTGTTCAGAACTCAGCGTTGACCTCTTGAGTGGCTCTGTGTGACCTCTGTGTGTTCCAGACAAACCTGATCCCCCTGCCCGTGTTCCAGCCGCCTCAGACATCCGCCGCTCCACCCTCACGCTGTCATGGTACGGCCCCACCTACGACGGGGGCAGCGCCGTCCAGTCTTACAACCTAGAGATATGGAATTCTGTGGACAACGAGTGGAAGGATCTGGTCTCCTGCAACAGCACCTTCTATAATGTTCACAATCTGCTGGGTCAACGCCAGTACAAGTTCAGGGTGCGGGCTGTCAATATCTACGGTATCGGCGAGCCCAGTGCAGAGTCTGAGCCTGTCACAATGCTAGAGGAGGATGTAGAGGGTAAGTGGGGGTCTTTTGGTGTCCTGCCACTCATTGGTTACACTTGTCACTCATTGTTAACAAGCTGTTTTCCTTTGACATTGTCGAACATTGATTCATTGTAATGATTATTGATTCATACCAATGACTAACGACATATTTGTTATAATTTTATCGAACAGAAAAGGAGGAGGTTGAGGATGATGAAGGTATGTCTAATCCAATCCAATAATCCACCTTTCTGCGCAATTGTTTCTTTAAAAAAATAAAAAATAGGTAACACCTATGAAGCACAAATGTAAAATGCTTTATTACGTCCTTTATAATGTCTTGCAATGTGCTTGTGTGTTATGACTGACTAGGCATACATACTGTAATAACTCCAAAGTGTCATGTTCCTATTTTCAGACAAAGAGCCAGACTACAGAGATGTGACCGTTAGAACCGATGTTAAAGTCAAGGATCTGTATGATGTGGAAGAGCGCCTCGGAACGTGAGTACCCACCTATAAACGTTGGTCAGCAAAGCATTTATTTAATTGTGCTCCTCAGGCTCAGTCAGTAGAGCATTGCACTTGTAACACTTGAGTCGTGGGTTCGATTCCCGCTGGGGGTCCCCATATGAACAAGGTATGCCCTACTACTGTACGTCGCCTTGAATAAAAGCTTCTGCCAAATGGCATATATTTCAACGAAAGCATTTATCTACATTGACACTGGTCCGCAATAGCCCTATTGTACATGCCTCTCATCCATGATATCCTCTATCAGATTCCCCCCCAAAAACATTTGTCTTCTATGTTGTAGGGGGAAATTCGGACAAGTATTTAAACTTTTGGAGAAGGCAACGAAAAAGCATTGGGCTGGAAAGTTCATCAAGGCCTACTCTGCGAAAGAGAAAGATAATGTGAGACAAGAGATTGCTATAATGAACTCCCTCCATCACCCCAAACTTGTCCAGTGCATTGATGCCTTCGAAGGCAAGTCGGACATCGTCATGGTTTTGGAAATGTGAGTATATTTCATTTCACTTTTATACCTTACAAATAATATTAATTTCAGTTACCCTATGGGCCCTGGTCAAAAGTAGTGCACTATATAAAGAATAGGTGCCCTTTGGGACGCATAGGCCTATTTACAGTAGTTTGGCTAGAAATGTTATTTTATTTAGTAGATGACAGACTAATGTCACTTGTATGTAAAAAAAAAAATATATATATATATATATATATGAATATGAAAGTGATATAATCTTTATTTTGGGTAATTTCAAAGGAATTTGTTTTCCATTTCCAACATTTCCGTCTGATTTATTTTTACCAGACAGACTCTTCAGACAGAACCATCGGCTTTTTTTATATGGTGATGCTTTGAAAAAGTTAACTTGCCAAATATGTTAGACATGTAAACACATTAGACTGAACCATTTCCCCTTTTCTTTTTATAGCATTGTCAAACAGTTGACTGACACAAGAACACTTGACTCACATTTAAAAACAGCAATTGTCCTTAGTACCAATTTTAGATGATATGCCTTGTAAGCTGAAAAATGATATTCGAGATTTGACAAGGATGTGGTATCCAGTGAATGATTTTCATATTTGGCTGTGATTATCTATATTGCAGGATCTCAACCATCTTTCTCTCTCCCTCTGCAGGATCTCTGGTGGGGAACTGTTTGAGCGTATCATCGATGAAGACTTTGAGCTGACAGAGAGAGAGGTGATCAAGTACATGCTGCAAATCGTGGACGGGGTCCATTACATCCACAAGCAGGGCATAGTCCATCTGGACCTGAAGCCTGAGAATATCATGTGTGTCAACAAGACTGGGAGCACCATCAAACTCATCGACTTTGGCCTCGCACGCAGACTAGGTAACCAGGCCTCATGTGCAGAAGACATTTTCAGGATTAGAGTTGCAAAATTCTGGTAACTTTCCCAGAAATCCTGGTTAGAGGATTCCCAGATATCCTGCTTATTCCCTCCTGATTCCAGAAATATTCCAACTGTGATTTCTGGAAAACGTAGGAATTTTGGTCAAGTTACAGGAATTCAGAAACATGATGTTTCTTTTCAATAACTTCCTATGCTAAACTTCAACATTTCATTATTGAATCCCTCTTCCCCTGTGTGCTCCTAGAAAACTCTGGAACGTTGAAAGTTCTTTTTGGAACCCCTGAGTTTGTGGCCCCAGAAGTGATCAACTATGAAGCAATCAGTTACCCAACAGACATGTGGAGTATAGGAGTCATCTGTTACATCCTGTGAGTGTCAAACCAGTTATAATGACCCTTATAACCACTCTAAGTTCCCTTATAACTACTATTATTTGTAATATTTGTGGTAAGCTTCTATGGTAACACTTTATTTGGAGAGTCCCAAATAGATGGTTTGTACATTGTTCAACTAATTGTCAGCAACATTTCAACTAAATATCTACTTGCCCTAGCCTTAAAACAACATTTGGGTTGTTATTATGAAGTATTTACTGATGTCCTACACAGTTAGTGTAATTTTATGATTTCATGTCTGACTGTTTAGTGATGAGCAAAACCAGAAATGGCTTCTCTGACGTTTTCCAGTAGGATCCCTGAGATGACTAATACAATACATTTTGGACAGTCAATTATTAGTGATCGATATGTTGCTCTGGTTGTCTAACGTTTGTAAATATTTTAAATAGAGGCTCAGAAACCCTTAGAAATATATTTATAGTCGGCTTACTCCAATATTTTTCTGTTCAACTTTAATGATTCCATTTGGCAAAACTACTCCCACCATCACCAACCAAAGTTGCAGCTCCTGCCGCCATTTTGCCCTTTCCAAATAGCCTATATACTTTTGTATTGAATTACTTGTAAACTTCATACTTTTTATTAATTCCAATAGGCCTCCAGTGTTGTTGGAAGGTTGCTTGGACAGTCGCTGTGGCTGTATTTGTCTTATTGTTGAAAACACTATTTCAGATGCAGCAGGTTAAGTTAGTTAGCTAGCATTGGTAATGTTGGCACCAAAGACACAGGCTGAGACTAGGATTCCTTAATGATTTGCCTATACATTTCAGAGTAAACGTTGTGTTCTTCTGACAGGCCTACATGTTAAGACAGTTGCTAAGATGAAACTCTGCTGTTATTGTAGCAAACTCTATTATTTTGGATGTAGCAGTCGGGCTAGCTAGCATGCCATCTAGATGCAGTAACTCTTATGGTTAGCGTAGCTAGTTAGCATCTAATTATAATTTTTTTTGTGGATTGCAGTTGATTGGTGACAATAACATGAACAGATATTCAGCATGACATTCATCCAAGCATTCTAATTTACAACCCAAAAGTAATGTGAAATATACTCAGAACTTATGGCGTAAGCAATATATTTAGACTATCTGGGCTTGATAGCCAGCCAGCTAAGCTAAAAGCAGGCGGAGCATTGCATCATGGGAGGCGAAATGTACCCTGAGAATCATAGTATGCTGTAGGGGAGTGCAATACAGAAGCTTCAAAATGACGAAAACGAGGAATCGTGCAGTATGACTAACAAAAATGATAAAACATCAATGTGTATCAAATCTAACAGTAGTGTATACGCTCACTGATCAGTTTATTAGGTACACCCGTCTAGTATCGGTTCGGACCCCCCTTTGCCTCCAGAACATCCTGAATTATTTGGGGTATTCTACAAGGTGTCTAACATTCCACAGTGATGTTGGTCCATGCTGACGCAATGGCATCACGCAGTTGCTGCAGATTGGACGGAGATTGAACAGCCTGTTCCATCTCATCCCAAAGATGCTCCATTGGGTTGAGGTCTGGGGACTGCGCAGGCCACACAAGTAAACTGAACTCGCTGTCATATTCCAGGTGAAGTTTTTTCACTCAATTGTCCAGTGTTGGTGATTGTGTGCCCACTGGAACCACTTCGTTTTTAGTTGATAGGAGTGGAACCCGGTGTGGTCGTCTGATGCAATAGCCCATCCGTGACGAGGATCGGCGAGTTGTGCATTCCTAGATGCCGTTCTGCACACCACTGTTATACTTATACATTATTTGTCTGTTTGTGGCCCGCCTGTTAGCTTACACAATTCTTGCCATTCTCCTTCGACATCTCTCATCAACAAGCTGTTGTTGCCCACAGGACTGCCGTTGACTGTGTGTTTTTTGTTTGTCGCACCATTCAAATCAAATTGTATTGGTCACAGACACCATGGTTAGCAGATGTTAATGCGAGTGTTTCGAAATGCTTGTCCTTCTAGTTCTGACAGTGCAGCAATATCTAACAAGTAATCTAACAATTCCACAACAACTACCTAATGCACACACATCTAAGTGAAGGGATGGAATCAGAAACATAAATAGGCAAGATGCAATAGATGGTATAGAATACAGTATATGCATATGAGATGAGTAATGCAAGATATGTAAACATTATTAAAGTGGCATTATTAATGTGACTAGTGATCCATTTATTAAAGTGGCCAATGATTTCGAGTCTGTATGTAGGCAGCAGCCTCTCTGTGTTAGTGATCGCTGTTTAACAGCCTGATGGCCTTGAGACAAGCTGTTTTTCCAGTCTCTCGGTCCCAGCTTTGATGCACCTGTACTGACCTCGCCTTCTGGATGGTAGAGGGGTGAACAGGCCGTGGCTCGGGTGGTTGTTGTCCTTGATCTTTTTGGCCTTCCTGTGACATCGGGTGCTGTAGGTGTCCTGGAGGGCAGGTAGTTTGCCCCTGGTGATGCATTGTGCAGACCGCACCACCCTCTGGAGAGCCTTGTGGTTGTGGGCGGTGCAGTTGCCATACCAGGCGGTGTTACAGCCCGACAGGATGCTCTCAATTGTGCATCTGTAAAAATTTGTGAGGGTTTTAGGTGACAAGACAAATTTATCCAGCCTCCTGAGGTTGAAGAGGCGCTGTTGCGCCTCCACCACACTGTCTGTGTGGGTTGACCATTTCAGTTTGTCCGTGATGTGTACACCGAGGAACTTAGCTTTCCACCTTCTCCACTGCTGTCCCTTTGATGTGGATAGGGTGGTGCTCCCTCTGCTGTTTCCTGAAGTCCACGATCATCTCCTTTTGTTGACGTTGAGTGAGAAGTTGTTTTCCTGACACCACACTCCGAGTGCCCCACCTCCTCCCTTGTTGGTAATCAAGCCTACTACTGTTGTGTCGTCTGCAAATTAGAGGATTGAGTTGGTGGCGTGGATGGCCACGCAGTCATGGGTGAACAAGGGAGTACAGGAGGGGGCTGAGCACACACCCTTGTGGGGCCTCAGTATTGAGGATCAGCGAAGTGGAGATGTTGTTTCCTACCTTCACCACCTGGGGGCGGCCCGTCAAAGTCCAGGACCCAATTGTACAGGGCGGGGTTGAGACCCAGGGCCTCCAGCTTAATTATGAGCTTGGAGGGTACTATGGTGTTGAAGGCTGAGCTATAGTCAATGAACAGTATTCTGACGTAGGTATTCCTCTTGTCCAGGTGGGATAGGGCAGTGTGGTGGCGATTGCATCGTCTGTGGACCTATTGGGGCGGTATGCAAATTGATGTGGGTCTAGGGTGACAGGTAAGGTGGCGGTGATATGATCCTTGACTAGTCTCTCAAAGCGCTTCATGATGACAGAAGTCAGTGCCACGGGGATATAGTCATTTAGTTCAGTCATTCACGGTAAGCCCTAGATACTTGTGCGTGAAAAGCCCAAGAGGGCGGCTGTTTCTGAGATACTAGATCCGGCGCGCCCGGCATCAACGTAGTTTTGCCCATTTTAACGGTCAGTCAAACAGTAACTGGATGTGGGCACGTGACTCATTGTCTGTAGGAGCGATCCATTTTTGTGAACGGGCTGGTGTACTTAATAAACTGGCCTGTGGGTGTATACGAACAGCATAACTGGTTATAAAGTGGCAGAATTGTCTTTTAAACCTTGTTCTAACCCTAACCAGCAAGCTGTTGCAGTAATAGTTGATAGTTTGATCATCTGTATATCATCTATAGGGGACTATGCAAATAAAGTATGGCTTTCTATTTGCTACAATGTGTCCCTAATCTCAAACCAGCCTTATCAGGTTTTTCTGGGCTTTCATGCTCTCTGCAACAGATACTTTCCACCAGCAGGCAGTGTATGGGCCTTTCCGTCCTCTATGCCTGTAAATGGATATAGAGGAAGAGCACAGCGATACTCTCCAGTGCCCCCAAACCTCTGAGGTCTCCTTGGTCCACAAAGATTTATTACACACTGCTTACATAAGTGTTACAAATGAGGCTCACCCCATATCTCCTCTGTTGCTTCACAGATTCCAGGCTGCGTCCCAAATGGCGCCCTATGAGTGCACTTTTGGCCAAGGCCCTATGGGAATAGGGTGCCATTTGGAGAATAAAAAGCTTTACTGATGTTCCGTTTTACACCGACAGTATGGAAAAGATCTATGTGTGCCCAATGAGACAAGCAGCTTTGTTGAAATATACCAAGACCACCAATAGTAATAATTTATACTACAATTTGGCCTTTCATCATTTAAAAGTAAGCAGGGTTTAGGGTGGTGGTCTTTCCATAGAAAGCAGAAGTGTTTTTTGGTAGACATTGTTGTGCACTTTTTGTAGGTCAACCATCACTATCCTCTATCGCTTTCCCTCTTTCTCTCTCCCCAGCGTGAGTGGCCTGTCCCCGTTCATGGGGGACAACGACAACGAGACCCTGTCCAACGTGACCTCGGCCACCTGGGACTTTGAAGACGACGCCTTCGATGAGATCTCAGACCACGCCAAAGACTTCATCACCATGCTGCTGAAGAAAGATATGAAGTAAGCACGATGGTGCTGCTCTCAAACACAACATGATTAAAGTCCGGTTGCATCCCAAATTGCAATTTATTCCCTACATAGTGCACTATTTTACCATGGCAAGTATTGCACTAAATATGGAATAGGGTGCCGTTTGGGATGAATCCCCAGTCCTGACATGATTTGAGTGTAAATGTTGTAGAATGGCTTTGATCAGCCTGCCAGGTGTCTGTTTTGATTGTTGAGGTGTAAGATATACGTTATTTACAAATCAAACGGTAGCCTTTGATTCAATGGTTCCTTCCCAAATGGCACCCTATTCCCTGGGTAGTAGACTACTTTTGACCAGGGCTCTGGTCTACCTCTAAATAGGGTGCCATTTGGGACTCGACCCAAATCACTATCTGATGTCTTGGAATACAGTGATAAGAAAGTCTTTACGCCTCTCGCTCAGTGCTCATGTGGTTCTCTGATCGTAGGGCCAGACTAACATGTGATCGCTGCTATGAACACCCATGGCTAAAACAAGACACTGGCAAAATGGAGGCCAAGAAGCTGTCCAAGGAAAGGATGAAGAAATACATCCTGAGAAGGAAATGGCAGGTAGGTGCAAGCAGAACAGATCGTGGGCTGTGTCCCAAATGTAGTCGACTACAGTATATAGGGAATAGGGTGTAATTTGGGATGCAGTCCATTTCTCATGTTACAGTGCAACAGAACGGCCATCCATCTTTAACAGTAGGGCTTTGCTCAGCAGCATAAAATAGTTTAAATGAGAAACAACAAGACAAGCACTGTAGTATGGCACAGTATATGAATCATCCAAAACATGTGCGTTTGAGAATGTTATATAGAATTCTGCTATAGGAGAGGCTACAGAAATTGTTGACTTGCCTCATCAGGCCGACTCGATGAGCTTCCAAGTTGGTTAAGACAAGTGAATCTCACTAAGTCCCTGCAGTTCAACTCATTCTCTGAGTGCTCACACATGAGTAGACCGCTCATTTTACAACAAAGTCAACATGGAGGTCCATTAGTATTTCATGAGGTTGAAAAGGACAAACTGCAAGCATCATGTTGGAGAACTAGAGCACAAAACAGTAGACGGTGAAAGTGGAGCGATGTCCTTTTTTTGTCCTTTGACCTGTATTTTGAACTGAATTTACAAATCCTGAAGGCAACAATCTCAGGGATTAAGTTATCCAGCTTTAGTTGTAGTAGCAAGCATACTTTTAGGATCATAGTGTGTCCCAAATGGCATCTACGCCATATATAGGGTACTACTATAGACCAGCTCAGTGCACGATAAAGGGAATAGGGTGCCATTTGGGACGCACACCTAGTCTCTACTTCATAGCCAACTAACAGGACATTTCAAATTGATACAAACGAGCCCCATTTACTTATAAGATTGCAGTTCTAACATTTCTGGAGGATGTAATTGTCTTCTAGCCCAAGTACTGTTTGTACTGCTCAGACATGTAACGATTGCATCATTGATTTCATGGCAGAAAACGGGACATGCAGTGCGGGCCATAGGAAGACTGTCGTCCATGGCGATGTTGGCGGGCGTCAGTGCCAAGAAGGGCTCCCCTATCGAAGGTGGCATGGCAACAAAACATTAATTGTTTTACTCATGAATGTTCTAAACCTTTCTGTTGTACCCCTGAGCAAGGGATGGCACTCAGCGAGGGGTGTTTGTTTTATTAATGCCACTGAAAATATTTGCCCTCATTTTTTGGAGCACTTTGGTTGGTACAGAAGGTGGTGCTACCAAGGGAGCGGCTGCTCCTATTCGAAGTCAAAGCACCACTCTCTGCACCAGTTTTTGGTTAAGTTCAACTTGAGGCTAAAACAATGTCATTTTTTTGTAATGATTTTTTTTGTTCCCATATTTTGCAGAGGACAACCAGTTCCTTGAGTTTCTGGAGTCTGAGGAGAGAACCCAGGTCAAGCCCACCTTCAGCTCCATGATAAAGGATGTGGAGGTGGTGGAGGGGAGCGCAGCCAGATTTGACTGCAAGATCGAGGGTAATGTCTCACAACCTCCTCATTTACATATACATGCAACATGGCCTCCTCATTTACATATACATGCATCACAAGTGCTGTATCCATTCATCTGCCATGAAGTACATAAACCAAACAGAAGGAAGGCAAATATGGTTTTATGAGACAGCACACAATGTAAACTTTGCGCTCGATGGTTGCCCATAGATGTCATCTGTTCGATCCCATTCATATTTCTAATACTACCTGCATCCTATGAATACCCATTGAGAAACACAGCCTGCATCCCGAAGTGGCACATGCTACAATATGCTGTTCATCCTATAAGAATGCTGCTCATTGACTACAGCTCAGCCTTCAACACCATAGTACCCTCCAAGCTCCTCACTAAGCTCAGGGCCCTGGGTCTGAACCCCTCCCTGTGCAACTGGATCCTAGACTTCCTGACGGGCCAACCTCAGGTGGTGAAGGTAGGCAACAACACCTCCGCCACGCTGATCCTCAACACAGGGGAACCACAAGGGTGCATGCTCAGCCCCCCTCCTGTGTACTCCCTGTTCTCCAACGCGATCATCAAGATTGCTGACGACACAACAGTGGTAGGGAGGAGGTGAGAGTGGTGGCAGGAAAATAACCTTTCCCTCAATGTCAACAAAACGAGCTGATCACGGACTACAGGAGACAGCAGAGAGAGCACATCCCCAAACACATCGACAGGCTGTAGTGGAGAGGGTCAAAAGCTTAAAGTTCATGAAACCAGTTTTAACCATGGCAGTAGCAAATTGAGTTAGAAAACCATGATAAATCTGCAACAATCAACTATCATGTTGAAGACGAAGATGCCTAGTTTATGGCACGGTATCTTATTTTAAATACATTTAAAAAATTTGCTGGAATTAAACATTTCACCCCAAATTCTCATTACTGAAAAGTGTCAGGATTAAATTATTAAGTCATTTTATATCATTTTTGTTCTTCTAACTTATTTGAATATAACACATTATGTTGCTGTAGTATGTCCATAAATTATAATAATTGTATACTAGTTGAAGTTAAACTATAATATTTGTACATAAGTGTCTGTGGACATGTTTCTCATTACCATAACACTTTCAAGTTCAAAAAAAAAATATGTTAGTTTAATAGTTTTATTCACGTATGATGCATCATCTATTGAAGTAGTCCTTAGATGAGCACAAGTTAATATGTTTACTTATATGCCTTCAGAATGAGGATCTTATTCTGAAGGCATATTTCGGTAATGATAAGCTAATTCTAATGTATAGTCAATGGGGTGTGCTGGGCTGTAACTTTAATTTACTAGGACCACTGCTTACACATAGTATAGATTTTTTTTTTCGTCAAACATCAGTTATTTGATTAAGTAGGGGTTGTCAAGAAATATGGTTGAATAACCCCAATTTTGTTTTACTTACAGCCACAATCTGGAGTTTGTCTTTCAGCAAAGAGCAACCCCACCACTTGAAGGAGAATATCCCCCATTTTGACGTGTGTTTGTGTGTGTGATTTTAGTATTCAAGTTATTTGGGATCAACAAATTAGTTACTGAATCTCTAATGGAGCTCAGTACAGTTTTTGTTAAATGGCAAACTATGCACACTCATTACCAAAACATACATTCTCATCTCAGAAACCTGCATATCTTACCGTAATGCACCAATATTTAGTAAATGGTAGGAAAAATAACTAAGACAAAATTAGTTATAAATCTAATATTGTGCCTTCTTTATCCAAATGTGTACATAAAAATAACATGTATACACAAGTAATTATGACAAACAAGATTCAGAAGGTTATGTGTTGCGGTAATGAGAAATTACAAAATGTATTTACTTTTTTTAAATTCAATGTTATGTTTAACTCAGGCCTTTTCATTAGGTGATCAATGTAATGATGTGTTTGCCTTTTTCGACTTGGAAAACTGTTGCGGTAATGAACATTTTTGCATTAGTAGTTGTGGAAATTGTGGTAAAATGCATAATATCAGATCAATGAACTTAACCTCTCTGGTACAAGTGGGACGGTAGCGTCCCACCTTGACAACAGCCAGTGAAAATGCAGGGCGCCAAATTCAAAACAACAGAAATCCCATAATTACAATTCCTCAAACATACAAGTATTATACACCATTTTAAAGATAATCTTCTTGTAAATCCAACCACAGTGTCCGATTTCAAAAAGGCTTTACTGCGAAAGCACACCATGCGATTATGTTAGGTCAGCACCTAGTCACAGAAAACCATACAGCCATTTTCCAGCCAAGGAGAGGGCTCACAAAAGTCAGAAATAGCGATTAAATTAATCACTAACCTTTGATCTTCATCAGATGGCACTCATAGGAATTCATATTACACAATACATGTATGTTTTGTTCGATAAAGTTCATATTTATATCCAAAAATCTCAGTTTACATTGGCGCGTTATGTTCAGAAATGCATTGTCTCAAACAAACATCCGATGAAAGTGCAGAGAGCCACATCAAATTACAGAAATACTAATCATAAACATTGATAAACGATACAGGTGTTAAACATACGAATAAAGATAAACTTCTCCTTAATGCAACCGCTGTGTCAGATTTCAAAAAGGCTTTACGGCAAAAGCACACTTTGCGATTATGTTAGGTCAGCGCCTAGCCACAGAAAACCATACAGCCATTTTCCAGCCAAGGAGAGGGCTCACAAAAGTCAGAAATAGTATTAAAATTAATCCCTTACCTTTGATGATCTTTATCTGGTGGCACTCCCAGGTCTCCATGTTAGACAATAAATGTTTGTTTTGTTCGATAAAGTTAATCTTTATGACCAAAAACCTCCTTTTTGTTCGCACGTTTTGTCCAGTAATCCGAATGCAAAAGGTGCGTGCACTAAGTCCAGACGAAAAGTTTTTAAAAAGTACAATAAAAGTTAGTAGAAACATGCCAAACGATGTTTAAAATCAATCCTCTGGTTGTTTTTGTCATAAATAATAAATAATATTTCAACCGGACAAAAGCTTCGCCAATAGGAAAGGAGAAACAAGAAAGGCGCGTTCCCGATCAGGCGCATGGCTGATGTCTGGAAATTTCCACTGGTCACTGATTGAAAGTGCTGTATCGCCCTCATTTTTCAGAGTAAAAGCCTGAAACAATGCCTAAAGACTGGCCACATGTAGAAGTTGCCATAGAGCTCGTGAACTGGGTCCTAAGTCTTTGTATGGTGGATAGGCTTTTAATGGAAAAACAGCCTTTCAAAATAATAGTACTTCCTGGTTGGATTTTGCTCGGGTTTTCGCCTGCCATATCAGTTCTGTTATACACAGACATTATTTTAACAGTTTTGGAAACTTTAGTGTTTTCTATCCAAATCTACTAATTATATGCATATCCTAGCTTCTGGGCCTGAGTAGCAGGCAGTTTAATTTGGGCACGCTTTTCATCCAAAATTCCGACTGCTGCCCCCTACCCTAGTGAAGTTAACAATAATTCTGAAATGGCAATTGCACCGCCTGCAACCGCAGGGCTTTGCAGAGGGTAGTGCAGTCAGCCCAACGCATCACCGGGGACATCTACAGCACCCGTCACGGGTAGGCGAAGAAGATCATCAAGGACCTTGGGCAACTGCAGCCTGGAGATCTCTGAGGTGAGCCCGAGCCATGGCCTGTTCACCCTGCTACCATCTAGAAGGTGGAAACCATACAAGTGCATCGACCGGTAGATTTAGCTGTTCATCAATCTCCAGGCCATCAGCTGTTCATCAATATCCGGGCCATCAGACAGTTAAACAGTAACCACTAGCCAGCCGGCTTCCACCCAGTACCCTGTTCTGAACCTTAGACACTGTCACTAGCCGGCTACCATCCGCTAAACTGTACACGACCAATGAGGTGCCATTTTGACCAAAGTAATAAAGTTGGTCTGTGTTTTGTGTTTCCTAGGCTACCCTGATCCAGAGGTGGTGTGGTACAAAGACGAACAGCCCATCAAGGAGACGCGCCACTACCAGATTGATTACGACGAAGAGGGCAACTGCAGCCTGGTGATCTCTGAGGTGAATGGCGACGACGATGCCAAATACACCGTCAAGGCTGTCAACAGTCTGGGCGAGGCCACGTGCACAGCCGAACTCCTGGTGGAGGTGATGGCGGAGGAGGAGGAAGAAGAGGAATGAGTGGTACAACCAGTACAAAACAAACCGATATCCCCTGTTTTTAGCTTTTACTATCTTTTTAATAGCTGTGTTGGTAATACACTCCCCTTCTCCGACACACTCTGAAATGGGGGGAATGGGCTTCATTACCTTTTGCTATGATTATGCACTTTCCTACTTATCAGTTATAGTAGATATCAGATGTTGATATTTATAACATTACCTTGGCATTAACCGCATTCCAGCTGTTTGTGTGTGATCCATTTATTTGATTTGCTCAATTTACAGTATCTACGGTTTTCTCCCATCAACCAAACAAACCCGAAGTCAGTGGCGTGTTTGTGGGTTGTTCCACCAATTCGGTGCCTTTTGAGAAGTGTAACTTGGTCAACATTTTTTTATTTATTTCACCAAATGTTAACTTTGTCATAGAGTGCACATGTTCAACTTAATAACAAACACATTTGTCTAAGTGTGTAAGTGCCAAATAATGTAACACGGTTGACAATTTCATCTTATATCGGCCATGAATCCCCTAGTGACGGGGGAATGGAAGTTTGTGTGCAACAGGGAGTGGCAATTGAATGCAAGCTTCACAAAAACATGTTTAATTGTTAAAACATTTCTAGCCTGTCTTATCTATGCGTAACAGAGTTGATGTGTTATGGCTGACCCACTCAGTTTTCCACCACAGGAGTAGAAAGCAGCTCCCCTGCTTTTACACTATGATTTGATTGTTAGATGTTTAATGTTTCTTTTGAAAAGAATATTTCAACATGTATTGTTTCACCATTATTTGAACGAGTTCAGTTCACGTAACAAGGTTGACCTTAAAATGAGGGACAGACATATGAGTCACTAATCACATTAAATAAATGATCATCTTCACAAATGGCTTTGTCAAAGCTGCAAAATAACTAGGGCTTTACAATGATGGTGAAATGTTGGTGT
This sequence comes from Salvelinus namaycush, assembly GCF_016432855.1. NCBI lineage: Eukaryota > Metazoa > Chordata > Actinopteri > Salmoniformes > Salmonidae > Salvelinus > Salvelinus namaycush. Next base: position 42,357,752 of record NC_052325.1, read on the forward strand.
TAAGTGGGTTCAACTGTTCCTAGAAGTCAGAGGGTGCACATCATGGTACATGTCAACATGCAGAATTTAGCCACTTTAGCAAGTCATTATTTATATTAAAAATCCGTGATTTGAATTGTCCATGTGGTCTGTTAAAGGGCACTTCATTTAATATAACACAAGGGTCAATTCCATATTGGTGACCAATTTCTACTTATATAAAAAGGCACTACTTTTGTGGAATGACCCTTGTGTTTTATCAGCATTATGGTATTTGCAATTACCTGGGCTTTTAGAAGGTTTTTTAAAATTATTTAAGCACAGTCTTGTTATCATATTTGAGCATCAGTTTTGTGATCTTCCTTGCAAGCACGTGTCCACCATATTACACATTTGCAATACTAAACAGACCAGTGAATTATCACACACAGATTTTTATTTTGTATTCGATGTGTGTAGATTATATTTCTTCAATTTTTATAAATGTATCAGTATGAGAGATTACATGTAATGAGAACACTACAAGTGTAGTTGCTCACGGTTACAAAATAAATTATCACAAAATCAAGCTGGTTGTATTTCGTGATTGGGATGAGTTTCCTGTAGTGTTAGAAGCATGGGGAAATAATGTCTAGATTGTTTATTTGTCAGTTAAAAAAGAAAAACAAACAGTAAAAAAAAAAAAAGGACCATGACCGGGATTGCTCAATTCATTGACTTATTTCTATAACTTCCTTAACTGAATAGACTAATATGTACACTATAAACTGCACAACTATGAAACTTGGCTTCAGATACCCTCACCTCTGGGATAAAGCTATTCTCAAAACGATAAGCCAGTCATCCAAAACCATAATTGACGGCTCTACACTCAGGTGCTCCTGCCAAAAGTCTTTGAGGAGCTCAAACCCCAGGACAACCCCTCTGGTTCTAGACTGAGACCAACTTCCTTCACTAGGCCCAGGGTCACAAGGAACAAGCTCCATTATGTAGGCAATAATGAGACTTGTAGCAACCACCACCAGGGACAAGTGAACATCAACAACAACTTCAAAAAACTCACCAGGAACATCGTCCACGTTCCCTAACGCCTCTTCCTCCAGCCCTGAGCACTCGCTGGAGGGGAACTGTTAGCCATTGCCGCCTCACTCTGACTTTGAGAACAATCTCTACCTTCAGAGCATTAGTGTTCCTCGAGTATTATCAATGGGGAAACACTAACTGTATTCTCCTCACCTCCAAATGGTAATTTTCACAATTTCATAAATTAATAGAATGCAACAACGCAACTTTAGATCATTGGAACACATTCCCCAAAAGCCACAAAATAACCCTGAACGGATTTCTGCAAATATGTAAATACCACGTGAGTCCTCTTACATTTGGGATCGTCACAGTTCGATTGATCAAACAACCATGAAAAGGCAGGCTATCGCTCCCTCAGTTGCCTATGCACATCAACAACTAATGCTAGCCAGAGCGAGATGCGCTAAAATCTAATGAAGGAACACTAGATAAACCCTCTCAAACTTTTTCAGCTAGTTGGCCGTCAAAATTGAGATATTAAGAGATATGCTAACTGTGGATAACAGTCGTTCAAGTTCATAGCTAGCTAGCAAAGCAATACACATTTCTTGCTAGTCAACCAAATGACACGTGCATCTCCAGCTGTAGCCACTGAAAAAACAATATGAGGGGGAAAAGTCGGTCACTCACCCACTCCTCCAAGGACATAACATGCTCCCAGCAGCTAACTAGCTTGCTAACATGAGACGCAGTGTTTTTAACATGCTAAATAAATAGGTAGTGCCAGAAATAGATACGCTAGCCCAGGGATGTCAAACTCAATCAGCACACGGGCCGTATTGGAAAATATGGTGCACTCAAAATGTATTGTAGTCGAGTAGCCAGTCTAGGCTACTGCTCAAATGTTGCTGTAATAGGTCTACATGTTTCTCATTTGTATGGTGTTTTGCTTCAGGTTTAGTTTTTAGGTTATTCATTGTCAAGCTTTAGAAATTGAAGCCAGACTGCAACATTTTAGTAGCCCAGCTAGGACTGTGGCACTGTCTTGTCCAAAAGTTTTGAGAATGACACAAATTAATTTTCACAAGGTCTGCTGCCTCAGTTTGTATGATGGCAATTTGCATATACTCCAGAATGTTATGAAGAGTGAACAGATGAATTGCAAAGTCCCTCTTTGCCATGCAAATGAACTGAATCCCCCCAAAAACATTTCCACTACATTTCAGCCCTGCCACAAAAGGACCAGCTGACATGTCAGTGATTCTCTCGTTAACACAGGTGTGAGTGTGGACGAGGACAAGGCTGGAGATCACTCTGTCATGCTGATTGAGTTCGAATAACAGACTGGAAGCTTCAAAAGGAGGGTGGTGCTTGGAATCATTGTTCTTCCTCTGTCAACCATGGTTACCTGCAAGGAAACACGTGCCGTCATTGCTTTGCACAAAAAGGGCTTCACAGGCAAGGATATTGCTGCCAGTAAGATTGCACCTAAATCCACCATTTATCGGATCATCAAGAACTTCAAGGAGAGCGGTTCAATTGTTGTGAAGAAGGCTTCAGGCCACCCAAGAAAGTCCAGCAAGCGTCAGGACCGTCTCCTAAAGTTGCTTCAGCTGCGGGATCGGGGCACCACCAGTACAGAGCTTGCTCAAGAATGGCAGCAGGCAGGTGTGAGTGCATCTGCACGCACAGTGAGGCGAAGACTTTTGGAGGATGGCCTGGTGTCAAGAAGGGCAGCAAAGAAGCCACTTCTCTCCAGGAAAAACATCAGGGACAGACTGATATTCTGCAAAAGGTACAGGGATTGGACTGTTGAGGATTGGGGTAAAGTCATTTTCTCTGATGAATCCCCTATCCGATTGTTTGGGGCAACCCAGAAAAAAGCTTGTCTGGAGAAGACAAGGTGAGCGCTACCATCAGTCCTGTGTCATGCCAACAGTAAAGCATCCTGAGACCATTCATGTGTGGGGTTGCTTCTCAGCCAAGGGAGTGGGCTCACTCACAATTTTGCCTAAGAACACAGCCATGAATAAAGAATGGTTCCAACACATCCTCCAAGAGCAACTTCTCCCAACCATTCAGGAACAGTTTGATGACGAACAATGCCTTTCCCAGCATGATGGAGCACCTTGCCATAAGGCAAAAGTGATAACTAAGTGGCTCGGGGAACAAAACATCGATATTTTGGGTCCATGGCCAGGAAACTCCCCAGACCTTAATCCCATTGAGAACTTGTGGTCAATCCTCAAGAGGTGGGTGGACAAACAAAAACCCACAAATTCTGACAAACTCCAAGCATTGATTATGCAAGAATGGGCTGCCATCAGTCAGGATGTGGCCCAGAAGTTAATTGACAGCATGCCAGGGCGGATTGCAGAGGTCTTGAAAAAGAAGGGTCAACACTGCAAATATTGACTCTTTGCATCAACTTAATGTAATTGTCAATAAAAGCCTTTGACACTTATGAAATGCTTGTAATTATACTTCAGTATTCCATAGTAACATCTGACAAAAAATATCTAAAGACACTGAAGCAGCAAACTTTGTGGAAATTAATATTTGTGTCATTCTCAAAACTTTTGGCCACAACTGTACACTTTCCCTCCACTGCACGCTGTAAATGGGACAAATGAAAGCAGCGCAATTGAAGTTGATTTCACCAATGCAAGAACATCAGGCTGTAATTTTATGAAGTAGATAACGCAACTGTTGACTCATTTTATATTCGCTTGTTTGTCCTATTGGGTTCAAAGGCCTTGTGTTTGACACCTGTACTAGCCTATTATGACTGACTTGTGATCTTTGCCCATGCTAGTTTGATTGTCTTGACATTTATTTTTGTATTTATTTAACCTTTATTTAACTAGGCAAGTCAGTTAAGAACAAATTCTTATTTACAATGACGGCCTACACTGGCCAAACCCGGACGACACTGGGCCAATTGTGCCTGCACTATGGGACTCCCAATCACGGCCGGTTGTGATACAGCTTTAGTTACAGTAGTCCATTTTAGTTCAAGATATTGAGTCATTGAAACTGGAACAGTGCATCCCAAATGTGTGGAGGCAGCAAACAATGAACCAGGCCAGCTGTGATTTACAACTTCATAGCAATATTTTTTGGACTACCAAAATTATATTAATCATGCATTGAACTGCATCCATCCATTCTGCCAACAATGCCTTTTGAGTCAAATAGGTTCTATTTTTAAAACCTCTTATAAAGTCAGTTTTGCAGCATATACTAGGAATTTCATCTTTTTTACTGCTATTATGATTGTGTGTTTCATATCTGCAAAGTAGTTCCAACACTGTCAGTTCCACTTTAACAGAAGAAAACACTACATGCTGCATGAACTGTCGACAGCTCCTCAACAACAGGAAGCGACAACTCCGGTGGATCTGGCTTTCCCCGCAACCTCTCTTCTCCAAGCTCCTGATTCTCATCACAAGATACAGCCGCGTCAACCTAAAAAAGTCTTCCAGCGGATCCTCACTAATCTCACAACATGACTGGGAAGAATCTCCTCCCTCTCACAGCTCAGTGAGAAATGTCAGCTAAATCAGCACCTCGTTGTCAGGCTGTGGAGGAACCACAACCTCCCCTACTCTGGTAAAGAACATGTCTGCTAAAGTACCAAAATAATCACTGACAACTTCTGAATACAACTGATCACTTGGGGGAGGGAGCCAAATACTTTCTCAAACCACCAAGATAACCTAGTTCCTCAGTGTCACTCAACCCAACAAAGAACGTCCCCTAAATTGACACCGGAATCAACCTCAGTACACTATTTCACATATCTCTGCCCAGGTCGTCTCTGCTCTTCCTCATTCGGGAGAACCATTTCCTCCCAAGTCCCCACACAAAACATCCTACTCCCTATCTGGTTTTCCATCGGCACTCTTCTGAACATGAGTAACTTCACAACCTATGTTTAGTTCTATTAGTTAGCTACACTGCTACATTTCAACAAAAAAATGGTGTTAAAGGCCCAGTGCAGTCAAACATGTTTTTCCTGTGTTTTATATATATTTCCACACTATGCGTTTGGAATAATAGCGGCCAGCTCCGTCATGACCTCCATCATTGGTCGGCCAACTGAGTATTAGTTGTTGACAAGGAATACCAAACTAAAGAGGTTAATTAACATAACACCGACCACATCTACATGCGCACAGTATTCTGGATAATATCTCATATCTCGGGTTAAGGTCTTATTCAGGATAAGCTGTTTACATGCATCTTTGATATCCCGCTCACGAGTAACCATGAATAAATTGAATATTGTTTATTTGCCCAGGGACGGCGGAACGATTGTTTTTACATGTACAAAAAAAATATAAATACATATTTCTCATTTTCGGCTACCTACATGAGATTCCTATTATGTATAAAAGAGTGATTATTTTATTTGTGAAATGGCAGCCGAGCATTGATTGGCCAGCCGAGCATCATTGACCAGAATAAGATCCTCAGTATTTATTGGAAAGCAGCATCAACCTCATAACTGTGTACTTTCACCACCCTGTGCAGTTCATAGTGTTGGAAAAAGTACTCAATTATCATACTTGAGTAAAAATGAAAAGTGAAAGTTACCCACTAAAATACTGCTTGAGTAAAAGTCTAAAAGTATCTGGTTTTAAATGTACTTAAATAAAGTGGTAGAAAAAGTACTCAAATGTCATACTTGAGTAAAAGTAAATGCTATACATCAAATTCCTTATATTATGCAAACCAGATGGCACGATTTTTGTATAATTTTTTATTACGGACAGACGGGCACACTCAAACACTCAGACATAATTTGCAAACAGTTTTTCTGTTTCGTGAGTCTGCAAGATCAGAGGCAGTAGGGATGACAGGTGCCATAATTCTGTCTTGCTTTAGCATTCTAAATGTACTTTTAGGTGTCAGGGAAAATGTAAGGAGTAAAAAGTACATTATTTTCTTTAGGAATGTAGTGGAGTAAAAGTTGTCTAAAATATAAATAGTAAAGTACAGATACTCAAAAAAAACTACTTAAGTAGTACTTAAAAGTATTTTTACTTAAGGACTTTACACCACTGGCAGTTCATGACTCAATTCATCTGTAGCCTAATAAACTGCATGCTTTCCTGAGACATAGTGGGAGGACCACACAACATATCATTGCATGACTACAATTTTACATTGATATGATGGTTGTAAGGACTCCAGCAATATTTGTGCATAAAGACGTTTCCACCACCATTTCTCGCATAATACATTTTACAGACACAAAAAATCCCACGTTGTCTGGCGTATTTTGTTTTGTCATCATTTGGAAAGTTTACTGACTTTTGCTGGCCTGTTGTGAATTTTTATTTCATCCGACATGTACTTTTAAAATCTGGTTATTGTCAGCTTTTATGTAGCTGAAAAAGTTGCACGTTAAGGCTACAGAATATGGTCTCTAAGCCTGCATTTTCTCAAGATGAAGGAAATAAATAAGTAATTTCTCTAATCCTGTTCCAGAGACAAAATTAACATTTGGCCTATCATTTTACTGCAATAAACACTTAATTATGCAGGAGTTAATATTATAATAAGCTACATGTGAGGCCTACAGTCAGTGTCCAGACTTCAGTTACTATTCCAACTATTACCATCTGAACTTCAAAAGTGAAAACTATGAAAAACTGAGCCTGCGCAGACTGTGGAAAAACAACCATAAACTGGATAAGATGTTTACATGCCACAGTATCCCGTCTAAGATCAGCATATCCCAGGTGTCTTTTTCAGGTTTCTCAAAACTGGGATAGGAGCTTTTTAAGGTTATTTTAAATGGTATATGTTTATTTGAGTCAAAAATATATGTAACTTGAGTATGCCAAATAATAATGGTGCTGGTGTTGTGTATGTAAACGTGGTCACTGTCTGGCCGAGAGGCTTCTAGCCACCTCATCACTGAATGCCAATCGTCCTGATTGCCAACACCTGCGTCCTTATCAAGGCTTGGCAGCACGGCACCTGGACCCGGCTGCCCCCTAGGGAGGAGGTGTGGGAGGGAGTGCTAGTGTCTAATGGTGTGATAACACTAACATACCCACCCATATCGTGGTGTTTATAAACATGTGCTGTAATACTGTAGTTATAGAGCACTTACCACCATGGACTGATAAATCCACTGACGCTTTCTCCACTGATGACCGGACATATGTACACTGAACAAAAATATAAATGGAACATGCAACAATTTCAAAGATTTTACTGAGTTACAGTTCATATAAGGAAATCAGTCAATTGAAATCCATTCATTAAGCCCTTATCTATGGATTTCACATGACTGGGAATACAGATATGCATCTGTTAGTCACAGATACCTTTTTAAAAAAGGTAGGGGCGTGGATCAGAAAGCCAGTCAGTATCTGGTGTGGCCACCATTTTTCTCATGCAGCGCGACACATCTGTTGATTTTAGACTGTGGAATGTTGTCCAACTCCTCTTCAATTTAAAACCTCTATGGGATCGGTGTCCCTGAACCGGGACAGTTGTTGCTCAATATGCAATAATGTGACAAGAAAATGTTGTATACAACAGCCAACTTTCCAGGACATAGACAAGTCTTATATGGGCAGAAAGCTTAAAGTCTTGTTAATCTAACTGCAGTGTCCAATTTACAGTAGCTATTACAGAACAAAAATACCATGATGTTGTTTGACGATAGTGCACAACACTTATCACAGCAACTGGTTTGATGCATTCACCTCTGACGGTAAATAATGTACTTACATTCAGTAATCTTGCTCTGATGTGTCATCCTGAGGGTCCCAGAGATACAATGTAGTGTAGTTGTGTTTGAAAAAATTTCTGGCTCCACAACCACCCGGCCCGGCCATCTAGATGTCTTTTCTGTAGGGAAGCTAACGATCCATCATCTATGACATTCCTGGGAGTGTGTAAACTCAAATGTTTTATTGCCATAGCATTTTTGTATGTTCTCTATAGTTATGTACTTGAAAATGTATAAATTGGCCAATTCGGCACATTTGGGCAAACTCCTGGCAGACTTGATGCAAAATATTGTGAATCCGGGATGCTGGCCTTCTAGGCAGAGTTCCTCTGTACCGTGTCTGTGTTCTTTTGCCCATCAAAATTGTTTATTTTTATTGGCCAGTCTGAGATATTGCTTTTTCTTTGCAACTCTGCCTAGAAGGCCAACATCCCGGAGTCGCCTCTTCACTGTTGATGTTAAGACTGGTGTTTTGCGGGTACTATTTAATGAAGCTGCCAGTTGAGGACTTGTGAGGCATTTGTTTCTCAAACTAGACACTCTAATGTACTTGTCCTCTTGCTCAGTTGTGCACTGGGGCCTCCCACTCCCCTTTCTACTCTGGTTAGAGACAGTTTGCGCTGTTCTGTGAAGGGAGTAGTACACAGCGTTGTACCAGATCTTCAGTTTCTTGGCAATTTCTTGCATGGAATAGCCTTAATTTATCAGAACGAATAGACTGACAAGTTTCAGAAGAAAGGTCTTTATTTCTGGACATTTTGAGCCTCACATCTGAAAGTGAAAATCAAATTAGCAGTTTCACAACTAAACTCCACATTTACATAACATTTGTTTGTAAACAAAGTAAATGCAAACAAACACTGTATAGCTTAAAGACATGGTTAAAGCTATATTTTTGATATCATGGATGGTCAGTCCTTGAAATCTATAGCATAGTCTATGGATTTGAGAGTGGTTGTCACATCCTGACCATAGTTCTTATGTGTGTTGCTTGTTTTAGAGTTGGTCAGGACGTGAGCTGGGTGGGCATTCTATGTTGTGTGTCTAGTTTGTCTGTTTCTGTGTTCAGCCTGATATGGTTCTCAATCAGAGGCAGCTGTCAATCGTTGTCCCTGATTGAGAATCATATATAGGTGGCTTGTTTTGTGTTGGGGATTGTGGGTGGTTGTCTTCTGTCTTTGTGTTCTGCACCAGATAGGACTGTTTTCGGTTTTCACATTTATTGTTTTGTTGTTTGTCGTGTTCACATATTCTTTATTAAATTATGTTGAACACTAGCCGCGCTGCGTTTTGGTCCTCTCCTTCATCCCAGGAAGAAAGCCGTTACAGTGGTTCTATTTCTCCAGCCCCATCCTTCAGCTTTTTAGCAAAACTGTGACGCTATGTGTTTACATACATTTGCTCTTTGCTAAGAAGCTGTTTTTGTATTTTTTTTTTACCATTTAATCATAACGATCACAGTAAGGTATTTAATTGTTAGCTAGAAATTATATGATATTGAGATAAAAACAGCTGCATTGGACATTTTTTTTATTGCGTAATAGTGTTATTATATGGTGCAGCCCCATCCTATTGTGAGTTACTTTTGTGCTATTTAATATAAAGCAAGACTTATGAAGTCGAGAACAAAATTACTAGTATTGCAAACAAAAATAATGATATTAATAGCAAAAGTAAATATTGAAATTATATCATGTTAAATGCTAGAGCAAATGAATTGTAAATGGATGCAAAAAAAAAGTTTTATGATAAGGCAAGTAAATAAAACGCCTCCCTCTTTGCAATTTTCCCTATCTTTGGTTATGCTACCTTGGCCTTTGCTTCGCTGCCTTTTCTCCATTTGCAAATGTTGGCACATTCATTCCAGCAAGATAGCACCCTGCATCCCACTGCTGGTTTGCCTCTGAAGCTCAGCAGGGTGGGTCCCAGTCAGTCCCTGGATGGGAGACCGTGTAAAGTGGTAAAAATAATCATGTGAAAAATAAAAGTGTGAAAAAAAGTCACATCGGGGATTTACATGTGAAACTTCACACATTTCCCGAAACCCACGTCTGACTAGTGATTTTTGTTGTTGTTAGTAATTAAATGTTTCTATATTACATTTTTGACTAGTGTTAGGGGTTGTTATAATTTTTCGTTTGTGTCAGGGGTTATTGTCTTGCTGGAAGATTCACTTGTGTCAGCCTCCTGGCAGATGCATCCAGGTATGTCTAAAATGGATGGGATGCCACAGACATTAACAACGATCCACCACCATATTTTACTGTAGGTATGAAGCACTTTTCTGCATACGCTTCTGTTTTTCAATGCAAACCCACCACTGATGTTCTTTTTGGCCATGCACACCAGTGGTGGGTTTGGTGGAGGGGAGGGAGCTAGAGTATTGAAAAGATTAGTGCCAATTCTGACCCCAATCTTTTTTGTATAATTTTTGTATTACTTGTTCAACAAAGTCTCTTACAATTGCTCAGAGAATTAGTTTTAAATCATGTAATTTCAACAAATTGCAAACAATATAGCTCAGTATTTGTATTATTTATTTTATTCAGTCTGTTTTGCTCATCTTTATCAAGCATGCCAAAAATGACAAACCATTGCAGATACAGTATGTCTACAGCAGAGAGTAGCTAAAACATTGCAAACAACTCTGCAGAAATACTATCAGGGAGCCCCAGCCCTGAAAAAGGCTTCCTTGTGCTTATCTGGATGATTCACGACAAATGGGTTTCAGCACCACGTTAGACTGGCGTACACACTGGCAGATGTATGAAACGTTATAGGTAACTGCCTAAATAAAGGAAACACCAACATAGTGTCTTAATAGGGCGTTGGTCCACCACAAGCCACCAGAAGAGATTCAATGTGACTTGGCATAGATTCTACAAGTGTCTGGAACTCTATTGGAGGGATGCGACACCATTCTTCCACAAGAAATTCCATTTGGGGTTTTGTTGATGATGGTGGAAAACGCAGGTGCCGCTTCAGTCTTTCTATAAGAGTTCAATTTGACTGAGACGGCCATAGCATATGGTTTACATAATTTTCATGGTCATCAAAACATTCAGTGACCACTCGAGCCCTTTGGAATTTTGGATGGGGGCATTGTCATCCTGGAAGAGACCACTCCCGTCAGGATAGAAATGATTCACCATAGGTTGAATGTGATCACTCAGAATGGCTGTGTATTTATTGCCGTTTACCTTGCCCTCTAAGTGAGGGATGAATGAATGGACTTTGGACTTTGAAGACGTTGAATGGACTTAAACCATGCCAGGAAAAGGCACCCCACAACATAAGACTCAGAACCCTCATTTACTCAAGTGTTTCCATTATTTTTTTCATTTACTTGTGTATTTCTAATGTTAGAATCACATAGCAAGAAAGGAATTGTATCACATTTTTCTCCTTCTTGTAATACACTTAATATACACTAGAGGGCCTCTTCGTTCTATGGGACATTACTTTCTCAGTTTAGGACCTCACTCAGAAAATGTATGCGTAAAGCCTTCATGCAGCTTGAATCTCTAACAAGCCCAATATTCTGTCCACATTCACGATTCTTAATTGACCTGAATACTATAACTTCCTATCTCCTACTGTCTACTCTGAACCGAAATGGACGTTTTGACGTTACATTTTATTAATGTTTATAGAATAACCTGAAGGAACTCCCTGTGTGGGTGATGTGTAGACTCTTGCCCACTGATTAACAGGCATCGTTGGGGTTAAGGAGGGTTGTAAAACTCAGGCTCTGTTGTGGCTCCACCACAATGTTCTCTTGGTGTCACATCTTCTCCCTCTCATGAGCGTGCACTCTAGAGCAGTGCTTCCCAAACTCGGCTGATTCAAATAATCAAAGCTTGATGATGAGTTGGTTATTTGTGTCAGCTGTGTAGTGCTAGGGCAAAAACCAAAATGTGCACCCAGGGGGGGGGGACTGAGTTTGGGAAACCCTGCTCTCGAGTTTGAGAACACTCCGTCCTTTGGCTGCGTTGTAGAGAAATATAGCAACAGCTGTGAAATGGTGTCCCTGGGAGATTCCTGACACAGAGATTTGATTGTGCTCTCTTTATTTTTGGCATCTGTTTGGCATTTTACATTTCCGTGTGTTGCGCTTTGGGCTCTTAGGAGCGCCTTTAGTGGGGATTTCTGTAGGCCTCTCAGCACTGTGCAGCTGTGGGGTGTCTCCCTCTGAACCACCATATTTCCCCATTCTCTATGTGGAGTAGGCCAAAAAAGCCTGCCCTGGAGGAGTGTATTATGTCATTGTTTGTTGTGATACAAAACATTGACCAAAAAAACGAAGACATTTACTATAGTATTTGGCCTAGCAGTTGTCATAGTAACACATTTTAGCCTATTTGTCACAAGATAATGCTGGTGCAACGCAAGGTGTTGTTTACATTTTAAAGTTCGGAAAAGTATTCCACCTTCGTGCTCGGACACTGATGACGGCATCGTATCTAGTCACGTGCACTGGGTTATATCAACGGGGTAAAACTTGCTCTTTCATAGTCTTTCTATCAAATACCTGGTGTCAGAGGCCCCCTTCATTCCACCATTGTTTGTGGAGGGCACATGGACATCTCTCTCTCTCTCTCCTCTCTATGTCTCTCTCTCTCTCTCTCTCTCGCTCTCTCTCCCCCCTCTCTCTTAAGTTCCAGTGGACTGACCCTATCTCCCTGCCTTTCTCAGCCAGCTGAGGCCCTGGCCTGTTTGCAGCTACCACCACCACCCTACACCAGGCAATCAATGTCTCTCATTCCCATCTCCATCTCCATCTACACACACACACACACACACACACACACACACACACACACACACACACACACACACACACACACACACACACACACACACACACACACACACACACACACACACACACCATCTCCTGTGTCTAGCTCATCAGCTGCATCAGGTCTATCCCACTCACTCCACAGCCTTGGCTACTGTCCACTGCAGACGTCTGGGAGAGACCCTACTATTGTTGGACTGTTAATTGTTTTGTGTGTGTGTTTTTTTTACAGGCATAGCTCTGCTGAGCACTACTGTTCTGTATGTTCATTACTACACATTTGTGGTGTCTTTTGTGGTGAATAATAGGTCTGTTGTTGAGCTCCTAAGCCAATGGATTACGACTTTGAGGGGAAAAAGGCCAATTATTATAGCTACTGTATGTGATTCAGGTTATAATATTATGTTGAAAAAATATCAATGGAGATTCCACTGACAAGGACATTTGATTGTAATTACAATGTTATGAAGATATACTCACCGGTATTAGTTGGTATTTGATGTTTTGTTGAATGTCTGCAAAGGGGAAGAATATCAAAGGGAAAGAATATAATATCTTAACTTTGAATATTTTACATTTCCACGTGGAATTCTAGAAATGATATTGGAATTTAAAATAGAACTCTATTTATGCTAAACATATATGTAGGCCTACTTTTTTCTCTCTCACAAACTTGATCATTTTACATCAACTGACTAAAATGAGTGAATGACAGTGATCTATCCAGCTTATTTTTATGCTTTGCCCATGTCCCCAAATATCACTTTTGTCATCTGACTCAGTGACTGTGAATTTGGATGACAATCAAGCCAGTCAAAATCCTGCTTAATCACTATGCTCGATAATTGAATGACGAGAAACGAGACAGAGGAGGAGAATGTCAGAACATGTAAGTCGTCAACAAAACAATTTGGAGCATTTTGGTCAGCCTCACTCTTCATTATGTCCCTGATGCAATTTGTGTAGCCAGCTAACACAGCTGACCCCCTGATAACGCCCTGTTGATACAGTCTGTGTTGTTCAATAAAACCACTGTGCATCTGGAGAACCTCTCATTTTCATGGAACCTCTCCACAAGCTGATGTCATCCTCTCTCACAAGCAATGGGACTCCACCCTGTTAGCTATACATTATCTCATATCTTCTGCAAACTAAACGCTTAATAGATTCTTTGCTCTTTTTTCTCTCAAGCCTAGTGAATAGCTGGGTTATTCTATCTACAGTGCCTTTGGAAAAAATCTACACACAGCACCCCATAATGACAAATCAAAAACAGGTTTTCTGATTTTTTTTTTGCAAAAAACCCTGAAAATATCACACAAGTATTGAGACTATACTCAGTACTTTGATGAAGAATCTTTGGCAGCGATTACAGACTCAAGTCTTTTGGGGTATGACACTGCAAGCTTGGCACACCTGTATTTGGGGAGTTTCTCCCATTCTTCTCTGCAGATCCTCTCAAGTTCTGTCAGGTTGGATGAGGATCGTCGCTGCACAGCTATTTTCAGGTCTCTCCAGCGATGTTCGATCAGGTTTAAGTCCGGGCTCTGACTGGGCCACTCAAGGACATTCAGAGACTTGTTCCGAAGCCACTGCTGCGTTGTCTTGGCTGTGTGCTTAAGGTTGTTGTCCTGTTGAAAGGTGAACTGTCACCCCAGTCTGAGGTCCTGAGAGCTCTGGAGCAGGTTTTCATCGAAAATCTCTGTACTTTGCTCCGTTCATCTTTGCCTCGATCCTGACTAGTCTCCCAGTCCCTGCCGCTGAAAAATCTTGGTTTCATCAGACCAGAGAATCTTGTTTCTCATGGTCTGAGAGTCTTTAGGTGCCTTTTGGCAAACTCCAAGTGGGCTGTCATGTGTCATTTACTGAGGGGTGGCTTCCATCTGGCCACTCTACCATAAATAATTGATTGGTGGAGTGCTGCAGAGATGGTTGTCCTTCTGGAAGGTTCTCCCATCTCCACAGAGGAACTCTAGAGCTCTGTCAGAGTGACCATCGGGTTCTTGGTCATCTTCCTGACCAAGGCCCTTCTCCCCCAATTGCTCAGTTTAGCCGGGCGGCCAGCTCTAGGAAGAGTCTTTGTGGTTCCAAACTTCTTCCATTTAAGAATGATGGAGGCCACTGTGTTCTTGGTGACCTTCAATGCTGCAGTAATTTCTTGATTCCCTTCCCCAGATCTGTGCCTCGACACAATCCTGTCTCGGAGCTCTACGGACAATTCCTTCGACCTCATGGCTTGGTTTTTGCTCTGACATGCACTGTCAACTGTGGGACCTTATATAGACAGGTGTGTGCCTTTCCAAATCATGTCCAATCAATTGAATTTACCACAGGTGGACTCCAATCGAGTTGTAGAAACATCTCAAGGATGATCAATGGAAACAGGATGCACCTGAGCTCAATTTCGAGTCTTAAAGAAAAGGGTCTGAATATTTATGTAAATAAGGAATTTCTGTTTTTTTTTATGTAAATTTGCAAAAATGTCTAAAAAACTTTTTTTGCCTTGTCATTATGGGGTATTGTGTGTAGACTGCTGAGGATTTTTATTTTTATTTTATCTATTTTAGAATAAGGCTGTAACTTAACAAAATGTGGAAAAAGTCAAGGGGTCTGAATACTTTCTGAGTGCACTGTATAATGGTTCTAAAGGAGGACTTCTAATTAGGCCATTCCTAATTCTTGGGGATATGGGATTTAAATACTGGACTAAGATTGTAATAAAGGTTGTGGACTAAGTAAATAAGGTTGTTATGCACATGTTATACACCATGAGTAGACTGCATATACCAGCATGCAATCATACAAAACATCGTACGGCTTATGGCACGCCCAAGTAGTAGGCTTGTCTGAAAGAGCTCATTACTCCAACGTGTAGAGATGTGATTGTCTACAGGACTCTTTACTGTGTTAGTTGGTCATCACTGGGGAGATTTAGCTAGCTACACATACGGGGATTGCTAAACCTGAATCATGCACATCGTTATTACATCTAACTGGGAGTGGAGCAGAAATTGTGCAAGATATGGATAGGAGTTATCTTTGGTTCTAGAGATTGCGCGGTTGTTGCTCCGAGTCAAGTTTCCAGCAAGTCCCATATTCCATAATGCTTCACGAGGACTCGACTCATTGGAACCATGTGCACATTTCCTCACGTATGTTTCATGTTGAAGCGGTGAGGCTGGGATAAAACGGGAAAATTAGCAAACAACAAGCATTGGTGCAGATATATTTTTTTTGTCGTAGACTTTCTGTGATTTCTGAAGTCGAGGAGGAAGGTGTGCACGATAGTTGTGACCCAGCTAAAATAAGTCAAGAAACATGGGGAACGCAGGGAGTATGGACCAACAAACTGATTTCAGGGGACATAACATGCCTTTGAAACTGCCTATGCCGGAGCCAGGTGAATTGGAGGAGAGATTCGCAATCGTTTTGGTATGTTCACTCTACTTTCTTATCGAACACTGGCTGATAAGTTTCCCATTCTTTGTCTTGCGCCATGCCTCATTTGCGCTGGCACCGCACAACCGCTAACAGTACCTAGCGCAGCATTCTCTCAACTCAAGCTCGTTCATCTTTTGTGTTGATTGAGTTCGACTTCGAGGGGACATTTCACAAATATACAAGTTTGTGTTTTTAGTCTTTTTACGCATGCCATGTTAGCGTTAAGCTAGCTGATAAGCATGGAAGTCATTATGTTTTGTTTTCTTATTTTTCTTTCTTGACATGTTTTTACATTGATCTGACTGCAACAAATAATCACATTTAGTTGTTCTGTAGAGAACTACATGGACAAAATTCAAAGAGTCTAATAGTTTATAGATTTCCTTTATTTTAGTGGGTAAAGTTATACAATTAGCCAATGAAGGCCACTGAACACAGCAAGTTTGGTCCCTTAACGATCAGAATGTCAATATAACCTCAGACATTTGAGTAGTTAGCTGTTTGCCCCATGGCTCTATACATGAACCAAAGGGTAGTCTTGCAAATTCGAAAATGCCTTTCTGGGTGTGACATTCATAGTGTTTAGTCAGAGAATGTTTGTTCAGCCTGTATAAGCCTAGGCTATTTACCTACACAGCACGCTTCTGTAAATGTGATGTGTAGCCACCTGTGTTTACTCAAAGAACCACCTGCACAGCTGTCAAGACAAAATTAGCAAGTTAGCTACTTTATTGAAATCTGCTCCGTTCATCTCCATTTTCTGTATTTTAAGATGAGATACAGCCTACATGACTAATACACCTTCTCAATGTTTCAGTATCCTAAATCATGGCCTTAAACCAATAGCCTATTTTTTGCATTACATACCATGCACGACAGCCTGTTTAGATATTCTGCGTTCAAATGCGATGACAATTGTGCATTTCTGTGCTATGTGTTGCTACTTCAGGGGCACTTTACAGTACAGCCCTCCAGTCAAGGCACATGGGGGCGGCTCATGACTGTAAGGCCCGGTTTTGTGAGGTTGTGTAAATGTGGGTCAGACATTATTGTAGTCAGACCTAATACTCCACTCAACGGAGGGTAGGCAGCTCTGTTGTGGGACCTGGGCGCGCCTGCAACACACTTAGTCTAACACAGACCTACTAAGAAGGTTATGCAGTGCCATGTGACTTCAGCGATCCTGCCACTGTACTTGTCAGAAGGAACGGTTAAAGGAGGAAATAACTGTTACATGTTTTATTCTGTTTCCCCCTTTTCTCTGTCTTGGGGTATAGTCTGTTACTCTGTTTGCTGACTGTGCTGGCCCAAGCCATTTTGCCTGTTATTACCTAATGGATCAAGTTATTTTTTTTCTTCCGTGGGAGTAACTAATGCGTGTCACAGTGTTCTAGTTGGGGCGTAATTGCTGCGTGTCCTGGCCAGATGAATCCCATTCTGTGTCGGAGGAGAGGGAGGCAGGGAGCAGACTTCTGTCTAGAGATGGGTTCCATCCCAATTGGCACAGTATTCGCTTGACCAGAGCCCATAGGTAGTGGACTTTATATGGGAAATGGTGTCATTTGGGACAGAGACAGGGTTGACGTCACACTTGCCTAATCCCGTCTGCTTTTAGGATCACCTGGCTGCTTCTCATGATCTGCCTGGCTCGAATAACTAGCCTGCTTTTCAACTAACAGGCCGAACAAAGTAGGATAGAGGAACAGAATTGAACTGCCTTAAGGCCCTACTCTGAGGATACTGTATCATTGTTAGCTTTTCCCAGCGTGCTCATTACCCACATTTATTTTCCCTCCATAAAGGTGTAGGTCATTGATGGACTAATGAGTCACATTGGAAATGGATCCGTTTAGTAAATGCTACTAGCTGAATCCCTAAGCACTGGCTTAAACAACAGTGGGTCTGGTTGCACCAGGAGTAATCAGTGCTGGGACTGACGCTCACTGAAGAGGGATGGATGTGACATTGAGGGAGTTCCAGCTAGAATGTTCTTCAGCATGGTTGGCATGTCAGCGAAACTCCCTCCCTCTGCCAGTAGGATGTCTTTACTCTTGGCAGGACGCGAACCGTGCGGGCATTAGGCGAGTTTAGCATCTTAATCACAGCACTTAGCTATATTTAATGCTATTTAAACCCTGTTGCATGTCAGCCATGCCCGTTGGCTGGTGGCTCCCCCTATGCCTCGGTGAGCGTGTGAATCTGGTAACCCGGTGTGTCACTTTAACCTGCAAGGCTAATGATTGCAAAGATTTATTGGGGCCCTCTATTATTGATCAATACCACCATACATCACTCACTGGTTGATAAGTATGTGCAGCAGGCTGATGGTATCACAGGTTGGGTGCTATGACTTCATTTCTTTCTTTGCCAACTCAAAAAAGCATTCCAATCTCCGTAGATTGGGCCTATGTAAAACAGTCTATTAAAAAAATTAACAGGATGGCATGTATGTAATTAAATTATTTGAGAAAATATCCCCTTCAAACTGCGATGCTATATTGTCCGAGTATATTAGGCCTATATTTAGAGAATTTTAAATGGCTTTTGCCTTAAAGTTCCTTTTCCAAATGGTTCTTTTTAGCCGTAGAGGTGACTTAATTACAACATGTTTACATAAGAGCTCCCTCTTAATCTGATCCTTAGGGATCTAGAGCGGTGGTCACCATGGTCGATCGTCAAGGCATTCCTAGTCGATCACCAAACATTTCTGTAGAAAAACCAATGGTAAAGGTTTGTGTTGCGCTGTTGGCGGTAGGTGCACTTGATTCAGAAGCCTAGGTAGGCAAAGTGTTTCCATTTTTAACCATTTCATTTTGTCTAAAAGAAAAACTCAGCCTACCTGGCGAACTGGGAGAGCTGTGGCCAAATGAAGTGTGCCTACTGCGCTGTCCAATCGGATAGCTCAAATCACCATGCCTACAGCTTCCACGACCCTGGCCACAGCAACATTTTATACTAGCCTACTTGACATTTCATAACGTTTAAAACCATGACCAGAGAGAGACTGTCAAAGAGTACAGCAAATATATTCTATTTTTATGAGTGAGTTCATGTTGAAGATTTTAATTCAGCACTGTCAACACTGTTTTTATTCAACATTTTACATAACATAAAATGCACTTCTCCCTACTTCCACTCGCGCTGCAGCTGAAATGAACGAGTAGCTAAATGTATTAATAGGCCTGTGTTTTTATTATTATTATTATTTTAATATTGAGGAAAATGTCACTTTCTCTGGTCAAATCAAATCAACGTTTATTTGTCACGTGCATTGAATACTTGCAGCCTCTAACCAACAGCGCAATTTTTTAAAAACAAGGTATTAGGTGAACAATAGGTAAGTAAAAAAGTAAAAAGACAGTGAAAAATAAGGCTATATACAGTAGCGAGGCTATATACAGGCACCAGTTAGTCAGGCTGATTGAGGTAGTATGTACATGTAGATATGGTTAAAGTGACTATGCATACATGATAAACAGAGAGTAGCAGTAGCGTAAAAAAGGGGTTGGTGGATGGTGGGTGGCGGGAAACTATGCAGAAAGCCCGGTTAGCCAATGTGCGGGGACACTGGTTGGTCGAGCTAATTGAGGTAGTATGTACATGAATGTATAGTTAAAGTGACAATGCATATATGATAAACAGAGAGTAGCAGCACTGTAAAAGAGGGGTTGGGGGGGGGGGGGGGGGGGGGCTCCTGTTCAGGAGTCTTATGGCTTGTGGGTAAAAACTGTTGAGAAGCCTTTTTGTCCTAGACTTGGCACTCCGGTACCGCTTGCCATGGGGTAGTAGAGAGAACAGTCTTTGACTGGGGTTGCTGGGGTCTTTGACAATTTTTAGGGCCTTCCTCTGACGCTGCCTGGTGTAGACGTCCTGGATGGCAGGCAGCTTTGCCCCAGTGATGTACTGGGCCGTATGCACTACCCTCTGTAGTGCTTTGCGGTCAGAGGCCAAGCAATTGCCGTACCAGGCAGTGATGCAACCAGTCAGGATGCTCTCGATGTTGCAGCTGTAGAACCTTTTGAGGATCTGAGTACACATGCCAAATCTTTTCAGTTTCCTGAGGGGGAATAGGCGTTGTCGTGCCCTCTTCACGACTGTCTTGGTGTGTTTGGACCATTCTAGTTTGTTGGTGATGTGGACACCAAGGAACTTGAAGCTCTCAACCTGCTCCACTATAGCCCCGTCGGTGAGAATGGGGGCGTGCTCGGTCCTCCTTTTCCTGTAGTCCACAATCATCTCCTTAGTCTTGGTTACGTTGAGGGATAGGTTGTTATTCTGGCACCACCCGGCCAGGTCTCTGACCTCCTCCCTATAGGCTGTCTCGTCGTTGTCCGTGATCGGGCCTACCACTGTTGTGTCGTCTGCAAACTTAATGATGGTGTTGGACTCGTGCCTGGCCATGCAGTCGTGGGTGAACAGGGAGTACAGGAGGGGACTGAGCACGCACCCCTGAGGGGCTCCAGTGTTGAGGATCAGCGTGGCAGATTTGTTGCTACCTACCCTCACCACCTGGGGGCGGGCCGTCATGAAGTCCAGGATCCAGTTGCAGAGGGAGGTGTTTAGTCCCAAGATCCTTAGCTTAGTGATGAGCTTTGAGGGTACTATGGTGTTGAACGCTGAGCTGTAGTAAATGAATAGTATTCTCACGTAGGTGTCATAAGAACAACATGAATTTGTGCATGAGGCATATGCGGCGCGACTTGTGGAAGACTGTGTCCCCTCTCTCTGGAAAGTCTCACCGTAGAAAATGTGTTTTCAGACTAATTTTCTGTTCAAAACAACTGGGAACTTGGAAATCTCTGACTTCCGACTTCAGTGCGTTCAAGACTACTGGGAACTCGGAAATCTCTGACTTCCGACTTCAGTGCGTTCAAGACTACTGGGAACTCGGAAAGAAACGGTCATCCAACTCGGAATTCCAAGTCGGAAACTCGGGCATCTTTCTAGAGCTCTGATCTGAAGATCACGAACATTATGATTGGACCTTGTTAATTTTCTGAGTTCCCAGTTGTCTTGAAAGCACCATGACCATCAGATGCAGGTACCATCAGTCCAGTAAAACAAAAAAGCGAATTATTTCAATTTATGCTCAGCTGTGCCTCGCAAGTGCTACACGAATTGATCTATTTTATCATCAAAGCTCGAGTTTTGAAATATGAGAAGAACAATATTGGCAGGCCAACCATATAGCCAATATGCTGTGATAATGTATTAGGCCTACTGCACAAACTTCATTCCTACAGAACAGTTTTGAATAGGTTAGTTACATTTTCTAAGTCATGTTGCTTTTTGACTGGTGATCTTGACTCAAAAAAGGTTGGTGTCCACTGATCCAAAGGGTAGCTGGGTAGCTGCGAAGGCCCCGCCAGCTCCTACATTAAGAAACCAGGTGGATTTAACAAGGTTGGGAGGGATTTGACTAAATGAAAGCATTGACTTCTCCACAGACCCTGTAATGTTCAACCCAAAACAACTCTATGTCCATGATCAGCAGACAGCTGTGCTTTTTTTAGGCTATGTGATGCACCTCATTACAGCTTTATTGTCACGTCCTGACCATAGTTCTTGTGTGTTTTGCTTGTTTAGTGTTGGTCAGGACGTGAGCTGGGTGGGAATTCTATGTTGTGTGTCTAGTTTGTCTGTTTCTGTGTTCAGCCTAATATGGTTCTCAATCAGAGGCAGCTGTCAATCGTTGTCCCTGATTGAGAATCATATATAGGTGGCTTGTTTTGTGTTGGGATTTTGTGGGTGGTTGTCTCCTGTGTCAGTGTTTGTGCCACACGGGACTGTGACGGTTAGTAGGTTTGTTGTTTTGTATTCTTGTCTAGTTTTCATGTCATTAAATTATGGAAACTTACCACGCTGCAGATTGGTCCTCCGATCCTTCTCGCCTCTCCTCGTCTGCGGAGGAGGACGACTTAGACTGCCGTTACATTTATTCTGTTTGAGGTCACAATTGACTGTGTAGTAACACTGTAATTACCATAGTAACAACATTGTAACATGTTGTTACGTAGGCTTATAAATAGACTAATTGCTTTGTAATTACATAGTAGGGGAATTTGGTTGTTATTACGCAGGTGGAATAGTGGAATTTATATGTACTTGTACTGCAATCATAAGAATAGACATTGAGAACAGAGTTAGTGCCCTTCAGGTAGCCTTTGCCTGTAAAAGTCCACGTTTGCTCCAGGCTGATTCTACTAAGCCTAACTGTTTCCCCTTACAAAGCAAATTGCCTTCCGTTGATACAGCTGCTGTAGGGGACTCAAATAATCCCTAGAGCTATGGCTGATATTTAATATTTAAACTAGACATCATTTGAATGTAAGGCCTCTGCCAAGATAAGGCAAGGTATTTCAGAGCGACCTTGACCATGGAGAGAAAATAGTATAATGTCCATTTAGGGCTGTTACGATTATGCCATTTTTGGTGACGATGAATTGTCATGCAAATGGCCCCGTTTTTGTCATAATTGTTTATTTTTTGTCATTGTTTTTTAAAACTTGTAGTGCATCATAATGCATCTTTGAAAATTAGCTGCAACATACCTAATGCATACAACACAGCTTTGGTGATACCCCTGTCTAAAAAACGTATGGTTTTAACCGCTTATAAGTTTTGAAAATGAAGCTTCTCTTTACTGTGCCGTTCTCCTCTTAAAATGATTACTAACATTACCCACTTCATGTAAAAAAAAAAAAAAAGACAACTTCTATTGTGTAAACTACGCTATATATACAAAAGTATGTGGACCCTTCAAATAAGTTGATTCTGCTATTTCAACCACACCCGTTGCTGACAGGTGTATAAAATCGAGCACACAGCCATGCAATCTCCATAGACAAACATTGGCAGTAGAATGGCCTTACTGAAGCGCACAGTGACTTTCAACGTGGCACCGTCATAGGATGCCACCTTTCCAACAAGTCAGTTCGTCAAATTTCTGCCCTGCTAGAGCTGCCCCGGTCAACTGTAAGTGCTGTTATTGTGAAGTGGAAGCGTCTAGGAGCAACAATGGCTCAGCCGCGAAGTGGTAGGCCACACAAGCTCACAGAACGTTACCACCGAGTGCTGAATAGTCTGTCCTCGGTTGCGACCCTCACTACCGAGTTCCAAACTGCCTCTTGAAGCAAAGACAGCACAATAACTGTTCGCGGGGGCTTCATGAAATGGGTTTCCATGGCTGAGCAGTCGCACACAAGCCTAAGATCACCATGCGCAATGCCAAGTGTCGGCTGGAGTGGTGTAAAACTTGCCGCCTTTAGACTCTGTAGCAGTGGAAACGCGTTCACTGGAGTGATGAACCACGCGTCATCATCTGGCAGTCCAACGGCTTAATCTGGGTTTGGCGGATGCCAGGAGAACGCTATCTCCCCGAATGCATAGTGCCAACTGTAAAGTTTGGTGAAGGAGGAATAATGATCTGGGGCTGTTTTTCATGGTTCGGTCTAGGCCCCTTAGTTCCAGTGAAGGGAAATCTTAACGGTACAGCATACAAAGACTTTCTAGACCATTCTGTGCTTCCAACTTTGTGGCAACAGTTTGGGGAAGGCCCTTTCCTGTTTCAGCATGACAATGCCCCCCGTGCACAAAGCGAGGTTAATACAGAAATGTTTTTTTGAGATCAGTGTGGAAGAACTTGACTGGCCTGCACAGAGCCCTGACCTCAACCCCATTGAACACATTTGGGAAGAATTGGAACGCCGCCTGTGAGCCAGGCCTAATTGCTCAACATGAGTGCCCAACCTCACTAATGCTCTTGTGGCTGAATGGAAGCACGTCCCTGCAGCAATGTTCCAACATATAGTGGAAAGCTTTCCCAGAAGTGGATGGAGGCTGTTATAGCAGCAAAGAGGGGACCAACTCCATATTAATGCCCAAGATTATGGAATGAGATGTTCGACGAGCAGGTGTCCACATACTTTTGGTAATGTAGTGTATATGTAATTGAATATAAAGTTGAATCCCCCTTCTTCTTAAATGAATGCATTAAGACGATTATGAAGCAAAATAACTTTTTCACGGTTATTGTCCATAGTTGATGGTTATACAATAATTGTGCCAGCCTATACTTCCATTATAAGCTTAGGCTATGATACAGACTTGTAATCTTCTATGTAGATTTGATTAAGCAGCAGGACTGTAATTTCATTTCCATGAACACGTGTTTGCTCGTAGGGCTGTTTTTACCAGGTAGCCTAACTCGTTCTTTGTAGGTCATACTTTGTCGCAGTAAAAACATATATATTTTCGTGTGAATAAGGCCTATGACAATAATTTTACAAACGCTCACAGTTTTAATCATACTCAATGTATTCTAGCTGTCATGCTTATTTACAATGAAGGGTAGGCCGTCATTGTAAATAAGAATTTGTTCTTAACTGACTTGCCTAGTTAAATAAAGGTTAAATAAATACAAAAATAAATGTCAATACAATCAAACTAGCATGGGCAAAGATCACAAGTCAGTCATAATAGGCTAGTACAGGTGTCAAACACAAGGCCTTTGAACCCAATAGGACAAACAAGCGAATATAAAATGAGTCAACAGTTGCGTTATCTACTTCATAAAATTACAGCCTGATGTTCTTGCATTGGTGAAATCAACTTCAATTGCGCTGCTTTCATTTGTTCTTAACTGTAGGCCTCAACACTCTGCTATGTCCCTTGCTGTAGTTGCTTACATTTCTGTAGTTTCTTGTGTTGTGTCATGAACTGTCATACTGAACGTCCCTCCATTGATCACTGTCGAGCCCCTCTGTTTTTGTAAGCATGATGAAGACAGCTCATTACACACTAAGGCTCTGTTTTCATCAAAAATGTGGACGTTTCCATTTTTCATCGAACACAGAGGTGGAAAACAGTAGGTCTAAGTGAGTTTGGCATTTAGGCTAGTAGTCTCTTTCACTCAGGAGCAAGTCTGTAAGCTCTCGTGTGGTTTCCATAGCACCCATGATATTAGTGTTGACTGTTGCAACATGGGAAATAATCAAAGAGATGGCTTGCACTAGACTAGAGGTGTTTTCCTGTTTTCTAAAGGGCAATTCCACAATAAAGGACCCCATTTTTCACTTACAATTCTATTCATTTGAACATTTTACAAAAACACATTTACTGGAAGAGCTGTGCAGATGCAAAGTTTGGTAACAGAATTTTGTTCATCTCGCTGTTCACCATGTTAAAGCAGGGATGGATCTTAATTTAGGCTTTGCTGTATACACAGGCTTGCGAGGGAGGCAGAGAAGCTTGAGGCAGTTATTGGGACTTGCTTGAATACCATATGGGGGCTAAGGGCTTAGCTTTTGTCGTAGCTGGAGTTCTCAACAGCCAAGATTACTGTATACACTGTATATATATAAACTGCTTTGTTTAAAGGAAGCCAAAGCACCATTATCTTTTCTTGTTATTATACCCTGAGATACTGTAAAAATTTTAACATTTTGGTAAACAGGCCACAGTTTGAAAATTTGTCAGCTCGATCTGGTTAGAGTATATTTGCCATTTTAAAGTACCTTTCTCCATGCCCACTCAGTAGGCCTATATCTTTTGAGAAAAGAAATGCAAACAGTGGTAAAGGAGAAATACATTAATAGCCAGCGTTCTTTGCATTTTTCATGCTGACTCTTCATTAAAAGAGTCAAATAAATGGCTATTCTCTGTGCCGCAGAGCCTGGCACTAACGCTAGAACGGCAGGCAGCTAGGCTAGTGGCCGTCCCTTCCCCGGGTCCAGCTCTGTCCCACAGCGCTTAGTCTGGGGATGCTTCTGACCTGGGCTGCTTCTGCTGGGTCGTTCAGGGGATTGATTGAGAGGCAACAGTCGACGTGGTGTCGGAACTCCAGGATGCTCCCGGACTAATTAGCTGTCACAGAGAGGAACACAGAACTGTTAATGGAGAGAAGTAGTAGGCCTAGTGATCCAGCCAGCACCACATTGGCCAGTCCAACCCATCACAAGTCTTAGGCTGCTGTGGTGTGCGATGGGCTTTTTAAAGCATACACTGCAGGCAGGCAGTAGAGCTTGAAGGCTTCGGCCTCGCTCCCTCTGCTGGCATAGAATCAGCTGGTTGTGTGGGAACCAGCCTTTTGGCTGTGTGCAAGGAGCGTCAGGTCGAAACCGTTTTGGTTCCCTTTCAGTCGGTACTTTCGGTACAACACATCACAATAGGGAGTCGCAGTCTCGCAAGCTTGACTGAAGAACATACGATCACGCATGACAAGGCCAATGAAACCCAAGCCTTGCTGGAAGCCCCGCCTTCCACAGGTGATAACACTGAGGCTCGGATTAATTCCTTAAATTCTTCAGGTCTTCACATCGAGCTGAGCAGAACAATTCACGCTGCTATCTTTAAACAAACATTGGAAATCGAGACTGTCAAACTTGTGTGCTAGAGTTTGTATTTTGTTTTTGTTGTTTCCCTCGGACAAACCAATTATACTGAACAAAAATATAAACACAACTGTTAGTGAGTATTTCTCCTTTGCTGACAGGTGTGGCACCTGACACCTGACAGGTGTGGCATATCAAGAAGCTGATTAAACAGCATGATCATACAGGTGCACCTTGTGCTAGGGGCAATAAAAGGCCACACTAAAATGTGCAGTTTTGTCACACAACACAATGCAACAGATGTTTTTGTTTTGAGGGAACGTGCAATTGGCATGCTGACTTGGAATGTTCACCAGAGCTGTTGCTAGGGAATTGAATGTTAATTTCTCTACCATAAGCCACCTTCAACGTCATTTTAGAGAATTTGGCTATACATCCAACCGGCCTCACAACCGTTGACCACTTGTAACCACGCCAGCCCATGACCTCCACATCTGGCTTCTTCACCTGCGAGATCATCTGAGACCAGCCACCCGGACAGCTGATGGAACTGAGGAGGATTTCTGTCTGTAATAAAGCCCTTTTGTGAGGAAAAAATAATTTTGATTGGCTGGGCCTGGCTCCCCAGTGCGCCCCTGCCCAGTCATGTGACTTCCGTAGATTAGGGCCTAATGAATTTATTTCCATTTACTTATTTCCTTATATGAACTGTAGCTCAGTAAAATCATTGAAATTGTTGCATATTGCGTTTATATTTTTGTTCAGTATAGTATTCTTCGAGTTGCTTAGCCTGGCTATAGCATTGAGTTAGATGGCAAAAAATGTGACTGACACGACGAAGACTGACATCCAGGCACGGGTTTGCGACCATGCCCCCAGTCATGCAGCTATTCTACAGCACTAAAAGATACTCACGATTGTTGTCTCGTTTGTCTCGGCTTGGTGCACGGTCAGGCTGCCCTCACTCAAACCAGTCTGGGTGCACATTGCCACTGACTGTGTGCAAAGTCTCTGGAAAAATGTGTAGCCTTTTTGAGGAAGCTTTGAGTTTCTGATAGTGCCTTTCCTCTCCCGGATGCCTGTACCTCGGCTGAGGCTGAGTTGCGGGATGCGGGGATGGGAGCTGGGGCTTTGGTCGGATCAGACATCTTGTTTTTGCCTGAGCTTGATGCATGCGGATGCTGTCCTTGCTCAACCTGGTCTTGTGTGTATTGTCACCGGTTGCAGGAGACTACTCTCGAAGGGAGAAGTCGACAAGGTTCGGTGGGGACTACCAGCCACCTGTGCCTGCCTCAGTCAAGCACCGCTTGCATCTCTTTCCAGAATTGGTTGACTAAGAGTCCAGTCCTACGAGACGTTTGAGACTAGGCTATAGCGAAATGCTGCAACGTGTGCTACTAGCTATTCCTGCCTTCCCAACGGTGGAATTGCTGGTGTAGTTCTCTTCTTTAGTGTACGTAGCGTTCAGTTGCTTGGTTATTCTAAACTGACAGGTCCCACCTCACAGTGCTATGGTCAAAGAGATTTTCAATACCGGAGGAAGGCTCCACAAGCTCAGGCTTGGCTACTAATCCACTGGGCGAACACCAGCTAGCTGGCTACTAGCTTAGCTTAGACTAAAGCCTCATGGCTAATGTCGGCTAGCATACATAACTAGCGGAAAATGAAACTACTAGCTTTCTCCCAGTGTTATGGCAAACCCTTATATCCAATTGTTGGAGTTGTAGGGAGTGGAG
Source organism: Salvelinus namaycush (assembly GCF_016432855.1). Lineage (NCBI taxonomy): Eukaryota > Metazoa > Chordata > Actinopteri > Salmoniformes > Salmonidae > Salvelinus > Salvelinus namaycush. The sequence continues at coordinate 42,385,820 of NC_052325.1, forward strand.
GAAGCGGGGCATGTGTGCGCACCTCCGGTGAGGATGCAGCCCCCGGGCATCTACTGTATCTTGGGTGCTTGTGGCACAGGTCTGAGTCACCAGTGTTCCCCACCATTAAAACAACAGTGCCCCCATTTTTGTTATGGACAAACTAGGTACATCAGCCGTTGCAGGAGCCCCAGGTACCCAGAAAGGTTCCCAGGTTCCATGCAGGCTATACAGTCTCACGTGAGCACAACAACGTATGTTGGAAGCTAGCCTCTGCCAGGTCCCCCAAAAAAACGGATGTTCCGGTTTTCAGGGGAAATGGAAAGAGAGCCTTTGCAATTTTGGATGTTGAACAGAGATCTCTATATAATGACGAGATGCTCATGTCTCTGCCCTAACAATGGAAGTTGTTGTCCCAAAGGCGGGACATACGCCCATGGAATTGGCTTATTTTGGACAGATTTTGAGCAAGAGTGAAACCTCTCGCTTCGCCTCTTCCTCTCTGTCTTAACAAAGCGACACTCCATCTTAGCTCCTTCTCCACATTTACTTCTACCCTCCATACCCAGACACTTTGTCACCTTGAATGGGAAGAAGGGATAACTCGGGGGTCACCCTTCCCAAATAGATCTTTGTTTTACTGGGTTTTCATCTGGGATTTCATCGCCAAGCCAGGCATGTGCGTGCTAATCCCTATGGGGTCTGGTGATGCAGGTTATGGACTTTATAGGCGATCTAATAGCGGTTGCGGAGTTGTGCACGGAACAAGGAATGCTGAGTTCAACCTTGCTGTTTCCCACACACAGTCTATGAGGTATGCCCTCACGATGCTCGGTCTTCCTCCGTCTCACCACATTTAGTTCTGGTTTTCCCCGGGGTCTATTTCTAATACGTGCGTTCCAGCGCTGGGTGTTAGCCCAGTCGCCTGGACGCATCTCACCACCTAAATCGAGTGCTTCAGGTATTCCCTTCATGCCTCCGGACCCAGGCTCTGACGACAAGGCCTCTCTCTCCTGGCGTTGGCTCGCTCCATAGGTGCAGGGACTTGTTGCCTCGGGCGCGCAGGGGGTGTGGTAATGGTGGTAGCGAGTCGAGGGAGCAAGCAGTGCTGAACACATGCTGGTGTCCCACACAGTCTCCGAGGTTCATAGTAGACCCCAAAAGGAGCTGTTGGTCTTTGTCTCAGCACATTTCATTTCTGGGTTGGAATTAGATTTGATGATGTATCGCACCTTAGTATTTTATTAGGATCCCCATTAGCTGCTACCAAGGCAGCAGCTACTCTTCCTGGGGTCCGAACAGGATTAAAACAATTACATCACAACAACATAAATAAACAATATATAAGACATTATTACATTATACAGTTAGTATACAAACCATTAGGAAAAACAGCTCTTTCCATGACAAAGACTGACCAGGTGAATCCAGGTGAAACTATGACCTTATTGATGTCACCTGTTAAATCCACTTAAATCAGTGTAGTTGAAGGGGAGGAGACATGTTTAAGAAGGGTTATTAAGCCTTGAGACAATTGAGACATGGATTGTGTATGTGTGCCATTCAGAGGGGGAATGGGACAGGTAAAACATTTAAGTGCCTTTGAACGGGGTATGGAAGTAGGTGCCAGGTGCACCGGTTTGAGTGTGTCAAGAACTGCAACGCTGCTGGGTTTTTCACGCTCAACAGTTTCCTGTGTGTATCAAGAATGGTCCACCACCCAAAGGACATACAGGCAACTTGACACAACTGTGGGAAGCATTGGAGTCAACATGGGCCAGCATCCCTGTGGAACGCTTTTGACACCTTATAGTCCATGCACGACAATTTGAGGCTGTTCTTAGGGCAAAAAGGGGTGCAACTCAATATTAGGATTAGTTCCTAATGTTTTGTACACTCAGTGTAACTCTTACAAATTTACAATATAAAATCCACAATACCACAAAATTACAATGTGTGTGTGTAGAGTGCGTGTGTTTGAGTGTGGTTGTGCGTATGGGAGTGTGGGTGTGGCTCTTCACAGTCCGCGTTGTGCTGTGAGATGTTGTTTAATCAGTTTTTTATATGATTTTACAGCTTTTTTTACTGTCTGTCCCTTTCACAGTTAGCTTAGAAAGTGTGTTGTCGCCTGTACCTGATCTGTTGGGTATAATAATCTCCATGGTAGCGTTTTTTTCCCCTGGGTCTTTTTTAAAATGCGTGCCTTCCCGCACTGGCGGATAGTCAGTGACCTGGAGGCAGCTTATTACTTAACCAAGTGCTTCAGGTATCCCCTTCATGTCAACTGGCTCTGTGGTGAGACCCTCTGCTTCCAGGGTTCAGGGTTTTATCCTGCTGGATGGGTCATATGGGGGAGTGACAGTTGCGCAGAGCACGCTCCATATCTAGGGAGACCCTCTCCTTTGGGAGGGGTGGCTACATCCCTGGGCTCCCAGGCATGGGATGTGTTCGGCAAGACCAACGTAAACCTTATTGCATCGCGAGAAAACAAGCATTGTTGTCGGTTCTTCGCGATGGGGACTCGAGGTTCACCTTCCAACAGGACAACGATCCTAAGCACACAGCCAAAACAACTAAGGAGTGGCTTCGGGACAGGTCTCTGAATGTCCTTGTGTGGCCCAGCCAGAGCCAGACTTGAACTCGATCAAACATCTTTGGAGAGAACTGAAAATAGCTGTGCAGCGACGCTCTCCATCCAACCTGACAGAGCTTGAGAGGATCTGCAGAGAAGAATGGGACAAACTCCCCAAATACAGATGTGCCAAGCTTGTAGCATAATACCCAAGAAGACTCGAGGCTGTAATCGCTGCCAAAGGTGCTTCAACAAAGTACTGAGTAAAGGGTCTGAATACTTATGTAAATGTGACATTTCAGTTGTTTTTTTGCAAACATTTTTAAACAACTGTTTTTGCTTTGTCATTATGGGGTATTGTGTATAGATTGTTAAGGAAAATAAACTATTTAATACATTTTAGAATAAGGCTGTAACGTAACAAAATGTGGAAACAGATAGTGGTCTGAATACTTTCCGAATCACTATCATCCATGCAGTTTTTTGTATTGGTCATTTCTTAGCTGTTGGTCTACCCTAGCGTAATGAGCAGGTGTAGGGTGAGGCAAGTTAGACATGGTCCAGCTTGGCTCCTTTATGTTGAGCACAGCCAGTTACAGACAGTCTTCAGTATGGCCCAGCGCAGCAGCCCTACTGGCACAACAACAGTTCCACAACAATAGGAGAGAAAAGTCACTGTTGGCACTCTGCCTCTGGCGTGAACTGACTCATGGAGTGGTCCTGTGCTCAGCCCAAGGTGACAGCTGTTTGAAACAGCACAAAATTAGACACTGTTTAGACTATCTTAAGTCTGGGTGTTTTTCTGTTTTGTCATTTTGAATTGTTTTATGTTCGAGCTGTTTTATTTGAAGTTCAACTTTATGATTAAAGCAAACCATGCTCCATGTTCCTTCAAAACAGGAGAGAATGTTTTACACGGAGGTCAGTCGTGAATTAGAATCTGTGTCCTGGCACCAGAGGCATTGTTATCTTGTGTTGCCCCTTTTGATTTCAAGGACTTATGCGCTATCAAAGGTGTTTAGGTCTGACAGCACAGAGAATGGTGACTGGCTCCTTCAAATAGTCTCAGACCATTTAAACAAATATTTCCTTCATTTTCTATACCTCTGCTTTGAGTAAAAGTCAGTTAGAGTTAAAAATACATCAGGTTACAGTAAGTCCATGGCCTTTTTACCCTACAGCCAGAGTGTATCTAGCCTACTCCTTTCCTAATGCAAGCCTACTCCATTGTGAGTGCAAGGCCATTGTGTCGATCATAGTTATTAGATCTCGGATCTACTGAAGCTGAAATATTAAGGCTTTTGCAGAAAGCTCTGCAGAAGGATTTCCCCCCAGTACTGACTGATGCGCAACAATCAGTCGGAGTTCTCTTGAGACATTTGTTGCCTTTTGAAGATGTCTGAGTAAAAGGAGGGTTTTGTAGGGTAAGCTCTTGCCAGAAGCAACATCTGCAGTGAAAATGTGAGGTTCTGCCTTGTGCATTTGAATGTACTCTCATGTCATGGCTTGATATAGGCCTCAGAGACAGCTCCTTAGGCTCTAAACAATACAGCAATCTGCTGTTACAGGTTTTTTGGGCTGAAAACTGGCCTCTCCCCCTGGGCCTCGCACATCATACACACACATTGGGCAAAGACCTGACGTCAACATCCTGTCAACATCACATTTTAGTTGGCTGAGTGTACAAAACATTAAGAACTCTTTCCATGACAAAGACTGACCAGGTGAATCCAGGTGAAAGCTATGATCCCTTATTGATGTTACTTGTTAAATCCTCTTCAATCAGTGTAGATGAGGGGGAGGAGACAGGTTAAAGAAGGATTTTCAAGCCTTGAGAAAATTGAGACATGGATTGTGTACAGTGGCTTGCGAAAGTATTCATTTTTCTTATTTTGTTGCATTACAACCTGGAAGTAAAATGGATTTTGGGGGGGTTGTATAATTTGAAGATGTGAAATATTTTTGTTATTGTGAAACATACAAGAAGAAGAAAACTGGAGTGTGCATAACTATTCACCCCACCCCAAAGTCAATAATTTGTAGAGCCACCTTTTGCAGCAATTACAGCTGCAAGTCTCTTGGGGTATGTCTCTATAAGCTTGGCACATCTAGCCACTGGGATTTTTGCCCATTCTTCAAGGCAAAACTGCTCCAGCTCCTTCAACTTGGATGGGTTTCCTGGTGTACAGCAGTCTTTAAGTCATACCACAGATTTTCAATTGGATTGACTTTGACTAGGCCATTCCAAGACATTTAAATGTTTCCCCTTAAACCACTCAAGGGTTGCTTTAGCAGTATGCTTAGGGTCATTGTCCTGCTGGAAGGTGAACCTCCATCCCAGTCTCAAATCTCTGGAAAACTGAAACAGGTTTCCCTCAAGAATCTACCTGTATTTAGCGCCATCCATCATTCCTTCAATTCTGACCAGTGTCCCAGTCCCTGATGAAAAACATCTCCACAGCATGAGGCTGCCACTACCATGCTTCACTATGGGGATGATGTTCTCAGGGTGATGTGAGGTGTTGGGTTTCCGTCAGACATAGCGTTTTTCTTGATGGCGAAATAGCTCAATTTTAGTCTCATCTGACCAGAGTACCTTCTTCCATATGTTTGGGGAGTCTCCCACTTGCCTTTTGGCAAACACCAAATGTGTTTGCTTTTTTTTTCTTCAAGCAATGACTTTCTGTCCACTCTTCCGTAAAGCTCAGCTCTGTGGAGTGTACAGCTTAAAGGGGTCCTATGGACAGATACTCCAATCTTCGCTATGGAGCTTTGTAGCTCCTTCAAGGTTATCTTTTGTTTCTTTGTTGCCTCTCTGATTAATGTCCTCCTTGCCTGGTCTGTGAGTTTTGCTGGCAGGTTGTGTTGCCATATTCTTTCCATTTTTTAATAATGGATTTAATGGTGCTCTGTGGGATGTTCAAAGTTAATGATATTTCTTTAGAACCCAACCCTGATCTGTACTTCTCCACAACTTTATCCCTGACCTGTTTGGAGAGCTCCTTGGTTTTCATGGTGCCGCTTGTTTGGTGGTGCCCCTTTGCTTAATGGTGTTGCAGACTCTGGGGCCTTTCAGAACAGGTATATATACTGAGATTGCATATACACTTAGATTGCACACAGGTGAACTATATCTAACTAATTATGTGACTTCTGAAGGTAATTAGTTGCACCAGATCTTATTTAGGGGCTTCATAGCAAAGGGGGTGAATACATATGCACGCACCACTTTTCCATTTAGAATTTTTCTGAATTTTTTGAAGGAAGTCATTTTTTGAATTTCACTTCACCAATTTGGACAATTTTGTGTATGTCCATTATATGACATCCAAATAAAAATCGGTTTAAATTTCGGGTTGTAATGCAACAAAATAGGCAAAAACGGAAAGGGGGATGAATACTTTTCCAGGGCACTGTATGTGTGCCATTCAGAGAGTGAATGGGCAAGACAAATTATTTAAGTGCCTGTGAATGGGGTTTGGTAGTACGTGCCAGGTGCATCGGTTTGTGTCAAGAACTGCAACGCTGCTGGGGTTTTCACGCTAAACAGTTTCCTCTGTGTATCAAGAATGGTTCACCGCCCAAAGGACATCCAGCTAATTTGACACAACCGTGGGAAGCATTGGAGTCAACATGGGCCATTATCCCTGTGGAACGCTTTCGACACCTTGTAGAGTCTATGCTGAGGGCAAATATTAGGAAGGTGTTCTTAATGTTTTGTACACACAGTGTACGTAAAAAAATGTGTCCTGTAGGCCTAAACCTTCTCTAATACGTTTTTTTTTGTATCATACTCAAGTTCTCAGATTACATGCTTTGAAATTCTGTTTTCAAAGTCCCAAGTTGTCGTGTGATTGAAGTCGATCAAACTAACACCTATAGATGTGTATGATACAGGTGCATATTTTTCCAGTGGGCAACTGTAGTTCAGAGAGCGTCAATGATCTCCCTATGGAGAGAGGTGGGTCTGAGTTTCTTACTGCTCTTTGTTCAGAGAATTCCTCAGAGTTCTCTGTAGAAGAGATTCATGTCTCAGATGTTAGCCTGATCACTGTGGCAGTATTACAGGGTTAATAGGTCCTGGGTCTTTTATCTGTAATCCATTTCCCTTTGTCTGAACTGGGGGCCCGGGCACTGTCAGAACTGTTAGCAGTGCTGCCAAGACGCAGAGCCTAACCAGCTTTGACAGCTTTGAAAACAAGTGGGCCAATAAGGTGGTGAGGCTACCGTCTGCTACTGTACTGTATGTGCTGGGGGGTATTCATCTGATTCCCACAAAAAACGGACTACGCTGACTTAAGTGTTTTCCACATCAGTGAACAAAAAAGAAAGTCGGCAGCATGTTTTAGGTTTATGCCCAAAAGGGGAACTATTTAGCAGGTTTCATGTCAGAACATAAGGCTACAGTCGAACCAGACCCTCTTAGAGGGGTGTCACAACTGGTTAGACGAAACTAGGCTAAATAATGTTGACTTGCCACCTTCACAGATTAAATAAGAAACTGATTTGTGTCTAAATCTGAACTGATATGTTTTTTTTACTAGATTATAGGCTAAACGTGCTGAGTAAAGGCTTGTTCTTTACCCATCTCATTATTTTAAGTTTAGGACAAAGTTTCAGGCTAAAATTGTGTCCAGGTGACTGATGTAATGAAATGACCCATTTCCCCTGTAAATTACACTCTTAAAGCCCCAGTGCAGTCAAAAACTAGACTTTTCTGTGTTTTATATATATTTCCACACTGAGGTTGAAGTAATACTGTGAAAATTAAGATAATGCCATTTTAGTGTAAGAGCTGTTTGAAAAGACCACCTAAAATGTCGGCCAAGTAATTTTTCCAACAATTGTTTACAGACAGATTATTTCACTTATAATTCACTGTATCACAATTCCAGTGGGTTAGAAGTTTACATACACTAAGTTGACTGTGCCTTTAAACAGCTTGGAAAATTCCAGAAAATGGTGTCATGGCTTTAGAAGCTTCTGATAGGCTAATTGACATCATTTAAGTCAACTGGAGGTATACCTGTGGATTTATTTCAAGGCCTACCTTCAAACTCAGTGCCTCTTTGCTTGACATCATGGGAAAATCAAAAGAAATCAGCCAAGACCTTAGACAGTTTTTTGTAGACCTCCACAAGTCTGGTTCATCCTTGGGAGCAATTTCCAAATGCCTGAAGGTCCCACGTTCATCTGTACAAACAATAGTATGCAAGTATAAACACCATGGGACCACGCAGCCATCATACCGCTCAGGAAGGAGACACATTCTGTCTCCTAGAGATGAATGTACTTTGGTGCGAAAAGTGCAAATCAATCCCAGAACAACAGCAAAGGACCTTGTGAAAATGCTGGAGGAAACTGGTACAAAAGTATCTATATCCACAGTAAAACGAGTCCTATATCGACATAACCTGAAAGGCCGCTCAGCAAGGAAGAAGACACCGCTCCAAAACCGCCATAAAAAAGCCAGACTACGGTTTGCAACTGCACATGGGGACAAAAACCATCCCAACCGTGAAGCACGGGGGTGGCTGCATCATGTTGTGGGGGTGCTTTGATGCAGGAGGGACTGGTGCACTTCACAAAATAGATCATGAGTATCATGAGGAAGGAAAATTATGTGGATATATTGAAGCAACATCTCAAGACATCAGTCAGGAAGTTAAAGCTTGGTTGCAAATGGGTCTTCCAAATGGACAGTGACCCCAAGCATCCCTCCAAAGTTGTGGCAAAATGGCTTAAGGAAAACAAAGTCAAGGTATTGGGGCGGCCATCACAAAGCCCTGACCTCAATCCTATAGAAAATGTGTGGGCAGAACTGAAAAAGCGTGTGCGAGCAAAGAGTCCTACAAACCTGACTCGGTTACTTGTGGAAGGCTACCCGAAACCTGTGGAAGGCTACCTGAAATGTTTGACCCAAGTTAAACAATGTAAAGGCAATGCTACCAAATACTAATTGAGTGTATGTAAACTTCTGACCCACTGGGAATGTGATGAAAGAAATAAAGTTGAAATAAAACATTCTCTCTACTATTATTCTGACATTTCACATTCTTAAAATAAAGTGGTGATCCTAACTGACCTAATACAGGGAATCTTTACTTGGATTAAATGTCAGGAATTGTGAAAAACGGAGTTTAAATGTATTTGGCTAAGGTGTATGTAAACCTCCGACCTCAACTGTATATTTAAGCAATAAGGCCATAGGAGGTGTGGTATATGGCCAATATACCATGGCTAAGGACTGTTTATACGCACAACGCAACACGGAGTGCCTGGACACAGCCCTTAGCCGTTCTATATTGGCCATGTACCACAAGCCCCTGAAGTGCCTTATTGCAACTAGTGCGGGAAAAGGTTAAAAGTACAATATAGCCTTTTCTATCTCAATATCAAATAATTTCTGGGTTACAATTAAGTTGATTGTTTTCAATTAAAATGGTAAAGAAATACACAAACATTTATTCTCAGCAAAGAGCAATTTCTCAAGCAAGAATTTTGCTAGGACTGTCAAGGAGTTGTCTGAGTGGGGAGGGGAAAACTGAAAACTAGGTGTAATTGGCAGAGAGGTTTGGAACTCTTTCTTAATGGTCTATTAAATATTATAAACTGGGTGGTTCGAGCCCTGAATGCTGATTGGCTGACAGCTGTAGTATATGAGACCGTATACCACGGGTATGGCAAAACATTTATTTTTCCTGCTCTAATTGGAAATCTGTTAATAATTGCAAATATCTCTTAACTGTCGCCCCAGCATTTGTTTTTTTTATGCGCATGATGTCAGAATACATACACTGTTCCAAAATGTGATTGTTACGCAGCAGGACAGTTAACGCACGCTGCCCTCAAACGAAGGCACGCTTCCTGCTAATTATCTATAGGCTATGCTTCAATTTGTCAATTGCAAATTATTTTCGTTTTTTTCGTTTCAAACAACAGTTTGAATTGAGGTTTGTTCCGCCTCCTCATTAATTCACATAGAAACATAGAAGTAGCCCATTTCACTGTTGCGGGAAATGTACGTTTGAGGCAGTAATGAGCCGGATAAAACTTCTCTCTTTGACTAGAACCCAAGCACAAGCTTTTTCCTCCCTGGCACATTTTCTTGCTGGCGCACGCATTGCTTTCACTAATAATAATAACTTTGAACATGTGTGCGTTCATCTCAAAGTAAATGCCTTATTACGTTATCGTGTTGTCGTTTCTACTAAGCACACCGTATGTATGTATGGAGCTAATGTATTTACTGTTTTATTTATGTTTTAAAGTACTGGTGACAAATCATGCATTTCAATTCTTGCATAGATTGAAATGGACAGATTTGATGTGTGTAAAATACTTTTGGGAAGGTTGGACTGATTATGCTGAGCTAATGCTAAGCTAATTGCCAGCTATGTGTGGCGCCATGTTTGTTGACATCATACAATGCATTCTGCTTGTCACGTAAATGTCTGTCAGACCAAAGATGTTATAACAAAACGAGGTGAAGAGATGGTTCACTTGTCTTTCGAGTAAATTTTCGGAAGTGAATGATAGTAGACGACACACCCCCTTCAACATGCATACTGCAAACAGACTAAACTCATCTTGTAACCTCTTATCTTTGGTTGACTCTAAAAAACAAACATGGCTGCGCACACACCTACCGATCGATGGATTACTTTAGATTTTTAGAACGCGTTTTAATAAATTATTTAGATCACTGGTGAGGTCACCCGTGATCTGATGAATTGTGAATAGTAATTGCTATTAGCTAATTCATATTATGGTTTCTGTCAGCCTAGAGTTAGCTAAATATTATTGTTTGTGTTAGGTCTAGGGCTAACCAAAATTAGTTAGATTGTTTGGATGTTAGGCTGTTGGTCGACCGAGATAGTTTTAGTCGAGCAGTAAGAAATATATATTTGCGCCCATCTCAGTGAACTAATCCATTGCGGAGGCCTAGACTTAAAGCCAATTTATGCTTGATCTGAAAATGTAGTCGGAGGTGCCATGTGGACTGTGTGAAGCCATTGATCTGAAAATGTAGTCGGAGGTGCCATGTGGACTGTGTGAAGCCATTGATCTGAGAATGTAGTCGGAGGTGCCATGTGGACTGTGTGAAGCCATTGCGAAGCCTCCAGAGGCCAAATCAAGCTCCATACTGCATTGCCATGCTCCTCCCAAATGCTGTAACAATGCGGAGGGCTCTGTACAGCTCCGCATTGACGGCAGGTGGGGGCGGTACATCCTGTAGAAAACACTAACTCACTTCCTTGACAATAGCTCTGCACTGCTCCGCGAAGCGCAAGAAGAATGAATGCCCTGACTTCTGCTGAGGCTGCATCATCGTGAATGTTGCATGTCCAATGCAGACGTCGGATTGACCACGCACCCAGATGCATAATGCACTTCTCTCTCCAGAATGCGCTCTCTCCCTCCAATTTGTGCACATTCATTGTTTCATAACTTCATTGTGTGAACTGTTTGCATTTGATTGTTAGTTTATATCAATTCCCCATTACATATATCACCAGTAGTACATTTACCATTAATTCCTATCATTTCTAATCTACAATGTTTGTTACTTTGGTTACGGTAATTTATGTTAATGCTTTCGATATTATTATTCCTGTCTTACATTGTTTGCAGAGTGCACAACCTATGCTACACTTGTGAGAAACAAGTTTTACTTTATTTCATTCTATTTACGAGTTTTGTCAATTTAGTCATTGTCTTTTGTTTGGAGCGCTCCTGTCAATGTTGAGTAATGAGTAGGCTACCTGGCCTGCGCGCAAATATAGCCATATAAATGTGCCCATTTGGGGATCTGATAGTATTTCTGATTGGCTTAATGCACAACCACTAATGACCTGTGGAGTTTCTCAAAGTAATGTTTTCTTCACCTCAAACAGCAAGCAAACAAAGTCTGTTTTTACATCCATTGAAAATTACACAGGGAATCTCTTGAGAGCCCAGAATATGTTCTACAATGTTGCAAGTTCGCTAGTGCAAGCTTCCCAAGTTAATAGTTGATACAATGTTTCAAGTTCGTTGCAGACGATGATGTGTAGCCAATGTGATTTATTGGATATTTATTTTTATCAGGATTTTTATTTGTTGGCTTTATGTGGGATAATTTGGATGATAATTGTGTTATGCTGTCATTACTTCTGTGAATATTTGAACATTGCATCCAAAAATAGACTGCTCACATTAAGGACATAACTTTGTAAGGACTGTGTTTGTGCAAAATGTTTCTGAAAGAACAGTGTGGCCAGCTCAAATGCCGACTGTTGCGTCAATCGTAACTGGACGTTCTAAATAAGTTTTCTAATCACACCGATTTGAGGGTACGCTGCATGGACCACTGATCGCGTTCGTATGTGCCAAAGGGTTAACAATCCTGCTACAATCACAAAGTCTCTTCACTTTCTCCCAATGAAACCTAAATGGTTGTGGCCACGAGTGAGCAATGTCTCTTTTAGAAGCCTTGCCACCCACGGTTTGAAGAAAGCCTTGCCACCCAAGCCTTGCCACCCATGTCAGGAATGCTCCCTCCCTGGGATGTGCCTTCTGCAGCCTTGAAGGTAGAGTCTTAATGGCTCCCAGACTGGCCCTGTCTTAGAGCCCAAGGCTCTGTGGAGCATGGGCCTGTTTACCCAGCAGTAAACTTCTGTGTCTGGCCTATCTGGTGTGGTAAAGTAGAGGCAGACCCCTGGGTGTACTACCACTTAGGCCTGAGCAGACTGCCTCGATGTTCCAGGGTGGCGATCATGTCACTGCGGTCAGGGCCTGAGGTGGATGCCTCTCAGGTTCGTGATGCTGACTGCATGAGACAAAGCTTTTTCAGAAAGCTCCTTGGTAAAGATCAGGCATCCCTGCTTGGTCAGCCTTACATTGAATGTGCCAACATCTTATTGAGTTCATTAGACTGTAAACTAATTGGCTGAAATTCATATCAGTTTAGTACTTTAGAACATTACAGGACTGGCGATGGCAAGTCTGTTTAATTGGCTTGGCTAGCTTGGCCAGCTAGCTAGCTGGTTAAAACTAGTTTGAATGATGCATCAACACCTGATCAACACAGCATCAGCTTTTTAATCTACCTGCTCCTGTTTCTGGAAAGATGTGGACTACGGTGTGAGGGGATGACAGAGGTTCACCTTGTAGGACACTGTTACTGATTACTGCAGAGGTGTGGTGGTTTCTCAGGCGCTTATAGCTGCCAAAGCGTCACCCAAGTAGATGCCACACATTCGGTGGAGGATGTTCCAGCCTACCTGCAGTACAGAGGAGGAGTAGCTGTGAACTTCAGACAGGTGCCTGATGAAAAGCGAGGGTCTGCCTGTCTGACTGATGGTTCTCCCTCCCTGGCTGCACCTCTACTCAAGCTAATCCTTTACTGAACTGCCTCATCATCTAGTTGTGGAAGAGCATCTCCCTTGAACTGCCAGCTCTGTGAATTTTTTTATTAATTTTTTTATTAACATTAAAGCGACTTTGAGATTCTGTATGAAAAGCGCTATACAAAATACATCTATTATGATTGTAAGTCATGAAATAAGTAAATTGCTAGCCTAGCGTGTAATCAGAGGGCAAATGAAGTGCTGAGGCAATTTTCATTGTGATTCCTGGAGGTTTCATGAGTGTGTGTCTTTGTCAAGAGTTCAGAGAGATGCATCTACATCTACTCTGCTCACATGACTCCTACCAGAGAGGGCAGGAGGCTTTGAAGGACCTGTAAAGCCAATGAGGTAGTGGGGCCATTAAAGTTAATTACCAGGCTTTAAAATGACTGCTTTGCAGAAGACTATTGCACAGAAATCAATGAGCCAACAGGGGAAGGTTAATTGGAACACTTTTTCCTCTTCTGACATGAAAGTAACTTTGTAACCGCGCCGCTTGCCCATCCAGACTTTATGTCCGAGGCGGCTGATGTAATCGCTACAGAGCAGAAGCACATGGAGTGTCAAACAGTCAGCCTAATGCTTGTGACGTGGGAGCAGCATTAGATCAGAGTGTATGCTATGTGGTGCTGTGTGGTGCTACATCTCTGGGATGACGTAGAAAATAGAACAAATCAAGTTAAGGATTATGGGTTGGCATTATAAATCCTGATTTCATCAAGGTGCATTCCCCAATTTCAAGCAAAGAGGAATCTTTGTTGTAGATTTAAAATTGTACAATACCGTACGTGTGCGAGTATAATCTTTTGTCATACAAATGGTGTCTTCTAGCCTTTGAATTGACATTGACCCTACTTCTGTCTTCCACGCACTTTTGCAACACACCATCTGAGCTCAGCTGCCAGGACCCTCCTCTGTGTAAGCATATTTCCTTTTATTTTCACCGCTTTAATCCATTCAACGATGTGTGGTAGGCGTGGGATTGTTTAAACGTTAAACGAAGTTGGGATCCTTAACGTTCTGAAAAATCCCTAACCGAAAAACAATGTTTGCCCCCCCCCCCCCCCCAAAAAAAACCCCATCAACATTAAAATCACAGTGCAGTTATCACAGAACATATACTTTTCCTTGTAGCCTAACTAGACTATATGGCTGTAAATGCCTGGGGAAAGTTGTGTAATTTAAATAAAACCAGAGAGGAAGAGGCTACTTTGTTGAATTTGCGAGGCATGCAAGACAAGACATTACGAGATACAGATTGCCAAGACATTCTTTCTGCCTACCCCTCCTCTCTCTCCCTCGCGCTGGCTCGCCTGCACTTGCTCTTTGCTAATGATGCAAGTGTGTGTTCAGTCTTCGGTCTATTGCGTGTAGAATATCCTAGCCTATTGGTTTGATGATAGGCCCTGCTTTACTGAAGTTGTGAGACATTGCAAGCAAAATAAATGGCAAGATACAGTATTTCTTTGTGAGATACAGCTTTAGATAGGCCTAGTGCACGGTTCTGACTCTGTCTGCCTGGTGGCTGACCGTTTTAACGGACCCCCCCCAAAATGGAAGTGTAAACGTTAAGAACATTTTTCCATTTGTCTCATCGCTAGTGTCTGGTATTCCAGTATGTTCAACATGTAATTCCTTTTTCAATCAAGGACACTCAGTCACTCTATCCATGATTGAAGCAGTTTATGTAATGTATTAGAATAGTGCAAGGCTCATTGGCAATTGTATTTGAATATCACCCTGGCAGACACATATTCACCTGGAAGCATGGATTGGGCAACCATATTGGGATGTAGAAAGAGATGTTTTACACTTCTATACTAGAGGGGGACTCAATTACTAAAACAAAGGAGACTATTGCCCTTTAGGGACTCCCGAGTGGCACGGCAGTCTAAGGCACTGCATCTTAGTGCTATAGGAGTCACTACAGACCCTGGTTCGATTCCAGGCTGTATCACAACCCGGCCGTGATTGGGAGTCCCATACTGGGGTGCACAATTGGGTAGGCCGTCATTGTAAATAAGAATTTGTTCTTAACTGACTTGCCTAGTTACATTTTTACAAATGTAATACAAATAATTATGAGTTACATTTTTATTCATTTTTTTCATTTTCTTTATTAAATGTGTGGAAAAACATTAAGCAACCAAGTATCATATTAAACATTACGGTGTTATGATAAGGGAGACTTGCAGCAAATGTCTCTACATTTGTTTTGGCATAGGATACATTCCTGTGAACAGCTCTCCAAACAAAAACAGTTGGGTGGGTTAGGCCAGGGGCCGGGCAGGGGGTCCCCAGGATTACAGGGCTAATCTGAGGACAGACGAGGGACACCTGTGCCACCACATAATTCCGACTGGAGGATTATGGATCCACACTGTGCTAATGAGGGGAGGATGCTTGGCTGTGCTTGGCCAGGACACACACAGTCTGGGTTAGTGGAGGGAGGGCCAATGTGGAGGGACTCCTGAGGGCGGGACAGAGAAGTGCTGCCTGATGGCTGGCTCTGGCTGTCATGCACATTTATGACCCGGCTGCTGCAACCAAGTGGGTCTGACTGTCTGAGAGAACACTGCGCACACAGTCATTTCCTGAACATTGAGCAACTCTTAGGTTAGTGTTATACAATGACTTGTTATTACCAGATATCTTTTTTTACAACGTCAAAGTGCATGTTGTGGCCTGCAGACTGCAAAATCAAAAAGACGACAAAGATAGAGCAGATGGAGGATGGATGAGAGGAGCGTGGGGGGGAATAAAAGTTGCTTTGAATAGTAATATTTATGCCACAGAAGGCAATTTGATTTGCAGTCCTCGTGTCATTATCATTCTCCTCTTGTGGTTTTATTCCCCTCGCTGTCTGGTCTGATCCAACCCACCCTGCCTTAGCCTCTCCTGGGAAAGCCATCTAATGTTGGTCCTGGCTTGGAGAAAGCCAGACTGGATACGCAGCTCAGGAAACGCTGAGGAAATACAGTAATGTGAAAAAGCCAAGCGGAGAGGCCTGGCTGACTGACTGGCTGACTGACTGGCTGGCTGGCTGGCTGGCTGGCTGGCTGGCTGGAGCACACTCATCCAGTCACAGATTCAGTCAAGAGCCCAGCCATCTCACCAGACCATGCAGATCAACAAAGCCTCCAGTACACTCTCCCATTCTGTTCTATACAACAGCTATACTACATCCTCCCTGGATCCTCCTGACACTGTTGCTTGCAGTGGATGGGAGCTGGACTGTAGAGGGGTAGGGGGGACCACACGCTCATCTGACAGGTCCTGGATCAGTGACAGGTTGCGGGGGCGGAAGAGAGAGGGGCATGCTCTACTCCCTCATTGTAGCTAGACAGTCCCCTGGGTCGTATCAATCAAAGGCTCCTAAAAGATCTGAGAGGATGTGGGCGGGGGAGAGATGCTGCATTGCAGACACTTTTTGTACTTTTTGAATCCTGCAAAAGTGAAGTGAACTAGGCGAAATATGCTACCGTAGGTCATTTTCTGGTTTGCAGATGGAACTCTAAGCTGGTGGGCAGATGGTGATAGATCACCGGTCACTGTCCGCCTGAAGGATGAATGCCGTCAGAAATAAACAGACACTGTCAAGATTATTATTGTCCTGAGCCATTTTCCTATGATTCACCAGTGTGCTCAGAACGGTGGTGATCAGAGTTTCCAAGTTGGTTCTTTTAATAGCCTAATCACATGGCTACTGTATGTCAGAAGTTGGCAAAAATGTGTTTGCGGTGGCATAGGCCGTAGTGCTTTTGTCCAAAGCCCCATTGAATACTTTTTCACCTTATACAAGCTTGAGGTTTTAGGCTATTGTCTTCCTCTACCAAGCAGAGAAATTAGGCCTAGGCTAATTGATGTATCCTATCTCAAGGTTCACGGGTAGCCCATGTTTGGGGAGGGGTCTCTGCTGGTCTGTGACGACAGCAAATGAAGCAAAATATAAGTGTTTTTTGACTACCTATATGAAGTCATTTTTCTATGTTACTCCGGGGAGATGGAGGTGGAGGGGTTGGGTCGAGCGCTGTCTGCCTGGCCAGTATGACTCATGTAATGGGAGGCTGGAGTTTATTTAAAGGTAATGTTGTTGTTAGTCAATGGAGGTCCTCGTTCACGGCGGTCGGAGCGGACTGAAATCGTCCGCTGCAATACACGAGGATGAATATTTCACAAAGGTTGTCCGCGTAGTGTGTTTTACGTGCCACGTCGGACTTGACTTTTTCCACATTGTGTTGTTACAAAGTGGGATTAAAATGGATTTAATTGTAATTTCTTGTCAACTATCTACACAAAATACTGTCATTTCAATGTGGAAGGAAAAGTAAAGGAAAAGTAAAAAATAATAAATAAATAATAAATAGTTTAACACTAATATATTGTATCTTGATTAGATAAGTATTCAACCCCTAGTCAATACATGTTAGAATCACCTTTGGCAGTGATTACAACTGTAAGGTTTTCTGGGTAAGTCTCTAAGAGCTTTGCACACCTGGATTGTACAATATTTAATATAAAACATTTAAGCTCTGTTAAGTTGGTAGTTGATCATGGCTAGACAGCCATTTTCAAGTCTTGCCATAGATTTTCAAGCCGATTTAAGTCAAAACTGTAACTAGACCACTCAGGAACAGTCAGTGTCGTCTTGGTAAGCAACTCCAGTGTATTCAGTGCATTCGGAAAGTATTCCAACTTATTCTAAAATTTATTTAAAAAACAAAATCCCCCTCATCAATCTACACACAATACCACATGATGACAAAGCGAAAACAGGTTTTTAGAATTTTTTGCAAACGTATCCAAAATAAGTCTTCAGACCCTTTTGTTTTTAATACATTTGCAAAATTTCTAAAAACCTGTTTTCGCTTTTTCGTTATGGGGTATTGTGTGTAATCCATTTTAGAATAAGGCCGTAACGTAACAAAATGTGCAAAAAGTTAAGGGGTCTGAATACTTTCCGAAGGCACTGTATAAGGATTAGTGAAAATGTTAGACCTTTCCAGAAGCTGAAGAGGAAAGACCAGCATTGTTTACGGCGTACAGGCTAAGAGATGACACGCATTTTTCATTCTGCCGAATTTATTGATTTAGCCATCTCTCTGTTTTATTTAAAACAAATTTGTTCAAGACTATTTTTAATGTGTTTAATGCAGCCTTTTGTACACAGGGATTGTGTACACAGCGATAGGCTATTTCAAAACCACTGGGAGCCAATTAAATATGGCAATGCAAAGACATCCCTGTTGGGCGTATTTCATTTTGACTGTAAAGTTCACGTAAAAGTTTATTCTATGCTTTATCAGTAGATGTCTAGGCCTACATCAAACTAGTACATAGGCGTAGCCCACAGTTCACAAAACAACCATTGGTGTTGTTGCTATCTCGATAGCTAGGTCTTTAAACCTTACATAACATACTGTAGCAGGGCTATTACAGGCTGATCTCCACAAGTCAGATCATGCCTGATTTCTTGGATTCTAGATTTGGTTTGACCTCCATTGAGGCATGTTTCTGAACTCTGGAGGGACATCCTTCCCGTAGGTGGGAGATGGTCAGGTGTAGGTGTAAGGCAACTCCTCTCGTCAGTCAACGACGCCGCCCCATTCATACACACACACACACACACACTTTCTCCTGTAGCCTCCGGCGAGGGAAACACGAACTTGGCGCTCTAAGAGCTCATTTCGGAGGGGGGAACATTAAAGGTGCTAGAAGTGGCCTCTGCTTGAGTTGGAACACAGGAAAGCTAGCCCACAGGGGCCGAGGGAGCAGCCAGCAGGCTGCGCTCAGGACTGCGCTTTTAACAGCACCTACGTCAGTGACAATGCCACAGACCTATCTGTCTCGGGGCCAAGGGCTACTGCAGGGCTCCAAGTATAACAAGGCAGCAGGCAGGAGGAGTTTACTTTCATTAATGGTTTCGCCTCCCTTATTTGAGCATGTCATCCAATTGATTAATATGGGTTGCGTTTCAGTGGCTCGGTGGATATAATACGCTGCCCACTGCTTGTGGTTTTATGTCCCTCTGTTGTGACTGGCTGCTCAGATGTAGTGTTCTCTTTTAATGTTATTTAGGGACCGGAAGGGGGTAGCTACTAGCTTGCGATGTTAGGAGTCTCCTAGCCAGACAAGTCGATGGAACTCGGGGAAACTCCAATTCCCTCCAGTCAGCAGGCTGCTTGTTTCAGAGCCGCTCCTGAATACTAATGTCATTTTCTGTTTCCTACAGTGGTGGGAGAGAGTGCATGGCAGTTCAGTGCTATTAAGAGCATGAGTGCTTCTTGTGTTGTGTAGGCTCTATGTGCTGAATCAGACATGGATCCTCACATGGCCTTTTCCCCCAACAGCATCCGTCACCATGAGACAATGTCGTAGAGATCCA
The DNA here is from genome assembly GCF_016432855.1 of Salvelinus namaycush. Lineage (NCBI taxonomy): Eukaryota > Metazoa > Chordata > Actinopteri > Salmoniformes > Salmonidae > Salvelinus > Salvelinus namaycush. Next base: position 42,405,147 of record NC_052325.1, read on the forward strand.
CCCACTGGCTTTAGTTTCTTCTCAGCTAGCTAACATTCAATGCAGATACATTCCTGAAAGGCATTATTTTACACAATATCTTATCACAGCACTGGCAAACCATGGTTGACCAACTCCCTGACCGAAAAGGCTGACCCATAGAATTAGCGATTAGAATACTAGAATGTACATGAACCTTCTTATGACGGGATCAAGGTCAGCTATTTTGGTCAGGGAGTTGGTCAACCATGGTTTACCAGTGCTGTGATAAGATATTGTGTAAAACAATGAATTTGAATAATTGATATGCACTGTATGTTTGTTAGCTAGCTAGGCAGTTTCAGAAGAATGGTAACATACATTTTTCAAATTAAATGCCAATATGCCAACATTCCATTCAAACAATGAAGTCAGTCTAAAGCCATACACTGGCTGAAATCAGTTGATGATAGACAAGTTGTAAATACAACAAGTACTGCTATTGTGTCATATAATAGCACTCACAGCATTCGAAGAAAACAAAAATGTTGACATTAATGGTCTGTTTGCACATATTTTAGAGGCTATTTATGCAGAACATGTGTGTTTTTAGTTATTTGACAATATTTTAGTTTAACAATAATTATATGACACAATTTCTGATTCATCACATGCCGTACTTTTATTTTCCTGCATAAGTCAAATCAGGATTATGCCTCCACTGACATTAATTCCAATTAGACTGGTTTTGATTTCTCCCAGACCAATATGGCTGCCATTTTCACCCCATTCTGGAACTTTGAGGGTTGATGCAATAGCCCTTCTAGTAATTTAATAGGATATCATTCTAGTATTCTATTTCCTAAGGACGACGTGCCCTTTCTGCCTACCACAGGATTCCATTCAGATCCCAATGTTTTTTTGTGTTTTTTACATGTAGCCCGTTCTGTTGACAGTCATTGGAATTAGGCTATGCACATGTCCCAAATGGCACCATATTCCCTATATTGTGTACTACTTTTGAGCAGGGCTCATAGGGTTCTGGTCAAAAATAAGCTACCGGTATATATAGGGAATAGGGTGCCATTTGAGATGCAACTGATGTCTCCCCTGTTCCTTGTTCCCTACAGTAAAGTTGAGGCCGTGTGGCGGATTGATCTCGGAGTATGCACTTTGATCAGGTTTTATGCATTTTGGGAATTATGAAAAACACTGGTCGATCTCTTTTTTATCGCCTTTTGAATGAGAGAATTTGATTTAGCTTTTTTTTTTTTTTTTACCAGGCAACACTTGGCATGTTATTCCTTTCCTTCATAACCCTGATGCCAGCTCTGTCTAGGTCAGGTCCTTCCAACACACATTGCATAGACACAGATGTGAGACATGGGGTCATCTCCGTCTGTTTCCTGGTATCACTCGGTCTTGGAAAACGACACATGGCGCCGGGGGGAATGGCGGCCTTTTTATGTGCTATTTTGTGTCTTTTTTTGGCACTGACCGTAACTTTTTTTGACATCATGTTTTCGCCATCGTTTCCTATAACTGAAAAGAGCTTCTGGACATTAGAACAGGCTCGTTATTGTTTTTATTGTGTTACTATTTCCTTTTTATTTAGCAAATATTTGTCTTATTTTTTAACTGCATTATTGGGAATGGGCTCATAAGTAAGCATGTCACTGTAAAGTCTACACCTGTTGCATTCGGCACATATGACCGATAAGATTGGATTTGATTTGAGTTGCAGGATATCCCCCGTCTGTCTTCCATTAGCTCTCCTCACCGTGTGGCTCTGGAAAATTCTGTGGCGGAAAAACCATAGACTAGCTAGTCCCAGTGCAGAACACACATTGATAGATGATCCTGACGATTGAATCAGAGTAAAAAACAACCCAAATCTGCACTAGACTATAAAATGGCCACATTTTTTCCTTCCTTAAGCAGTGGAAAACATTCTCCCTGCACCACTGGTAGTCTGTGTTTATAACAGAGACATGATATTCAACGGTCATAGTAACAGAATGGACCACAGCCCTGGGTTGTATTTCATAACGTACTTTCGCACAATGACAAGCACACAAATGCTGAATATCTAGGTTCTTGTTTATAATCTGCGTTTCTTATTTGAAGAATTGCTTCATGTTTTAGCCTAACACATTTAGTTGTTTTCCGAGTAATAACGAAGGTTACGGTCATATGGTGTGTTTTCTGTCAGTGAGTGTGTGCTCGGATAGGCAATGAATTTGGGTGTGTGGTGGCGATTAAGCACCAGCTAATTGTTTCAATATTTTCTAATGCACTTATGGGTGGGGTATAGTGAGGGTTGGAGCCAAAACGAGACAACCACAGTCTTCAGAGGGACATTACATAAAGCAGATGTTGATTAAGTAGGGTAAGCGAACCGAAAAAGAAATGGCTTCGTAAACAACAGGTGTGGACTAACAGTCAATTGTTGGGCCCTTCCCAACAGTTCAGAGAGAAATTTCTAGAAAAGGGAAACACATAATAATAGATATACAACTAATACCGATAATTTGGCTATATACAAGGGGTACCCTTGATGTGCAGGGGTTCGGTTACGGTACAGCGGACAAAAATTAAATGCCAACAGTGACTAGGTAATTTTTGTTTATTTGGCTAAATATGCAAAAATTCAAAGGCACCCTATTTGTGACCCAAGTCCAGTTTCTGTGACATCATTCACAATGTTTCTGGCATTGTCTGTTGTGAAAGGGATTATTATACTGGGCCTCTCAAGAAGTTGTGCCCATTCTGAAATGGACCTGGAGCTTTCCCACTTGGACAAATATGCATAAATACATTTTTCAATATTCGAGACCCGAGGACGACCAGGTCCGTATAGACATGGTCGGATCCGAGTGGGGGAAGCAGTAGAAGAGTCAGTTTGTAAGCTACTTTATTAACCAGCGATGACACCGCGTGAGGGAGAGCAGTCGCGGGAGGGGCCTTGCGTTGTGTTACTGTGAGCGAGTGAAACAGGAGCAAGGAGGAGGTAGGGAGCGACAGAGAGACAGCAACCAACCATAACAAGCCAACTCACGCTAGAATGCTGACTTCTAGCTTGTCATAGCTAGGTTATTTATCATCCGATAAGATTATTTAGTAGCTATATTCACTGCTTCGAACTGAGAGAAGCTAATTGGCATAGATAGCCAGCTAGCTAAATTCGCTAGCTATTCAGGCTAATTGAGTCTGCATGCGCTTTCTTCTTGTTCTAATGTTACAAATAACAGCAGCCCCATTCAGATTATTAAATAGCAACCTACCTGTTGGCTCTTGGTCGTTGTACAGTATACTTCTCATTTAACTTTTAATTCCATCATTTCCATCATTTCTATTTTCCATTGAAGGCTTTATGACTGTAGTGGCGCTTTGATGACTTGTGACTGGCCGACAACAACAACAAGCTACATGCAACACTCTGGGCTATTCTGGTTGAGCAGTGGAGAACATAATATTCATGTTTTATTCATGTTTTTCGCCGTTGTAAACGACTGTGAAGCCAAAATGTACCCAAACTGGAGATTTAAACAATGATTGAGGATCCCACAATTCTGGTTTATCGATCCCACCACTCGCCATCTACAGAGTTCCCGGCTGCCCCTCACAAAAGGATACTTTGAAATTCGCCAGTTAATATTAGAATGTTGATTACAACGGGCGCATAGGCTGTAGTTTTAACGGAATAGCCTACAATATTTTTTCAGCTCAGATTTACTCACGAGGCAATGGCATACCACCCTGCATCCCACTGCTGGCTTGCTTCTGAAGCTAAGCAGGGTTAGTCCTGGATGGGAGACCAGATGCTGCTGGAAGTGGTGTGAGAGGGCCAGTAGGAGGCACCCAGGGCAGTGATTGGGGACATTGCCCTGTGTAGGGTGCCGTCTTTCGGATGGGAAATTAAACGGGTGTCCTGACTCTCTGTGGTCAATAAAGATCCCATGGCACTTATCGTAAGAGTAGGGGTGTTAACCTCGGTGTGTTGGCTTAATTCCCAAACCCACTGGCTCCAGGTCATCTATAAGTCTTTACTAGGTAAAGCCCCGCCTTATCTCAGCTCACTGGTCACCATAGCAACATCCACCCGTAGCACATATATTTCACTGGTCATCCCCAAAGCTAACACCTCCTTTGGCCGCCTTTCCTTCCAGTTCTCTGCTGCCAATGACTGGAACGAATTGCAAACATTACTGAAGCTAGAGACTTATATCTCCCTCACTAACTTTAAGCATCAGCTGTCAGAGCAGCTTACCGATCACTGTACCTGTACACAGCGCATCTGTAAATAGCACACCTCACTACCTCATCCCCATATTGTTATTTTTTTTGCTCTTTTGCACCCCAGTATCTCTAGTTGCACATCATCATCTGCACTTCTATCACTCGAGTGTTAATGGTAAATTGTAATTATTTCACCATTATGGCCTATTTATTGCCTTACCTCCCTAACCTTACAACATTTGCACACACTGTACTTAGATTTCTCTATTGTGTTATTGACTGTATGTTTGTTTATCCCATGTGTAACTCTGTGTTGTTGTTTTTGTCGCACTGCTTTGCTTTATCTTGGCCAGGTCGCAGTTGTAAATGAGAACTTGTTCTCAACTGGCCTACCTGGTTAAATAAAAAAATTAAAATCTGTCCCTCATACCATCAAGGTCACCTAATCATCCCCAGCTTACAATTGGCTCATTCATCCCCCCTCCTCTCCCCTGTAACTATTCCCCAGGTCGTTGCTAAATGAGAATGTGTTCTCAGTCAACTTACCTAGTAAAATAAGGGTAAAATAAAAAGAATACAACGCAGCATAGCCTATAGGCCTGGTGTTTTTATTAAAAAAATATTTTCACAGTGCGAACCGAACATAGTTTCCTGTACCAAACGGTTCGGTACGAATATGTGTACTGTTTCAGCCCTAGTCTAGGCAGATAGTTTGGGTAGCTATTTGGTTAACTAATTAACAAACTATTTAGCAGTCTAATGGCTTGGGGGTATAAGCTGTTCAGGGTTCTGTTGGTTGCAGACTTGGTGCATCGGTACTGCTTGCTGTGTGGTAGCAGAGAAAACAGTCTATGACTTGGGTGGCTGGAGTCTTTGACAATTTGTAGGGCCTTCTTCTGACACCGCCTGGTAGAGAGGTCCTGGATGGCATGGAGCTCAGACCCAGTGATGTACTGGGCCGTACGCACTACCCTCTGTAGCGCCTTGCGTCGAATGCTGAGCAGTTGCCATACCAAGCGGTGATGCAGCCAGTCAAGATGCTCTCAATGGTGCAGCTGTAGCACTTTTTGAGGATGCCAAATCCCCTCCTGATGGGAAAGAGGCGTTTTCGTGCCCTCTCCACGACTGTGTTTGTGTGTTTGGACCATGATAGATCCTTAGTGATGTGGACACCGAGGAACTTGAAGTTCTCGACTCGCTCCACTACAGCCTTGGTGATGTGAATGGGGGGTGTGCTCGCCTTTCATTTTCTGTAGTCCACGATCAGCTCCTTTGTCTTGCTGACGTTGATGGAGAGGTTGTTGTCCTGGCACCACACTGCCAGGTCTCTGACCTCCTCCCTATAGGCCGGCTCATCGTCGTCGGTGATCAGGCCTACCACAGTCGTGTCATCTGCAAACTTATTGATGGTGTTGAAATCGTGAGCGGCCACGCAGTCATGGGTGAACAAGGGCGTACAGGAGGGGACTAAGCACACACCCCTGAGGGGCCCCCGTGTTGAGGGTCAGCATGGCAGAAGCGTTGTTGCCTGCCCTCATGCCCTTGGGGGTGTCCCGTCAGGAAGTCCAGGATCCAGTTGCAGAGGGAGGTGTTCAGTACCAGGGTCCTTAGCTTAGTGATGAGCTTGGAGGGCACTATGGTGTTGAATGTTGAGCTGTGGTCAATGAACAGCATTCTCACGTAGGTGTTCCTTTTGTCCAAGTGGGAAAGAACAGTGTGGAGTGTTGAGGTGGTATGCGAATTGGAGTGGGTCCAGGGTGATCCATGACTAGCCTTTCAAAGCATTTCATGGCAACAGATGTGAGTGCTACGAGGCGATAGTCATTTAGACGGGTTACCTTGGCATTTAGACGGGTTACCTCTTCTTGGGAAGAGTGACAATGGATTACATGTAGCAGGGACAATCTGCAATTCAAACAATAACAAAGCATAGAGTATCATGACTTGAACCAACGCATGGGCGCTGGATAGCAGGCCGCTAATACAGCACATCACTGCCTGCTGCATGTCACTTTCAAATCCTCTCCATAACAAAGCAGCTTTTTGTTTCCAGTTCCCATTTAGCAAAGAAAATGGAATTGAAAGTTGTATTTGTGGCTAAACCGTTTGGTTGGATGTTTACAGTTTGTTTTACAGAGTGGTTTCGCTACAATAAGTCTATTACATACTGTATATGTGAGACAATCATATCTCATTGCAGAGGACCTATTTCAAGGCAGAAAGAAGTTTGGATTTCCTTAATGAGGATACGTATCACTGGGGAGACTAGGCCTTATAATCTATGCTCTCCCTCACAGCCTTCCTCTCCTATCTTACTCTGTCAGTATTGCGCCGGTTGCATGCTTGTGTGGATCCAGAAGTGCAATCGCATAGAATGATGACACGCTTGCACACACACATAAAACACACAGACACACACACACCACACACGCATGGTGCTGTGCCTGGGGATCCCCGAGGGATTAAATGGCGCTGAGTGATTGTACTTGATGGTGCTTATTATGATGAAGGGACGTTCGTCTCAGAGAGAGAGAGACATGGCTCCTAGCGCTACAGACTACAGACGGGTTATATTATACAGTAGTGCAATCCCATGGATGACACACTGACACACACACACACACCCTGTATACAGACTACAGAAAGGGGTTAGTTCATCCCCCCTAGACACAGCCCACAGAGTCAGACTCATTAGGAGATAGTTCTCTCCTCACCCTGCTACTCCTTAACCTCTATATGTCACAAGCCATCACAGTCTCCCTCAAGAGGACAGAGCAGTTATTAAGGCTGCGTCGCAAATGGTAACCTATTCTCCAAATAGTGCCCTACTTTTAACCATAGGGCTCTGGTGAAAAGTAGTGCACTATACAGGGAATAGGGTGCCATTTGGGACGCATCCAGTTTACATTCCCCTCCCGCTTTGTCTGTGTTGTCTTCTGACAGTTTGGGTCGACGTTTCGTCATTGTTTAACATGTTATTATTGGCACCTGTGTGAAAGTGTCTGATGGTGACGTTTTCCCTGATTCTCTTTCAGAATTCGATGAACCTTCCTCCAGACAAAGCGCGACTACTGCGGCAGTACGACAACGAGAAGAAGTGGGAGCTCATCTGTGATCAGGTGGGATGTTGCTCTATCAATAACCTGTTCACAAACTCCTAGTTTGGGATCTAATGTCCGGTGTGTCAGTGACTCACAAGTCTAACCAATGGCGAGGGCACTGTGGCTGCATCCCATATATCACCATGTTTCCTATATAGTGCACTACTTTAGACCAGAGCCCAATGGATCCTGGTCAAAAGTAGTGCACTCTAAATGGTATAGGGTGCCATTTGCGACGCAGATGTTGTGTTCAGCAGACTGAGTGCTCGGCCCTTCTGCCAGTGTGTTTTCTGCTTACCTGAGCAGAGGGAAAAGAGGAGAGTGAGAGAGGGACCACCAAGCACCCGCTCAGGCTGAGGATACCATTGATACGAAGCCACCCTGAACACAATGAAGCTGGAGTGCGACACTGGGAAGAATTTGCAATTTGCTGCCTGGTCATTTAACATTTTTTCACGTTTTTGTATCTGACTTGAGTCAATGTTCCTGTCCCTGTTGTACACCAAGTGATGTGTGAGGTGGTCTGGCATTTCTCAATGCAACCCTATTCCCAATTTAGTGCACTACTTTTGACCACGGCCCGTAGCGTTCTGGTCCAATTTTTTTTTGCACTATATAGGGAATACTATAGTGTGCTTTTTGGGACACAGCGTCAGAATGACACTTCTCCTTCTAAACAAAGATTGATCAATTAGTGGTGTAGGGATCGCCTGGTGGAATTCTGTCCTGGGAATGTTTTGGTGTGAGACGCCGGGATCCAATATTTTCTTCACTCTTTGTGCATACAAAGTTGGATCATGTTTTCAAAAAACAATTTGATTTCTTGGTTTTCATGTTTGCCATCAAAATAACGAACCCATGTTAAATCCTTGAATAATATGTTTTTCCATGTCACGTTATAGCTACACCGAATTTCTTGATGTATAATCATGGCAACTGCGATGTTCGTAGGGGTAACCAGAGAAACAAGGCTGATAAGTACATTCGCTTTTAACAATATTTATCCTGAAAAAATATTAAGGGGGGTTGAATTATTCAATTCTTGGGGGGAAATTAAGGAGATCGATCAAATATTAAAGATGCTCTCACAACAAAAACAATGTGAGGAAATGATTCGAAGGAGGCCTGCATAAAGAACATGCTGAATTCTTCAATGTCCAATTATCAGAGACTGTATCACCTAACGAGCCTTACTCTGACCCTCAGTAGACCTCTCTCATCTACATCATGGGTTTGTCCCAAATGGCACCCTATTCCCTATATAGTGGACTGCTTTTGACCAGAGACCTATGAGCCTTGGTCTTAAGTAACAAACTAAATATACAAGAGAGTGCCATTTGGGACATAGAGCATGGCTTCTCTGTTTGTCAATGCCATGTGGATGGAATGTTGATACAGCAATGTTTTTGAGAGATGGATCGTTTCACAAAAAGAGTACCTTTTGATATTTGTACCTTTTTTTTTTACCCAGTTTTCTCCCCAATTTTGTGGTACCCAATTGGTAGTTACAATCCTGTCTCATCGCTGCAACTCCCGTACGGACTCGGGAGAGGCGAAGGTCGAGAGCCGTGCGTCCTCTCGAAACACAACCCAACCAAGCCGCACTGTGTAGTAGTTAACTAGTGAATATGTTAAGATTGATTGTTTTTTTATAAGATAAGTTTAATGCTAGCTAGCAACTTACCTTGACTCCTTGCTGCACTCGCGTAACAGGTGGTCAGCCTGCCACGCAGTCTCCTCGTGGAGTGCAATGTAATCGGCCATAATCGGCGTCCAAAAATGGCGATTACCGTTTTTTATGAAAATTTGAAATCGTCCCTAATTAATCGGCCATGCCGATTAATCGGTCGACCTCTACTCTGTATGACAGAATGTAAAAATGATGTGATATAAAACGTACTCTACCCAACAGGGACTCATTGCATGGAACGACCCAGTTATTCATGGTGCTTCATCCTCAGCCTTTAGATTGGGAAAGCCCTTGAAGCAAAGTGTCTCTCGACTTGTTCCTCCTGCAACGCAGAAGAGAGAGGTCTGCTTTCCCCATTCATAGAGGAGTTGTAACGATTTGCTAGATCAGCTGCCTGACGGCCCAGTATGGTGCATGTTCAGTGATTCCTCTCTGTCCCTTTGAAATGGGAGAAGTTTCTCTCCTCTCCTTCTCCTCTTCCTTTTCCTGTCCTCTCATCCACACTGCAGTGCTGTTTCTGAGAATGGGGGAGAAGCGCTGCCTGGGATTTTAAAGAGATTCTCTGGTACTTTTGTATACTTTTTAGCCAGTAAGTCTGAAAGTAGCCCTCACAAACCAAAAGTGGTCCCCAAAAATGTCGTAGTAAGTCACGTATGTGCAGATATGTACCCCACTTCATTGCTCTCCCTCTCTCTGCTGCGTCCAGTGAGCCATTGGGCCCACCCTGCAACCTCATTGGATAGTGCTGAGCAGGCCTCTTTCTAGCTGTCACTCAAATGCAAGAGGCTGAAGCTTATTGGCAAGAAATCTAAATGCTAGCGGGCTGGCCCACGTGGGGGGAAATGTAGGGGAATTCACACGGCACAGCTTCAAGAACACAGTCGCTTTCGCACTTGGGATTTCGTGGCTAATTGAGGTAAGACGGTAATTCTGCTCAAAGATTATGCATGTATGAACTACACATTGACACATCCAGCCTAAAGCGGAAGGTTTCTTAGTCGCCAAAGTACCAGAGCATGTCTTTAACTCAGGGCTTTACAATGGCGGCTTGGTTGTAATTACCAGGAATTCACTCCTCTTTATCTGGCGGCTATGCCAAGCCCCTCTTTCCCTCCACACACAGGATATTACATAAGCTCCTGGCACTGCGCCCTTTAAACCCTACCCTCCCAGTCTCCCACTTCCTACTCTCCCAGCTCCCTTAACCCCTACCCTCCCAGTCTCCCACTTCCTACTCTCCCAGCTCCTTTAAACCCTACCCTCCCAGTCTCCCACTTCCTACTCTCCCAGCTCCTTTAACCCCTACCCTCCCAGTCTCCCACTTCCTACTCTCCCAGCTCCCTTAACCCCTACCTTCCCAGTCTCCCACTTCCTACTCTCCCAGCTCCTTTAACCCCTACCCTCCAAGTCTCCCACTTCCTACTCTCCCAGCTCCTTTAACCCCTACCCTCCCAGTCTCCCACTTCCTACTCTCCCAGCTCCTTTAAACCCTACCCTCCCAGTCTCCCACTTCCTACTCTCCCAGCTCCTTTAACCCCTACCTTCCCAGTCTCCCACTTCCTACTCTCCCAGCTCCTTTAACCCCTACCCTCCCAGTCTCCCACTTCCTACTCTCCCAGCTCCCTTAACCCCTACCTTCCCAGTCTCCCACTTCCTACTCTCCCAGCTCCTTTAAACCCTACCCTCCCAGTCTCCCACTTCCTACTCTCCCAGCTCCTTTAACCCCTACCTTCCCAGTCTCCCACTTCCTACTCTCCCAGCTCCTTTAAACCCTACCCTCCCAGTCTCCCACTTCCTACTCTCCCAGCTCCTTTAACCCCTACCTTCCCAGTCTCCCACTTCCTACTCTCCCAGCTCCTTTAAACCCTACCCTCCCAGTCTCCCACTTCCTACTCTCCCAGCTCCTTTAACCCCTACCTTCCCAGTCTCCCACTTCCTACTCTCCCAGCTCCTTTAACCCCTACCCTCCCAGTCTCCCACTTCCTACTCTCCCAGCTCCCTTAACCCCTACCTTCCCAGTCTCCCACTTCCTACTCTCCCAGCTCCCTTAACCCCTACCATCCCAGTCTCCCACTTCCTACTCTCCCAGCTCCTTTAACCCATACCTTCCCAGTCTCCCACTTCCTACTCTCCCAGCTCCCTTAAACCCTACCCTCCCAGTCTCCCACTTCCTACTCTCCCAGCTCCCTTAACCCCTACCTTCCCAGTCTCCCACTTCCTACTCTCCCAGCTCCTTTAACCCATACCTTCCCAGTCTCCCACTTCCTACTCTCCCAGCTCCTTTAACCCCTACCTTCCCAGTCTCCCACTTCCTACTCTCCCAGCTCCCTTAACCCCTACCTTCCCAGTCTCCCACTTCCTACTCTCCCAGCTCCCTTAACCCCTACCCTCCCAGTCTCCCACTTCCTACTCTCCCAGCTCCTTTAACCCCCACCCTCCCAGTCTCCCACTTCCTACTCTCCCAGCTCCTTTAACCCCTACCCTCCCAGTCTCCCACTTCCTACTCTCCCAGCTCCTTTAACCCCCACCCTCCCAGTCTCCCACTTCCTACTCTCCCAGCTCCCTTAACCCCTACCTTCCCAGTCTCCCACTTCCTACTCTCCCAGCTCCTTTAACCCCTACCTTCCCAGTCTCCCACTTCCTACTCTCCCAGCTCCCTTAACCCCTACCTTCCCAGTCTCCCACTTCCTACTCTCCCAGCTCCCTTAACCCCTACCCTCCCAGTCTCCCACTTCCTACTCTCCCAGCTCCTTTAACCCATACCTTCCCAGTCTCCCACTTCCTACTCTCCCAGCTCCCTTAACCCCTATCTTCCCAGTCTCCCACTTCCTACTCTCCCAGCTCCCTTAACCCCTACCCTCCCAGTCTCCCACTTCCTACTCTCCCAGCTCCCTTAACCCCTACCTTCCCAGTCTCCCACTTCCTACTCTCCCAGCTCCTTTAACCCCTACCTTCACAGTCTCCCACTTCCTACTCTCCCAGCTCCCTTAACCCCTACCTTCCCAGTCTCCCCCTCCCCTGTCTTTCTCAGCCCCCATGCTGCAGGTGCAGAGGAAAGGAGGAGAGATTCTACTGCAGTCTAGATTGAATCCAGACCACTACCCTTCCTATATCCTCTCTCAGACCACTTTTATAGCTATCATAGACCATGCAGGAACTCTTTTATATGTGCCCCTATGAATCTCATATACTTTCTCTACTCTATAGGCCCGCCACATATATTCATTTCCCTGTCCTTTTTTATCAGCAGCATATGCAGCCTGTCTGTCACCAACAATGGTTTCCATGTTTGAAGCCTAAATATCATCCTATCCCCAATATCTTGCACTACTTTTGACCAGAGCCCTATGGGCCCGGGTCAAAGAGTAGTGCAGTATAAAGGGAATAGGATGCCATTTGGGACTGAGAGGCACTCACTCGCGCATTGATGTAATGGCCGAGGCCATCGCCATCATCACACAGCCAGCAATAGGATGATCAAACCGCTCACACCCAAAACATAAAAACCACTCTGTCTGTGTCCCTGCATGTCTGATGGGTTGCCTAGCGACATGTAGTGAGCTCTGGAGCACCGTGGGGGAGGGGGGGGGGGGCTGCCAGCCACAGCCAGTCGGTCAGTGCAGCCGGGGGTAGCCAGCCTGCCTCCTGAGCTCTTAGTAGGCACAGATGCACCACCGCAGTGCATAAATACAGCATAGACACAAAGCTATTATGTGGAAACAGGAGCTGTGTGGATTAGTTAATCACCCTTCTGGACTGGCCACTTTTTTCATCCCGAATGGCACCCTATTCCATACATAGTGCACTACTTTTGACCAGAGTCCATCAGACTACCTCTGCCAGGGTGGTAGCTAACAGCACACTGAGGCATATTGGTCACGTCCAATCCAGTACGAGTGGATAGTCAATCAGACATAGGGCCTGTCCGAAATGACACCCTATTTCCTATATAGTGAACTTTCTGGGGATTTTAGTACACTATATAGGGAATAGGGTGCCGTCTGGGACTCCGACTCATTCAAACAGACTGCTTCCCAGCTCTCCAGCCTCTCACAATACAACAAAGCCCTATGATTTACATTGACTGGATGGATGATGGTGATTCATGATGGGGCTTTTGCGTGATTCGACAATATAAAGAGGGTTGTCCGTCTCAAGATCAGCTGTTATTGTATCCACCACCAGCTGGTTTCACATTAAGACGAGAGAATCAAGACGAGTCTATGATTTTGGGGTCCCTGTGAGTGATGATCTTATGGCCTTTGATGCCAGTGCCGTTATAAAACAACAACCGTGATGTTTCTGAGTCCGCAGGCTTGAGCAAAGTAGCTCGTAACCGCTGCTAAACACATTGTGTTCTGAAGTATTTTAATGTGTCTGTGTGTTCTCTCTCTCTCTCTCTCTCCTCCTCTCTTTCTACTCCTCTCGCTCTCTCCTCTCTCTCGCTCTCTCCTCTCTCTCGCTCTCTCCTCTCGCTCGCTCTCCTCTCTCTCTCTCGCTCTCTCCTCTCGCTCTCTCTCTCTCTCTCTCTCTCTCTCTCTCTCTCTCTCTCTCTCTCTCTCTCTCTCTCTCTCTCTCTCTCTCTCCCTCTCCCTCTCCCTCCCTCCCTCCCTCCCTCCCTCCCTCCCTCCCTCTGTCTGTCTGTCTCCCGCTCTCACAGGAACGATTCCAAGTGAAGAACCCACCTCACACATACATCCAGAAGCTGAGGGGCTATCTGGACCCGGCCGTCACCAGGAAGGTGAGTGAGTGAGTGAGTGAGAGAGTGTTGACTGTTCCCAACCAACTGTTCCACTGCCTCAGCCTCTTCCTTCCCCTTTCAACCAGCTCCACACCACCAGGATATCCCAGCGTTCCTATGGCTGTGGAAAGAAGGCCCAGTGGCCCCGAGAAGTAAAGAAATGTGTCAGATGTTTTCAGACCTCTAATGTCAAGATGAAACCACGACATCGGTTGCGTAGATCCAGCTACCGTATGTCTCCAACCCAAATGAGTGCACCATCATCATGGGAAATAGGCATATAGGTGTCATTCTGACTACTTCTGAGGTCTTAAAACATCTGACAAAATGTCATTTGTGAGTGAAATGTCCCTTTAAACATGGCCTTGCAGAGCCTCACCATAGTTTAAAGGAGTGTTATGAAATAATCCCCACAACTTGCAGGTGGTAGCAGTAGGGGAGTGAAGCAGCCAGTACTGGCTGAGGCTAACTCTTTGGCCACAGAAGGGGAGTTTGGGGTGATGATGTCGGGGTTTTCTAAAGTAAAGTGTCAGCCAACCTTCAGGCCTTGCCAATAAGGCAGAGTTTTGGCTCGGGGAGAGAGATAGTGCCGCTGTGAGAAGGGATGCGTCCGCAATGGCACCCTTTTCCCTTTTATAGTGCACTACTTTTGACCGGGGCCGGGTGGGTATATCGGGAGGTATAATAGGGAATAGGGTGCTATTTGGGTCGCCGACACGGCGTCGTCTCTCTCTGTGGTAAAAACTAATTAACGGAATGACTCTGCCAGAAGAACAGCAAATTGTTCCAGATAATTTCATTACGCTGACTGACTGGAGGGAACGTTTCAGAGCCACATTATACGCTTACGGCAGCACGACGAGAGCGAGAGTTGAGATCTGTCGCTGGCGATGGACGTGACGACAGCCCCACAAATAGAATGTCTGTCTCTGCCGTCCTCTCCCCTGCTCTGCTGAGTTAGGCTATTGTTGAATTATTTACAACATGCGTTTTCCATAGTGTTGAACGTTTGTCCCTCGTCCCCTTCCCCGGTAGAAAAAGCAAAGGGAATATGTTATGCAGCTTGTATTTTGGCACTCCTGCATCCCTAGCTGCATTATCGATGTAGTCTAAGTCTATCCCAAATGGCACCCTATTCCCTTTCTGGTGCACTGCTTTTAACCAGATCCCTATGGGGGTGCCATTTGGGACGCATACTTAGTACACTGTTTTAATGATACCGAACAGGATTGAAAGATCAGCGTTTCTCTCTGGAGATGGAGATAAAGGAGAAGAAGAATGGGAGGAAGAAGAAGAAGGATGAAGAACAAAATAGGCGAGGAGAAGAAGAGGAATAGAAAGAGGGAACAGAGTGGATGGTGGATGAGAAGTGTTCATATTGTAGGCAGATGTAAGACTATGAGGATGAGTGTACTGTGGGATGGGGCAGGCTTGCTCTGCATCCCAAATTACACCCTTATTTCCTGTACTGTTGACCAGAGCCTAGTCAAAAGTAGTGCACCATATAGGGATTAGGGTGCCATTTGAAACACAGCCGTAGTGTATGGGAGGAGGGCTCCCAGATGACGGAAGTGACTGGTCCAGGTTTACTCTGTCTGTCTCTGTCTGTCTGTGTCTGTCTGTCTGTGTCTCTCTCTGTCAGGGTGTAAACACGTAGCACTGCGATGGCTGAAGGAAGGATTTATTACACACTGGGTGCATCCCAAATGGCACCCTATTCCCTATAGTGCCTTACTTATGGGTCCATGGCGAGACCCATAGGGCTCTGGTCAAAAGTAGTGCACTATATAGGGGATAGGGTGCCATTTGGGATGTGGACACTGACTCCAGGGCCTGCATACAGTATGTTCGCCCTCGCTCCCTTTGTTTGTCTAGCAGCCCTGACCAAAGTATGGTCGTCCTCTATCTTTATTGAAAATGTCTGTCACAATCGGACCGAGAGGCACCAGCTCTTTATTAAAACAGGTCTGAGCTGCTCTCAGATGAGGAAAGACATCCCTGGCCCCCCGTGTTTATTTTCACATCGCAGCGTAGGCCTGTATGGGCCGTTTAGCACATGGCCTGGTAGAGAAGAACTGTGAGAAACTTCTCCAATATTCCTGTCTGCTCCTTCTAGCGTACGGCTTATACCATGTTCCTACAGGAGTTATCGTGTCCCTCGCAGAGGTCAGCAGCCTGCACCAGGGGAGAGGGGGAAAGAGAGAGAGAGAGCGGTAGGGGGCGAGAGAGAGGGGGGAAATTGAGAGAGAGGGTGAAATAGAGAGAGTCAGGGCAAATAGAGCGAGAGACGGGGAAAGAGAAAGAGAGAGAGCGGGGTAAAGAGGGAGAGAGATGGGGAAAGAGAGAGAGAGAGAGTTATGGTTTTACATTCCTGCTCAGCCCCCTTTTCTTCAGACTCAAACAATTGCCACTTTGTGCCTCTGTGGAGAGCCGGAGCTGGAGGTCATTGCCTCCGCTTTACATATGCAGGCCCAGTGCATTCCTCTCAGCCAATAGACAGCCAAGGAGGAAGATTTCCATTCCAAAAAGTTCACAAGAATGTATCAGCCTTTGATTTGTTTCCAGGATGACCCCTCTGGAGCGCGCACAGCTCCCCACTCTCTACCTCTTTCTCTCGCTTTCCCCCTGTTTTCTCTGCTCTCCTTTCACTTTCACTGCTCTATCGCTCTCTTCTCTTTCCCTCTGCTCTCTCCCCTCTCTCTCTTTTTACCCCTGCTCCATTTCCCTGCTTTATTTCTCTCTTCCTGCTTTCTTTCCTCTGTTTCACCCTGCTCTCTCTCTCTCTCTCTCTCTCTCTCTCTCTCTCTCTCTCTCTCTCTCTCTCTCTCTCTCTCTCTCTCTCTCTCTCGCTCCTCTATAACCCCCTACTCTCTGTCCTCTCTCTCGCTCCTCTATATCCCCCTACTCTCTATCCTCTCTCTCTCCTCTATAACCCCCTACTCTCTGTCCTCTCTCTCGCTCCTCTATAACCCCCTACTCTCTGTCCTCTCTCTCTCCTCTATAACCCCCTACTCTCTGTCCTCTCTCTCGCTCCTCTATAACCCCCTACTCTCTGTCCTCTCTCTCTCTCCTCTATATCCCCCTACTCTCTGTCTTCTCTCTCTCCTCTATATCCCCCTACTCTCTGTCCTCTCTCTCTCTCCTCTATATCCCCCTACTCTCTGTCCTCTCTCTCCCCCTACTCTCTGTCCTCTCTCTCTCTCCTCTATATCCCCCTACTCTCTGTCCTCTCTCTCCTCTATATCCCCCTACTCTCTGTCCTCTCTCTCTCCTCTATATCCCCCTACTCTCTGTCCTCTCTCTCCCCCTACTCTCTGTCCTCTCTCTCTCTCCTCTATATCCCCCTACTCTCTGTCCTCTCTCTCCTCTATATCCCCCTACTCTCTGTCCTCTCTCTCTCCTCTATATCCCCCTACTCTCTGTCCTCTTTCTCACTCTCCTCTATACCCCCCTACTCTCTGCTCTCTCTCTCTCCTCTATATCCCCATACTCTCTGTCCTCTTTCTCACTCTCCTCTATACCCCCCTACTCTCTGCTCTCTCTCTCTCTCTCTCCTCTATATCCCCCTACTCTCTGTCCTCTCTCTCTCCTCTATATCCCCCTACTCTCTGTCCTCTCTCTCCTCTATATCCCCCTACTCTATGTCCTCTCTCTCTCCTCTATATCCCCCTACTCTCTGTCCTCTCTCTCTCCTCTATATCCCCCTACTCTCTGTCCTCTCTCTCCTCTATATCCCCCTACTCTCTGTCCTCTCTCTCTCCTCTATATCCCCTACTCTCGGTCCTCTCTCTCCTCTATATCCCCCTACTCTCTGTCCTCTCTCTCTCCTCTATATCCCCCTACTCTCTGTCCTCTCTCTCTCTCTCCTCTATATCCCCCTACTCTCTGTCCTCTCTCTCCTCTATATCCCCCTACTCTCTGTCCTCTCTCTCTCTCCTCTATATCCCCCTACTCTCTGTCCTCTCTCTCCTCTATATCCCCCTACTCTATGTCCTCTCTCTCTCCTCTATATCCCCCTACTCTCTGTCCTCTCTCTCTCTCCTCTATATCTCCATACTCTCTGTCCTCTCTCTCCTCTATATCCCCCTACTCTCTGTCCTCTCTCTCCTCTATATCCCCCTACTCTCTGTCCTCTCTCTCTCTCTCCTCTATATCCCCCTACTCTCTGTCCTCTCTCTCTCTCCTCTATATCCCCCTACTCTATGTCCTCTCTCTCTCCTCTATATCCCCTACTCTCTGTCCTCTCTCTCCTCTATATCCCCCTACTCTCTGTCCTCTCTCTCTCCTCTATATCCCCCTACTCTCTGTCCTCTCTCTCTCCTCTATATCCCCCTACTCTCTGTCCTCTCTCTCTCCTCTATATCCCCTACTCTCTGTCCTCTCTCTCTCCTCTATATCCCCTACTCTCTGTCCTCTCTCTCCTCTATATCCCCCTACTCTCTGTCCTCTCTCTCTCCTCTATATCCCCCTACTCTATGTCCTCTCTCTCCTCTATATCCCCCTACTCTCTATCCTCTCTCTCTCCTCTATAACCCCCTACTCTCTGTCCTCTCTCTCTCCTCTATATCCCCCTACTCTCTGTCCTCTCTCTCTCTCCTCTATATCCCCCTACTCTCTGTCCTCTCTCTCTCCTCTATATCCCCCTACTCTCTGTCCTCTCTCTCTCTCTCCTCTATATCCCCCTACTCTCTGTCCTCTCTCTCTCTCCTCTATATCCCCCTACTCTATGTCCTCTCTCTCTCCTCTATATCCCCCTACTCTCTGTCCTCTCTCTCTCCTCTATATCCCCCTACTCTCTGTCCTCTCTCTCCTCTATATCCCCCTACTCTCTGTCCTCTCTCTCTCCTCTATATCCCCCTACTCTATGTCCTCTCTCTCTCCTCTATATCCCCCTACTCTCTGTCCTCTCTCTCCTCTATATCCCCCTACTCTCTGTCCTCTCTCTCCTCTATATCCCCCTACTCTATGTCCTCTCTCTCCTCTATAACCCCCTACTCTCTGTCTTCTCTCTCTCCTCTATATCCCCCTACTCTCTGTCCTCTCTCTCTCCTCTATATCCCCCTACTCTCTGTCCTCTCTCTCCTCTATATCCCCCTACTCTATGTCCTCTCTCTCCTCTATAACCCCCTACTCTCTGTCCTCTCTCTCTCCTCTATATCCCCCTACTCTCTGTCCTCTCTCTCCTCTATATCCCCCTACTCTCTGTCTTCTCTCTCTCCTCTATATCCCCTACTCTCTGTCCTCTCTCTCTCCTCTATATCCCCCTACTCTATGTCCTCTCTCTCTCCTCTATATCTCCCTACTCTCTGTCCTCTCTCTCTCCTCTATATCCCCCTACTCTCTGTCCTCTCTCTCCTCTATAACCCCCTACTCTCTGTCCTCTCTCTCCTCTATATCCCCCTACTCTATGTCCTCTCTCTCTCCTCTATATCCCCCTACTCTCTCCTCTCTCTCTCTCTCCTCTATATCCCCCTACTCTATGTCCTCTCTCTCTCCTCTATATCCCCCTACTCTATGTCCTCTCTCTCTCCTCTATATCCCCCTACTCTCTATCCTCTCTCTCTCCTCTATATCCCCCTACTCTATGTCCTCTCTCTCTCTCCTCTATATCCCCCTACTCTCTGTCCTCTCTCTCTCTCCTCTATATCTCCCTACTCTCTGTCCTCTCTCTCTCCTCTATAACCCCCTACTCTATGTCCTCTCTCTCGCTCCTCTATATCCCCCTACTCTCTGTCCTCTCTCTCTCCTCTATATCCCCCTACTCTCTGTCCTCTCTCTCTCCTCTATATCCCCCTACTCTATGTCCTCTCTCTCTCCTCTATAACCCCCTACTCTCTGTCCTCTCTCTCTCCTCTATATCCCCCTACTCTCTGTCCTCTCTCTCTCCTCTATATCCCCCTACTCTATGTCCTCTCTCTCTCCTCTATATCCCCCTACTCTCTATCCTCTCTCTCTCCTCTATATCCCCCTACTCTCTGTCCTCTCTCTCCTCTATATCCCCCTACTCTATGTCCTCTCTCTCTCCTCTATATCCCCCTACTCTCTGTCCTCTCTCTCTCTCTCCTCTATATCCCCCTACTCTCTGTCCTCTCTCTCCTCTATATCCCCCTACTCTCTGTCCTCTCTCTCTCCTCTATATCCCCCTACTCTATGTCCTCTCTCTCTCCTCTATATCCCCCTACTCTCTGTCCTCTCTCTCTCTCTCCTCTATATCCCCCTACTCTCTGTCCTCTCTCTCCTCTATATCCCCCTACTCTATGTCCTCTCTCTCTCCTCTATATCCCCCTACTCTCTGTCCTCTCTCTCACTCTCCTTTATATCCCCCTACTCTCTGTCCTCTCTCTCTCCTCTATATCCCCCTACTCTCTGTCCTCTCTCTCTCTCTCCTCTATATCCCCCTACTCTATGTCCTCTCTCTCACTCTCCTCTATATCCCCCTACTCTATGTCCTCTCTCTCACTCTCCTCTATATCCCCCTACTCTCTGTCCTCTCTCTCTCCTCTATATCCCCCTACTCTCTGTCCTTTCTCTCTCCTCTATATCCCCCTACTCTCTGTCCTCTCTCTCTCCTCTATATCACCCTGCTCTCTCTCTCTCCTCTATATCACCCTGCTCTCTCTCTCTCCTCTATATCCCCTACTCTCTGTCCTCTCTCTCCTCTATATCCCCCTACTCTCTGTCCTCTCTCTCTCCTCTATATCCCCTACTCTCTGTCCTCTCTCTCCTCTATATCCCCCTACTCTCTCCTCTCTCTCTCTCTCCTCTATATCCCCTACTCTCTGTCCTCTCTCTCCTCTATAACCCCCTACTCTCTGTCCTCTCTCTCCTCTATATCCCCCTACTCTCTGTCCTCTCTCTCACTCTCCTCTATATCCCCCTACTCTCTCCTCTCTCTCTCTCTCCTCTATATCCCCCTACTCTCTCCTCTCTCTCTCTCTCCTCTATATCCCCTACTCTCTGTCCTCTCTCTCTCCTCTATATCCCCCTACTCTCTCCTCTCTCTCTCTTTCCTCTATATCCCCCTACTCTCTCCTCTCTCTCTCTCTCCTCTATATCGCCCTACTCTCTCTCCTCTCTCTCTCTCTCCTCTATATCCCCCTACTCTCTCCTCTCTCTCTCTCTCCTCTATATCCCCCTACTCTCTGTCCTCTCTCTCCTCTATATCACCCTGCTCTCTCTCTCTCCTCTATATCCCCCTACTCTCTGTCCTCTCTCTCTCCTCTATATCCCCCTACTCTCTCCTCTCTCTCTCTCTCCTCTATATCCCCTACTCTCTGTCCTCTCTCTCTCCTTTATATCCCCCTACTCTCTCCTCTCTCTCACTCTCCTCTATATCCCCCTACTCTCTCCTCTCTCTCTCTCTCCTCTATATCCCCCTACTCTCTCCTCTCTCTCTCTCTCCTCTATATCCCCTACTCTCTGTCCTCTCTCTCTCCTCTATATCCCCCTACTCTCTGTCCTCTCTCTCCTCTATATCCCCCTACTCTCTCCTCTCTCTCTCTCTCTCCTCTATATCACCCTACTCTCTGTCCTCTTTCTCTCTCTCCTCTATATCCCCCTACTCTCTGTCCTCTCTCTCTCCTCTATATCCCCCTACTCTCTGTCCTCTCTCTCCTCTATATCCCCCTACTCTCCTCTCTCTCTCTCTCCTCTATATCCCCTACTCTCTGTCCTCTCTCTCCTCTATATCCCCCTACTCTCCTCTCTCTCTCTCTCCTCTATATCCCCTACTCTCTGTCCTCTCTCTCCTCTATCTCCCCCTTCTCTCCTCTCTCTCTCTCTCCTCTATATCCCCTACTCTCTGTCCTCTCTCTCCTCTATATCGCCCTACTCTCTGTCCTCTCTCTCTCTCCTCTATATCCCCTACTCTCTGTCCTCTCTCTCCTCTATATCCCCCTACTCTCCTCTCTCTCTCTCTCCTCTATATCCCCTACTCTCTGTCCTCTCTCTCTCTCCTCTATAACCCCCTACTCTCTGTCCTCTCTCTCCTCTATATCCCCCTACTCTCTGTCCTCTCTCTCTCCTCTATATCCCCCTACTCTCTGTCCTCTCTCTCTCCTCTATATCCCCTACTCTCTGTCCTCTCTCTCTCCTCTATATCCCCCTACTCTCTGTCCTCTCTCTCTCCTCTATATCCCCTACTCTCTGTCCTCTCTCTCTCTCCTCTATAACCCCCTACTCTCTGTCCTCTCTCTCCTCTATATCCCCCTACTCTCTGTCCTCTCTCTCTCCTCTATATCCCCCTACTCTCTGTCCTCTCTCTCTCCTCTATATCCCCCTACTCTCTGTCCTCTCTCTCTCCTCTATATCACCCTGCTCTCTCTCTCTCCTCTATATCCCCTACTCTCTGTCCTCTCTCTCCTCTATAACCCCCTACTCTATGTCCTCTCTCTCTCCTCTATATCCCCCTACTCTCTGTCTTCTCTCTCTCCTCTATATCCCCCTACTCTCTGTCCTCTCTCTCTCTCTCCTCTATATCCCCCTACTCTCTCCTCTCTCTCTCTCTCCTCTATATCCCCCTACTCTCTCCTCTCTCTCTCTCTCCTCTATATCCCCTACTCTCTCTCCTCTCTCTCTCTCCTCTATATCCCCCTACTCTCTCCTCTCTCTCTCTCTCCTCTATATCCCCCTACTCTCTCCTCTCTCTCTCTCTCCTCTATATCGCCCTACTCTCTCTCCTCTCTCTCTCTCTCCTCTATATCCCCCTACTCTCTCCTCTCTCTCTCTCTCCTCTATATCCCCCTACTCTCTGTCCTCTCTCTCTCCTCTATATCCCCCTACTCTCTCCTCTCTCTCTCTCTCCTCTATATCCCCTACTCTCTGTCCTCTCTCTCTCCTCTATATCCCCCTACTCTCTCCTCTCTCTCACTCTCCTCTATATCCCCCTACTCTCTCCTCTCTCTCTCTCTCCTCTATATCCCCCTACTCTCTCCTCTCTCTCTCTCTCCTCTATATCCCCTACTCTCTGTCCTCTCTCTCTCCTCTATATCCCCCTACTCTCTCCCTCTCTCTCTCTCTCCTCTATATCCCCCTACTCTCTCCTCTCTCTCTCTCTCCTCTATATCGCCCTACTCTCTGTCCTCTTTCTCTCTCTCCTCTATATCCCCCTACTCTCTGTCCTCTCTCTCTCCTCTATATCCCCCTACTCTCTGTCCTCTCTCTCCTCTATATCCCCCTACTCCCCTCTCTCTCTCTCTCCTCTATATCCCCTACTCTCTGTCCTCTCTCTCCTCTATATCCCCCTACTCTCCTCTCTCTCTCTCTCCTCTATATCCCCTACTCTCTGTCCTCTCTATCCTCTATATCCCCCTACTCTCCTCTCTCTCTCTCTCCTCTATATCCCCTTACTATCTGTCCTCTCTCTCCTCTATATCGCCCTACTCTCTGTCCTCTCTCTCTCTCCTCTATATCCCCCTACTCTCCTCTCTCTCTCTCTCCTCTAAATCCCCTACTCTCTGTCCTCTCTCTCTCTCCTCTATAACCCCCTACTCTCTGTCCTCTCTCGTCCTCTATATCCCCCTACTCTCTGTCCTCTCTCTCTCCTCTATATCCCCCTACTCTCTGTCCTCTCTCTCTCCTCTATATCCCCTACTCTCTGTCCTCTCTCTCTCCTCTATATCCCCCTACTCTCTGTCCTCTCTCTCTCCTCTATATCCCCTACTCTCTGTCCTCTCTCTCTCTCCTCTATAACCCCCTACTCTCTGTCCTCTCTCTCCTCTATATCCCCCTACTCTCTGTCCTCTCTCTCCTCTATATCCCCCTACTCTCTGTCCTCTCTCTCTCTCTCCTCTATATCCCCCTACTCTCTGTCCGCTCTCTCTCTCCTCTATATCCCCCTACTCTATGTCCTCTCTCTCGTCCTCTATATCCCTACTACTGTCCTCTCTCTCCTCTATATCCCCCTATCTCTGTCCCTCTCTCTCCTCTATATCCCCCTACTCTCTGTCCTCTCTCTCTCCTCTATATCCCCCTACTCTCTGTCCTCTCTCTCTCCTCTATATCCCCTACTCTCTGTCCTCTCTCTCTCCTCTATATCCCCTACTCTCTGTCCTCTCTCTCCTCTATATCCCCTACTCTCTGTCCTCTCTCTCTCCTCTTATCCCCCTACTCTCTGTCCTCTCTCTCCTCTATATCCCCCTACTCTCTATCCTCTCTCTCTCCTCTATAACCCCCTACTCTCTGTCCTCTCTCTCTCCTCTATATCCCCTACTCTCTGTCCTCTCTCTCTCTCCTCTATATCCCCCTACTCTCTGTCTTCTCTCTCTCCTCTATATCCCCTACTCCTCTGTCCTCTCTCTCTCGCTCCTCTATATCCCCCTACTCTCTGTCCTCTCTCTCTCCCTCTATATCCCCCTACTCTATGTCCTCTCTCTCTCCTCTATATCCCCCTACTCTCTGTCCTCTCTCTCTCCTCTATATCCCCCTACTCTCTGTCCTCTCTCTCCTCTATATCCCCCTACTCTCTGTCCTCTCTCTCTCCTCTATATCCCCCTACTCTATGTCCTCTCTCTCTCCTCTATATCCCCCTACTCTCGTCCTCTCTCTCCTCTATATCCCCCTACTCTCTGTCCTCTCTCTCCTCTATATCCCCCTACTCTATGTCCTTTCTCTCCTCTATATCCCCCTACTCTCTGTCTTCTCTCCTCTCCTCTATATCCCCTACTCTCTGTCCTCTCTCTCTCCTCTATATCCCCCTACTCTATTCCTCTCTCTCTCCTCTATATCTCCCTACTCTCTGTCCTCTCTCTCTCCTCATATCCCCCTACTCTCTGTCCTCTCTCTCCTCTATAACCCCTACTCTCTGTCCTCTCTCTCCTCTATATCCCCCTACTCTATGTCCTCTCTCTCTCCTCTATATCCCCTACTCTCTCCTCTCTCTCTCTCTCCTCTATATCCCCTACTCTATGTCCTCTCTCTCTCCTCTATATCCCCCTTACTATGTCCTCTCTCTCTCCTCTATATCCCCTACTCTCTATCCTCTCTCTCCCTCTATATCCCCCTACTCTATGTCCTCTCTCTCTCTCCTCTATATCCCCCTACTCTCTGTCCTCTCTCTCTCTCCTCTATATCTCCTACTCTCTGTCCTCTCTCTCTCCTCTATAACCCCCTACTCTATGTCCTCTCTCTCGCTC